>NC_141554.1:94006666-94339583 GCF_021556685.1 Rattus norvegicus
CTTGGCAGAAGATAGCCTTGTTGGGCATCAATGGGAGAAGAAGCCCTTGGTCCTGCCAAGGCTAGATACCCCAGTGTAGGAGAATGTCAGGGTGGAGAGGCAGGAAGCAGTGGGTGGGTGGGATGGGGAACACCCTCATAGAAGTAGGGTGAGGAGAGATGGGATTGTGTTATTATGGATGGGAAACTGGGAAAGGGGATAAAATTTGAAATATGAATTTAAAAATCCAACAAAAGGGTATACAAACAAAAGAATAAGAAGTTGCATTATCACAATTTGAAGATGGCATGATGTCATAGCTAACAGACTAAACTGCTTCATTGGAAAACTCTTCAATCTAAGAAAATATAAAAACAATCTACACAGGACTATCAGTAGTTATCATATATTAATTTATCAATATATTAATAATGAACTTTCAAAGAAAGAAATTAGAGCAATCATAATAATGATAAAACACATTGGAATATATATTTAGAGACCTTTTATCAAAAAGAATAAAAAGATAATAGGAATATGTATTCAGATATCTTCTCTTAAACCTTTTATGACTCCAATAAAATAAACTGAAGGAGATTCTAAACAATGGAAAATCTTTCCATGATCGTAGATTGACAGATATGTTAATGTGAAAATGCCCACAATCCTACAAGAAGTCTACAAATTCAAATATAATCTCGATCAAATCCCAATGATTAACTTTACAGAGTTACAAGAAAGAATTGCTCCTAAATTGCATCGAAAAGTACAAAGTACACCAAGCAGTGCCAGATGGTACCACAATGCTTGAGCTTAATTTACCATGCAGAACTAATCATAATAAGTCGGGACATGCTAGTAGAGGGACACAGATGATCATAAACACTACAGGTACACTGTCAGAGTGCAGAAGGAATATCAAAAAGTAGCAAAGTATGTATAAAAACAAAACAATAAAATACATGCCTTTATATGGTTAATTTTAAAACATATTCGAGCACAGATATGAGTGCTCATATATATAAGACTAATAAGAAGGAGAGTTCATCACATAGTACTATTCTGAATTAAAAGATCAATTTTATCAAAATCTCTATAAAATGCCAAAGATTCATAAATTTCAAAGAAAACAATATACATGGACAGGAAGTATGCCAAAGAGAACTTTGATCTAAAAAATATAGTAATTTAAGAAAACAAATAAATTTGCCAGTATAAATCATAATGCAAATAATAGAAAATAATTAACTTCTTGAGTAATTGTAAAAGAAAAACAAAAAAAGCACAAACAGGAGACAAATTCCTGAACAGAACACTAATAGCTCAGATACTAAGATTGGCAATTAGTAAATGGGATATCATGAAACTGAAAAGATTTTTTAAAACAAAGGACAGTATTAATAGGACAAAAAAGAACCCTACACAATGGGAGATATTCATCCATAGAGGACTTATATCCCAATGTATAAAGAATTCAATAAACTTCATATCAACAAAACAAAGAACACAATCAAAAAGTGGGGTACCTGAGTGGAATTTTAATCAAGCAAAATGGCTGTTTCAGCAGGGGATCACATTCCACCTGGAATACAACCAACCCTGGAATACAGTATAATCTGGCTGCAATGTAGATCCACCTTAGTACACACATTTAATTCCTAACAACAAAGGTGAGGTTTATTGATAGAAGGTAACAACCATATTTGAATGTGACTTCTAATCAAGGGACAGACATTTAACAAACCAGAGAAATGATTTAGAGATGAGTCAGATATAGGATATTCCTAACTCACACAAAAAGAGAACAAGAAAGAGAGGCTAATTTAGAGCAACTTAAGGAGTGAACTAGTGGTATGTGCGCATGTGTGCGCACGCGTTTGTGTGTGTGTGTGTGTGTGTTTGTGTGTGTGTGTGTGTGTGTGTGCGTGTGAGAGAGAGAGAGAGAGAGAGAGAGAGAGAGAGAGAGAGAGAGAGAGAGTTTTACTGAGAGAGTATTACAGAAACAGGTTGCACAGAGAACAACCTAGACACAGGTGCAGTCATAATGAGCCAGAGAATAGAAGAAGCCAGAATATTATAACCTATTGCCCAAATTATTATGAGGCCAAGAGAGAAACCAAATGTGTAATGGCAAGAAGCATAGAGAAGTGTGATAGAGTCAGTTATCTTGGAATATTAGATTATACAGAGGCTAGATGCTTTCAGATCTAGGCTCAGGCATAGTTCAAACAGAGAAAAGAACGCTATGGGCTCCTTTCCTCTCATCACTTTGTCTGAAAAAAAACAAAAGAAATATTCCAAGATACATATCTAAACATAATTCTGAAAAGAGAAATCTCTAATGGCAGAGAAGCACTCAAAGAAATGTTCAACACCCTTAGCCATCAGGGAAATGCAAATCAAAAGGTCTGTAAGATTACATTTTACATGTATCAGAATGGCAAGGATCAAAAATTCAAATGGCAACTCATGCTGGTGAAGATGTAGAGTAGGAGGAACACTCCTTAACTGCAAATTTGTCCTGGTGTTTTAGAAATAAACATTATGCTTTCTCAGCAAATTGTGAATAGACCTACCTCAAGACACAGCTATATCACTCCTTGTCATATATATAAAGGATGCTCTCACATGTCACAAGGACATGTAAGTATGCACATACCAGCTTTATTTGTGGTAGCCAGAAACTTGGAAAAAAACATGTTCCCCAAATGAAAAATGGATAAAGACAGTATGGTACATTTGCACAATAGAATTCTGTTCAGCTATTAAAAATACTGATATCATGAAACTTGCAGACAAATAGATGAAATGAGAAGGGATCATCCTATGGGGAGTAACCCAGACCAAGAAAGAAAACTTGGTACTTATACACTTAAAAGTGGATATTTTCCATAAAGTAAAAGAATTGCCATGCTACAATCCATAGACAAAAAGAAACAACATTCAAGTAGAGAAGCCTTAATTTTACTGAAAAGGGGAAATAGAACAAATAATGTAAGTATATGGGGTAGGGAACATAATGGAGGTAAGGATAAGCATAAGAATAGAACGGCTCAGAAAAATACAGAGTCAAAGAGTACTGGGAAAGACAATTGTAATAGAAAGACATTTCTGAGATGATGTAGAAACCTATGACAATGGAAACTCCCAGGAATCTATGAGCCTGATCAAAGATAAGACTCCAAGCAAGGGAGAATATGAAGCCTGAACTGTCCATCTTCTGTAATCATGCATTTCTTCTAATTAAGAGATTTAATACCAAACCAGCCCCCAAACCTTTAACCTACAATTTGTCCCATCTAAATGATGTGTAGGAACAAAGATAGAGAAACTCTGTGTGTGTGTGTGTGTGTGTGTGTGTGTGTGTGTGTGTGTGTGTGTGTATGGGGGATGGGGTAATGGCCAACTTCATCTTGACACCCATGCCATGAGAGGGAGTTCTTTCCTGACACTAATAATGATATTTTCCTATACTTGCAGACAGCAGCCTAACATAACCATCATTAGATAAGCTTTAACTCAGCAACTGATAGAAACAAATTGAAAGACCAATAGCGAAATGATAGGTCAAGCTTAGGGAATCCTGTGGAACAGGAGGAAGAAGGATTTTATGCGACATAGCTATCAAAGCCACAAGAAAACTTACAGAACCAAGTAACCTGGTCCCATTGAGACCCACAGAAACTGAACCATCAAACAGGAAGAATGCATAGGATGAACCTAGGCCCTTTGCCAATACATAACAGTTGTTCTGCTTGATCTTCATGTGAGACTCATAAAACAGGGAGAGGGGACTGTTGCTGACTCTGCTGCCTGACCTTGGTATCCCTTTTCTCTATTTGGCTAGCTTTTATAAGCTCAGTAGGAAAAGCTATACTTAGACTTACTGCAATTTGATTTGGTATGGTGGGATTCTTGAGGGATCTCATCTTTTCTCCAGAGAAAGGGAAAAAGAGTGGATGATGGAAGGTTGGAAGGAAAATTTGGGACAAATTGAGAAGGGGGAAAACTGCATTGTGGGATTTAAAATAAAGAAACTAATTAAACATCATGCACAATATAATATTAATTATGTCATTCTTTAGCATAGTGAGTCAAGCTTATAGATGAAAGTAAAATTAAAATATAGACCATCAAAATTTTTTCAGCAAGGAGGTTTTGAATAGTTTTACCTGGTGTGGAGAGCAAGCTGTGGAGAGTCTCTGTGAAAAGGAAAACTCTTATAAATGAAAACATTTAATTCTTGGCTTGCTTATACTTCCACACAGAGGATTGTAGTGGCATGCAGTGTGATATAGTAGAAGGAACAAGCTTAATTGTTTAAGTTGTCCTCTGACATCCACATATAGCCCATGATGTTCACTCCACACATAAATTAAAAATCATAAAAGTAAATAAGCAATTTGGAATCAGCTGGCAAGAGAATCACAGCTATTGTACTTTTGTGGGATATACTACTTAAAATGTGTAGGCTTTTCATTTAAATGAGAACACAAAAATATTTTTTAATGTATCAAGAATTTCCTAAAGAAAACAGAAAGTTGTGGAAGAGGCAGATTTTGCAAATGTATTTGAGTGGTATTCCATTCTATTAACTTTGGTTTTCTCATGAATTCTAGTTTTTATTGTTTATGTTCATATACCTCAAATTTAATTTCAAGGCAATATTATTTTTTACTGTGTAACTGAAAAAATGTAGCTTTTTAAGATGATACATTTGTTGTTAGAGCTAAATTAAGTCTGTTTTAAAATGTCTCTCTAGTGGAAGTCAGATAATCAGTGAGATGCGTTAGGAAGCCACAACATTTGATTTCTCAAATAACAGCTTTATGTGTACTTATTTTTATCACTAGCCACTAAACATACAGTGAAGACACAATATGAAAATTTCCTCTGAAATTAATTACTTTATCTACTGTGCAATTGCTTTTGATATATTATATTATATTATATTATATTATATTATATTATATTATATTATGTTCATGTTGTTCCACAAAAGAAATTTCACTCCGGCCTCAGTTCCAGAGAAACATGCCTCTCCTCTTTAAGCAAATCAAATATTTTAATAGAATAACTAGTAGAGATTAAACAAATGAATATGTCTGCTTTTTAATTAGCTATGTTCCAATCTCCACTTTGTCTATTAAAAAAATTGGCAAAATTATGGTAAGTATACAGATCTTCCGAACACTCTTTTTCCTGTTTAATAATACTTCTTATATTTCCTTGTTCTTATCATTCTGTTCAGATATCTTACATTTTTAACATTTAAACTTTATTATAGGCCAGTTCCAACCTCCTTGAAACAATCTAAATTCTAAGGTACACAAAATAGGAGTAGTGATAGAAGTAGTAGTAGTAGCAGTAGTAGTAGTAGTAATAGTAGTAATAAATATGAAGTAGTACACTAAGCCATAAATTAGATCTTAGTTCACAAAAAAGGTAAAACATTAAAATCATAGTAAATTGAATAAATATATGATATGCAAATTTCATTTAACTCTTTCAAATTTGCCAACTGTTGGGAATATTTCATAAAAATTGAATAAAATAAAAAATAAATTTTATACTGTACAAGTATATGAAAAACACAAAGAATGTTTCCTGATATAAATTATTATTTCATTATAAAATTCATATCAAGTAAAAAATAATCATAATTGATTCATAAGAAGAGAGCTTTTAAAATAATGTTGTTATGAAGAGGAGTGGAATAGAAGAGAGACTTGTGAGATTTTGGTGGAAAAATATGTGAACATAAACCCCGGCGAATTTGAAATAACGCTAATTGTGATGAGATTGGTTCAAAATTAGAATGTATCAGCAAAAGCTATTGTGCAATTCCTTCATGCAAGTAGAATACAAAGATAATTTTTGAAGTAATTGGATCTTAAAGCCTGTACCTTCATCAATGTATCAATCCAGCGATAGACTTGGTATTTCAACAAAGGTAGAAAGTTAAAGAGTTCAATCAACACTTCCAAAATGAAGAAATGCATTTGTGGCATTGTGAGACATGGAATCTGGTTAATATATACCAGTTATCTGGAGTTTACTTTTGTTAGGTATATGGTGGTTTGACTAAGAATGGACCCCAGAGCCTTATATATTTGAAAACTTAGAGAGTGGCATTATTTGAAAGAATTAGGAGGTGTGGCTTTATTGAGGTAGGTATGACTTTGTTAGAGGAAGTATGCTACTGTGATGTCCTTTAAGACTCAGAAGCACAAATCAAGTCAATGGGTCTCTCTTACTATTTTCTGTTGATCCAGGTATAGAACACCTATCTACTTCTCCAGCACCAAGTCTGCATGCATACATCAGACCATGCTTCCAGTCATGATGGATGTAAATGCAACTTTTGTTCATCAGATATAATTGTTTACTCTTAATCTTACTGCTAAATAAAAATCACCCTTTCTAGTTATTTCTGACCTTTGGCTGACTGGTTCAATTTATTTGTTGTAGCTTAAAACCCTTCTCAAAGTTGTTCCATTCAATCTTGCTTCTCTCAGCTTCTCATAGAATTTCTCTTTTTGGCCTCATACTACATTTGGCAGTTTGTTCTAATCTTCTGGTTTCTTCATATTTTCTGGCTTCAACTGTCTTCACATACAACCTGCCTCTGTAAAACTTTCCTGGTAAAACTGCCTCTGCTGACCTGGCTGACCTGCATGGAACTGGCCAGTCATGAACATACTGAACTCAAATTTGAAATCAACTGACTCTTTCTCCCTCTCCCCCACCTCTCCTTCTCCCCTCTCCTCCCCTTCTCCTCCCCTCTCCTCCCCCTCTCCTCCCCTCTCCTCCCCCTCTCCTCCCCTCTCCTCCCCTCTCCTCCCCTCTCCCCTCTCTCTCTCTCTCTCTCTCTCTCTCTCTCTCTCTCTCTCTCTCTCTCTCTCTCTCTCTCGTACTCTTCTTAAGTAGCCTCTATTTCCTGTATTTTCTATGAGAGTAAGGGCATAACCTATCTCTGACTCATTTTCTCAAATCTTTCTCTGATTCATCATTTCGTTTATCCATCAATTCAAACATAGCCCTTATCTTCAAAAACTACTTTTACCTTCACTATTTTGAATTAAAAATGTATACTAATGGTGTTTCTGTATTGCAGCCAGAGACATTAAAGATGTGACATTCCAGCAGGTTCACACCGACCTAGAAGTTCTGTGGACATGATCTCTTGCCAGAACAAACATGTTGCTGAAAAGAACTCCTCTACAGATGGTAATGGGCTAAACCTCTGTAACTGTAAATAAGGTCCAATTAAATACTTTTTTTGCTGAAAGCACATAAAAATGTATTTGAAAGTGAAGCCAAATTTGAGCCTTAGCAAAGAGCCAAAATTTGACCACATGGTCTTGGCTTTAGAATGAAAGACACAAGAAAGGAGTTATGGCACTTCTACTATAGACAACTACTGAGGACAATAGACAACTACTGAGGCCATATAGTTGTCATATATGTGTGCCTACATGGAGGCCTAGAGTTATATTGCCTAAAGCTCCTAAGATGAAGTTTGAATTACCTTGGAGATCTCAAGATGTTGGAAGGGTCATTTTTATGGAATATCTGCCAAATAGAGCAGCTAATGTATGTGGAACCAGTCTAAGAGAGAGAAGTATATTTGTTACAGGATATTAAAACCTGTTTCTAGTTAGGGTATAGCTCAGTCCTTAGCAAACATCTTTAATCCCTCTGGCTGGAATATAGACATACCTTAAATACTGATGTTTAATCCCAACCAATGAAGGTAAATTTAGTTTGTAGAAGGCATCACCCATATCTGAAAGTGATATTTAAATGAGTATCAGAAAAAAATGACAAATTAGAGGAATATTTGATAGTATAGGATATGGCCAACTATCATGAGAAGAGAGCAAAGGGAGGTTACTTAAGGGAGAGATGGACAGTACAGGAAGAATAATTTGTAGCACAGGAATACTATAGAGTTTATGGAGAGTAGTACAATAGAGTTCAGTGGGAGAATTGAGGAGCACAGAGAGGAAGAACGATGTAATTTTACTGGGAAAGTTTGGCAGAGATATATTGAAAAGTGAATAAATTTAACAAAGGTGGAGACAAAATTTGTGAGAGAATGAGAAGGCATCAAAGATTAGAACAGATTGTCACAGTTAGTATGAGTGCAAGCAGAGATTTTCAGTCACAAGCTAAGAGAGAAGCCAGACTGAATCAGTCAGCTTGCAGAGAAGTTTGAGCCACACAAACTGAGTTAAATCAGCAAACTCCAGTTAACAATGAACATGAAAGGGTGAGTTTATTTAGAAGAAAGTGTCAGAGGCAGAAAATATTCTAAATCTAGATAAGATTGTAGAGAGGCTAGAAGATTCTGGAATTAGGCTTCAATTAGCAGACTGGGGCAATATATGTCCCAGAGAGCAATTATAACACGGGAATAAAAGTTAGTTTTACTTATGTTACAGTCTACAAAGCTGAACAGAGTTGGAGAATTAAAGATTGCTTTGCCATTAGACATGGAGATGCAGAGTTTGGCATCTGTCAGGTTCTTTTTTTTTTAAATCTTGTTCTTATGCAGTATTTGCTCACTATGCTCCTTTCCCTCTTTTTTGAAATGGTAATGTATATCTTCTCCATAGTATGCTGAAAGTATGAGATCTGCTTTATTTTAATTTAACAGACATTAGAGTTAAGAAATTGCCTTCATTCTCAGTTCAGGCTTTGAACTTTAGCCATTTAAACTGTATTGAAATTATCATTGATTATAGAGACTTTTTAAAGTTAGACTGAAAGAATTTTTGCATTATGATATGGCTAAGCCTATGGTGTCCAGGGACTAGAATGTGGTATTATAAGAATGGCCTCCATAGGCTTATATATTAGAGTGACTAACAGTGAATGGCACTATTTGACATGATGTGTGGTCTTTTTGGAGGAATTATGTAACTGAGGATATGCTCTGAGGTTTCAAATGCTAGAGACACCACTGGCTCTCTATTGCTTTTGCATGTGGATCCAGATGCAAAACTAGCAGATATTTCTCCAGCACTATATCTCCCTGTGACCTGCCATGATTCTTGCCATGTATGTAATGGAACAAATACCCGAAACTTTAAGCAAGCCCCAATTAAATGCTTTCTTTATAAGAGTTGCTATGGCCATTATGTATCTTCATTAGAAACAAAAGGGTGACCAAGAAACTATGGCAGTGTCTCTACTAGTTGACTTTCCATTTCCTGCATGACATAAAGTGAACTGCTTTGTTCTAATACATATTCCATATATACCATGATATTATTTCTGGACTGCATTAGGCAAAGTTTAACAACAACAACTAATCATGAAGTAAACTTCTGAAAATATAAGGCAAAAAATCTTTTTTATGTTAACTTGTTTCTCTTACGTAGTTTTCACAATGACAAAATCTAAAAAAGGACTTCAACTAAGGAAATTTACTAATGGAAAAAATGTGATATTTCCCTTGGCTATGTAACTTAGTTTCAATATAAATGTTTATCTACAAGAACAAAACAGTTTTTATTTAATGGGTATTTTATCTTTTAATCATAGAGGAATGAACCAAATATGTTATAGAGTACATAAAATGAATTATTCTCTCTAATTTTTCTTCAATTGTCATACAGTAATAGGGTTATTTGAAGTAAGAAAATGATTACTTGTTTGCCTATGCTCTAATCCAAATTTTTTTTTAAATTTTTTGAACTTAGTTCCAAGTAATATTTTATCACCTTGGTATAAAGGTATTTTACCTAAAATAGATCTTTGTCTTAAAGTCTACTTGACTGTTAGTATGATTGCTCACATGCTAAATTACCAGTATTCTGACTAATGAACAACTTATAAGTCTACTAAGAAATAATATTTTCATGGATTTTGCAACACAGCAGCAACATTAAATAAATTAGGTATAAAATACAATCCAGAAAAATTATACTAACTATTCAGAGAAGTCTTTTTGAAGCATTTCTGAATTGATATTTTGTTGGATTGTAATTAATATAAATATGCCAGGTTAATGAAGACTAAGTCACAAGAGATACTAGTTTATTTTTATTTCTAGTTCTTTCATCAAAATGTAGTAAATCCACCAAGTAAAATATTATATGTGGGCTTTCAAATAATACCTCTAAAGGTTAATAAGGATCCTAGGAACACTTAGAATCTTACAAGACCTGTTTATCCAATACAACCACTGTAAAAAGATATGAAAAAAATATGAAAGTTTCTTTAAGGCAAAGACACCTACCATCAATATGACAAAATGTCAGCCTACAGGCTGGTAAAAGATTTTCATTAATCCTACTACACTAACAGATGGTTAATATCCAAATATATGAAAAACTCAAGAATTAGACACCAACTATTCAAATAACACAATTAAAAAATGCAATAGAGAGCTAAACAGAATTCCCCACAGAGGAATATTAAATAGTTGAGATAGATTTCAAACTATATTAACCTATTAGTCATTAATGAAGTGCAAATCAAAATAACTCAGAATATCTAAGATCAAAATCTCAAATGACAGCACATGCTGATGAGGATGTGCAGCAAGGTAAACACTCCTCCATTGTTGGTGGGAGTGCAAACTTGAAAAACAAGTCTGAAAATCAATTTGGTAGTCTCTCAGAAAATTAGAAATAGTTCTACCTCAAGACAGAGCTAAACCACTCCTGGGCGTACATCAAAAAAGGTGTTCAACCATTTGAAAAGTACATTTGATAAATTATGTTCATAGCAGTTTTATGCATAATAGTCAGAAACTGGGAACTACCTAGATGTCCTTCAACAGAACAATGGATAAAGGAAAAGTGCTTTATTTACCCAATGGAACATTACTCAGACAACAACAACAACAACAAAAAAAAGAGGTCACCATGAATTTTGCAGACAAATGGATAGGACTAGAAAATAATCATCCTATTCGAGGTAACCGAGACCTAAATGCACATACACGCCATGTACTCACTTATAAGTGGCTATTTCACATAAGTACAGATTAACTATGCTACAATCCATAGACCCAAAGAAGAAAACTAACAAGGAAGGGAGGATGCTTGAATATTTCTCAGAAGGGGAAATGAAATAGAAGTCAATGGCAGCATTGTAGGCTTAGATTCTTTCAAAACCTGCCTTATTTAGTATTCTTAAGGGCTTCACCCTCCCATTTAACCCAGAGTTAGGAGAAAATTGTTAATAGGAAAAGGTTGTTGTGAACTTGTTTAGAAGTAGTTTCTTGGGGCAGTCCCACACTTTGTAGTCAGGTTACTAGCATTCCCCTTCAATAGCAAACACAAAATATGAAACATTAGTTGTACCATGATCCAGCAGAGACTACAAGGCTCTGCCAAATAGGCTCAGATCAGTGGAAGTGGAAAAAATCAGCCAGAATAACGAGGAGAATTTAAGCACATTTCTCTCAAGGAAGTAAAGACAAGTGAAGACCAAAAAAAGACTAGAGAAGCATTACATTGTAGCAATGCAAAAGGGTCACCTCCATTTGTGGGGTCCTATTTTTTTTCCTTTTTCTTTTTTTCAGAGCTGGGGACGGAACCCAGGGCCTTGCGCTTGCTAGGCAAGCGCTCTACCACTGAGCTAAATCCCCAACCCCTTGTGGGGTCCTATTTATATACTCACTAAACATCATGGACGCTCTCAAGTATTTGGTTTCAGTAAAACATTATATATGTCACCAGAAGATGGTTTCCAAAAAATATCACATGACATAACTGAGTTGTAAAAAATCAGAAATTGCATTTGGTACTAGAATTGCTACTTCAGCTTATTCCTTAAGACCATTTACTTGGTACACATTTTTCCAGCCTTTTATTCTGAGGTAGTGCCTGTTTTGTCAATGAGGTGGGTTTCCTGTATGCAGGGAAATGCTGGGTCCTCATTGCATATCCAGTTTGTTAATCTGTGTATCTTTATTAGGGAATTAAGTACATTGATTTTGAGAAATATTAAGAACCAATGGTTGTTGTTTTCCCTTATTTTTGGTTTTAGAGTTGGAATTATGTTTGTGTGGCTATCTTCTTTTAGTTAGTAGAAATTAGATTACTTTCTTGCTTTTTCTAAGTTGTAGTTTGCCTCCTTGTCTTGGAGATTTGATTCTATTCATTTCCATGGGACTGGATTAGTGGAAAAATATTGTTTAAATTTGGTTTTTTCATGGAATATCTTGGTTTCTCCACCTATGGCAATTGAGAGTTTTGCAGGATATAATAGCCTGGGCTGGCATTAGTGTTCTCTTATGGTCAGTATGACATCTGCCCAGGATTTTCTGTCATTCATAGTCCCTGGTGAGAGTCTGTTGTAACTCTGATAGGTCTGCCTTTATATGATATTTGACCATTATCCTTTTCAGTTTTTCTTAGTCTTTTTTTGTTCTGTACATTTAGTGTTTTGATTATTAAGTACCAGGAGGAATTTATTTTATAGTTCAAAATGTTGGGTGTTCTTTTGGCTTCTTGTGTGTTTATGGGGATCTATTTCTTTAAGGTATGGAAGTTTACTTCTATAATTTTGTTGAAGATATTTACCGGCCCTTTCAATTAGGACTTTTCTCTCTCTTCTATACATATGATTCTTAGGTTTGGTCTTCTCATTGTATCCTAGAATTCTTGAATATTTTGAGTTATGACCATCTGATGATATGATAGTATACATTAAAAGCCCCCAAAATTGAAATCATAATATATTCTGTCTGAATGTTTTCGTTAATGAATATGTAGTCCCTATATTTCTCCTCAGAATACATTTATTTTAGAGACTGTTTATGTCAGATACTAACCTTATCCATACTTGTTTATTGCTTCTTTCTGCTCGGTATCCTTAGTTTTTGCTTTCCAGTTTTATTTCAATTTGAATTTCTTTGTGATTTGGTTTTTAGTTAAATTCTTATTTTGTTTTGTTTTCTCTCTTTTTCCTTTTTTAAATTTATTTTCTTTTTTCTTCCATCTTGATTAAGTTGGATATTTCTTATTTACATTACAAATGTTAATCCCTTTCCATTTCCAGGACAACATCCCCCTAACCCCTCCCCTTCTATATGGTTGTTCCCTACTCCATCCAACTTCATTACTGCCCTCCCCGCAAAAATCCTGTCCACTGGGTCCAGCCTTGGCAGGACCAAGTCCTTCCCCTTCCACTGGTGCTCTTACTAGGCTATTCATTGCTATCTATGAATTTGGAGCCCAGAGTCAATGCACATATAGTCTTGGGTAGTGGCTTAGTCCCTGGAAGTTCTGAGTGGTTGGCATTGTTGTTCATGTGGGGTTTCAAGCCCCTTCAGCTCTTTCAGTCCGTTCTCTAATTCCTTCAACGGGGGGGGGGGTCCCGTTCTCAGTTTAGTGGTTTGCTGCTGGCATTCACCTATGGATTTGCCATATTCTAGCTGTGTCTCTCAGGAGAGAACTACATCTGGTTCCTGTCAGCCTGTACTTCTTAGCTTCATCCATCTTATCTAGTTTGATGGCTGTATATGTATGGGCCACATGTGGGGCAGGCTCTGAATGGCCATTCCTTCAGTCTCTGTTCCAAACTTAGCCTCTCTATCCCCTCCTATGAGTATTCTTGTTCCCCTTTTAAAGAAGGAGTGAAACATCCACATTTTGGTCATCCTTCCTGAGTTGCATATGTTCTGTGCATCTAGGGCAATTCAAGCATTTGGGCTAATATCCACATATCAGTTATTGCATACCATGTGTGTTTTTCTGTGATTGGACTACCTCACTTGGGATGATATTCTCTAGTTCCATTAATTTGCCTATGAATTTCATGAAGTCATTGTTTTTGATAGCTGATTAGAACTCTGTTGTGTAGGTGTACCATATTTTCTGTATCCATTCCTCTGTTGAAGGGCATCTGGGTTATTTCCAAATTTTAGCTATTATAAATAAGACAGCTATGAACATAGTGGAGCATGTGTCTTTGTTGTATGTTGGAGCATTTTTGGGTATGTTCCCAAGAAAGGTATAGTTACGTCCTAAGGTAGTGCATTGTCCAATTTTCTGAGGAACCTCCAGACTGATTTCCAGAATGATTGTAACAGTCTACAATCAAACCAACAGTGGAGGAGTGTTCCTCTTTCTCCACATACTCTCCAGCATCTACTGTCACTGGAGTATTTGATCTTAGCTATTCTGACTGGTATGAGGTGGAATCTCAGGGTTGTTTTGATTTGCATTTCCCTTGTGACTAAAGATGTTGAACATTTCTTTATGTGCTTCTCAGGCATTCAATATTCCTCAGCTGTGAATTCTTGGTTTAGGTCTAAACCCTGGTTTTCAATAGAATTATTTGTCTCTCTGCAGTCTGACTTTGTGAGTTCTTTGTATATTTTTGATTGTTGCATTTTTAAAGTTCTTTTCCCAATCTGTTGGTTGACATTTTGTCCTAACTACAGTGTCCTTTCCTTAACAGAAGCTTTGTAGCTTTATGAGATTCCATTTGTTGATTCTTTATCTTAGAGCATAAGCCATTGGTGTTTTGTTCAGGAAATTTTCTCCAGTAACCATGTGTTCAAGATTCTTCCCCACGTTTTCTTCTATAAATTTGAGTCAATCTGGTATGATGTGGAGGTCCTTGATCCATTGGATTTCAGCTTTGTACAGGGTTATGAGAATGGATTGATTTGCATTCTTCTACATGCTGACCTGTAGTTGGAACAGCACCCTTTGCTGAAAATGCTATCTTTATTCCTTTGGATGGTTTCAGCTCTTTTGTCAAAAATCAAGTGACAATAGATGTGTGGGTTAATTTCTGTGTCTTCAATACTATTCCACTGGTCTATCTGCCTGTCTCTGTACAAATACCATATAGTTTTTATCACTATTTCTCTGTAATACTGTTTGAGTTCAGGGATGGTGATTTTCCCGGAAGTCTTTTTATTGTTGAGGATAGTTTTAGCTATCCTGGGTTTTTTGTTATTCCAGATGAATTCGCAAATTGTTCTGTCTAACTCTATGAAGAATTGGGTTGGAATTTTAATGGGGACTTCATTGAATCTGCAGATTGCTTTTGGTAAAATGGCCATTTTTACTATATTATTCCTGCCAATCCCTGAGCATGGGAGATCTTTCCATCTTCTGAGATTTTCTTCAATTTCTTTCTTCAGAGACTGGTAGTTCTTATCATACAGACCTTCCACTTCCTTTGTTAAAGTCACACCGAGGTATTGTATTTTTTTGGGACTATAATGAAGGGTATTGTTTCCCTAATTTCTTTCTCAGCATGTTTTTCTTTTCTGTAAAGGAAGGCTACTGATTTGTTTGAGTTAATTTTATACCCAGCCACTTTGCTGAAATTGTTTATAAGGTTTAGTAGTTGTTTGGTGGAATTTTTGGGGTCACTTAAATATACTATCATTTCATCTGGAAATAGTGATATTTTGACTTCTTCCTATCCAACATGTATGCTTTGACCTCCTTTTGTTGTCTGATTCCTCTGGCTGGGACAGTGAGAACTATATTGAGTAAGTGGGCAGCCTTGTCTAGTCCCTGATTTTAGTGGGATTGCTTCAAGTTTCTCTCCATTTAGTTTAATGTTAGCTACTGGTTTGCTGTATATGGTTTTTTACTATGGTTAGGTATGGGCGTAGAATTCCTATTCTTTCCAAGACTTTTATCATGAATGGGGTGTTGAATATTGTCAAATGTTTTCTCATCATCTAATGAAATGATCATGTGGTTTTCCTCGTTCAGTTTGTGTATATAGTGGATTACATTGATGTTTTTCTGTATATTAAATCATCCTTGCATCCCTTCTTTTAGTCTTTTTGATCATATGAATGATTGTTTTGATATGTTCTTGGATTCGGTTTGCAAGAATTTTATTAAGTATTTTTGTGTCCATATTTGTAAGGGAAATTGGTCTGAAGTCTTCTTTCTTACTTGGGTCTTTGTGTGGTTTAGGGATAAGAATAATTGTGGCTTCATAGAAGGAATTTGCTAGTGCTCCATCTGTGGAATAGTTTGGATAGTATTGGTATGAGGTCTTCTATGAAGGTCTGATAGAATTCTACACTAAACCCATCTGGCCCTGGGCTCTTTTTGATTGGGAGACTTTTAATGACTTCTTCTATTTCTTTAGGAGTTATGACGTTATTTAAATAGTTTATCTGTTCCTGGTTTAACTTTGGTAATTGGTATTTGCCTAGAAAATTGTCCATTGCTGATGTGTGCTCTCTCCTGTTTCTTTCTCCAGGCACTCAGAACTATGAGTTTTCCTCTTAGCACAGCTTTCATTGTGTCTCATAAGTTTGGGTTTGTTGTACCTTCATTTTCATTAAATTCTAAGAAGTCTTTAATTTCTTTATTTATTTCTTCCTTGCCCAGGTTATCATTGAGTAGAACATTGTTCAACATCCGTGTATATGTGGGCATTTTTTCCTTATTTTTATTAAAGACCAGCCTTAGCCCTTGGTGGTCTTATAGGATGCATCTGATTATTTCTATCTTTTTGTATCTGTTGAGGCCTGTTTTGTGACTGATTATATGGTCAATTTTGGAGAAAGTACCATGAGGTGGTGAGAACATATATCCTTTTGTTTTAGGATAGAATGTTCTATAAATATCTGTTAAGTCCATTTGGATCATAATTTCGTTTAGTCTGTCTATGTCTCTGTTTAATTTCTGTTTCCAAGATATTTCCATTGATGAGAGTGGCATGATGAAAATTCCTACTGTTATTGTGTGAGATGCAATGTGTGCTTTGAGCTTTGATAACATTTCTTTTATGTATGTAAGTGTTCTTGTGTTTGGAGCATAGATATTTAGGATTGAGAGTTCATCTTGGTAGATTTTTCCTTTGATGAATATGAAGTGTCCTTTCTTATCTTTTTTGATGACTTTTGCTTGAATGTCGATTTTATTAGGTATTAGAATGGCAAATCCGGCTTGCTTCTTCAGAAAATTTGATTGTAAAGTGGTTTTCCAGCCTTTTAACTGAGGTAGTGTTTTTCTTTGTCTCTGAGATGTGTTTCCTGTAGGCAGCAAAATTTTAGGTCCTCATTGCCTACCCAGTTTGTTAATCAGTGTCTTTTTATTGGTGAATTGAGTCTATTGATGTTGCGAGATATTAAGAAATAGTGATTGTTGCTTCTCTTTTCTTTTTTTTTGTTGCAAAAAGATTAGTTTCTTACTTTTTATAGTGTTTAGCTTGCCTCATTGTATTTGGCTTTGCCATCTATTATCTTTGGTAAGGTTGTATTTGGAGAAAGATATTCTGTAAATTTGCTTTTGTCATGAATTATCTTGGTTTCTTCACCTATGTTAATTGAGAGTTTTGCTGGATACAGTAACCTGGGCTGGCATTTGTGTTCTCTAAGGGTCTGTATGACAGCTGCCCAGGATCTTCTGGCTTTCATCGTCCCTAGTGAGAAGTTTCATGTAATTCTGATAAGTCTGCCTTTATATGTTACTTGACCTTTTTAACATTCCTTCTTTGTGTTTTGCATTTGGTGTTTTGACTATTATGTGATGGGAGGAGTTTCTTTTCGGATCCAAACTATTTGGAGCTCTGTAGGCCTCTTGTATGTTTATGGGCATCTCTTTCTTTAAGTTAGGGAAGTTTTCTTCTATGATTTTATTGAAGATATTTACTGACCCTTTAAGTTGAGAGTCTTCATTCTCTTCTATACCTATTATTCTTAGGTTCGATCTTCTCATTGTGTCCTGAATTTCCTGTATGTTTTAGGCTAGGAGCTCTTTCTGTTTTATATTATCTTTGACAGTTGTTTTGATGTTTTGTATGGAATCTTCTGTTCCTGAGTTTCTCTATTCTATCTCTTGTATTCTGTTGGTGATGCTCGCATCTATGACTCCTGATCTCTTCCCTAAGTTGTCTATCTCCACGGTTGTCTCCCTTTGTGCTTTCTTTATTGTTTCTATTTCCATTTTTACTTCTGGATGGTTTTGTTCATTTCCTTCTCCTGTTTTGTTGTTTTTTCCAGTAGTTCTTTAAGGAATTTTGGTGTTTTCTCTTTAAGGGCTTCTAGTTGTTTACTTGTGTTGTGCTGTATTTCCTTAAGGGAGTTATTTATGGCCTTCTTAAAGTCCTCCATCATCATGATAAAATGTGATTTTGAATCTAGATCTTGCTTTTCTGGTGTGTTTGGATATTCAGTGTTTGATTTTATGAGAGAATTGGGCTCTGATGATGCCATGTAGTCTTGGTTTCTGTTGCTTGGGTTCCTGCACTTGCCTTTCGCCATCAGGTTGTCTCTGGTGTTAGCTTGTCTTGCTGTTTCTGACAGTGGCTTTACCATCCTGTAGGTGTGTGTGTCAGGACTGCTGTAGACCTTGTTTCCTGTTTTATTTCAGCCAGTTATAGGAACAGAATGTTCTGCTCTCAGGCATGTTATCGTTCTTGTCTCCTGGCTTTCAGCTTTCCCTGTGAATAGAAACCAGTAGAGTCCTGCCCCTACTTCTCCTAAGTCCCTGTGCACAGGGGGCAAAGAAGTCACAAGGTGTTTTTCTCTTGATTCAGGAATGTGGGCAGAGAGTAGTCTCCTCTGGTTTCCCAGGAATGTCTGCCCCTCCGAAGGTCTAGCTCTCCCCACCACAGGATTTGTGTGTAGTGTGTGTCGGGAGCTATTTGCCCAGTTCAGTTCAGATTGGGTACAGTCTGGACCCCGGGGCTCCTGCAGCTTGGCAGCTCCTATATTTCTGTGTCCAGAGGCACTATGCAGTTTCCTCTTGGGCCAGGCATGTGAGCAAAGGTGGGCAGATGTGGCAGTCTCTGATACCCTGCAGTCTCAAGATTGCTCACACTTCTGGGTGATCAGCTCTCTATCCTATGGAGTTTGGGAGCAGGGAGCTGTAGGACAGGATCAGCTAGGTTTGTGCAACAGCTAGAAACTGGAAATGCCAAGTTCCAGAGGAATTCTGCTTTTGTGTGTCCTGAGTCCACCAGGTGGGTGACTTGGAGCAGAAAAGTTGGCCTTACCTCTGGTCTTGGGCCTGAAGTTGCTCCTCAGGGCTGGCTTTCAGTTCTCTGTGAGGGCAGCAACCAGAAGGACCCTGCCCCTACTGCTTCTAGATCCCTGTGCGCCTCTTGTTTTGTTTTTTAAATTATCTCAATTAGTATACTCAACTGTGTTTTCACAGGCATCATTGTGGCATTTATTCATATCATCTTTAATGTCCTTGAGGATATACTTAACTGTTTTATAATTATCTTTTTTTCTGTAACTAAATCATTTTTCTTATGCCCTATTACAACAGAGAGGCTCTCTTTTTGGGGAAGCTTATTGTCTTGGTAGTTCATATTTGTACTTTTTTGTGCTGGAATCTAAGTATCTAGAGTTATGACATTTGAAATGTTTTTTCTTTTAGATATCTGATCCCACCTTTGTTAGATTAGTATTCCATACTGGGTTGGTATTCTCCATTCTGGGTACTAGACAAGTATTGTGGCTTTTGTGGTCCTGAGTCCCAGCCAAATATAATGTTAATCGTGTTTCTGACAGAGAAGAGGTCTGGTTCACAACAAATTGTAGTGTCTGTGGGGTCCCTGATAGAAAGCTTAAATTCCAGTTTGCTGAGGTTCATCAGGGCAGGAAGATGGCTTAGAATTATAGGCTGTGATAGGAATCTTAGGAAAGAACTTTAGGGTGGCTAAGTCTATATGATGGGGCTGAATCATTGCAGGATAGAGATGAGATAGTAAGAGGGTCATCAACTGGGATACTCTAACAGAAAGATTAAGAATAAGTTTGGAGAGAAACCATGGGAATCCAGAAAAGAGTTTAAAAGGCAACATACTTCAGTTTCAACTGCTGCATTACTGTGAGTACCTGATAGAGAGTAGATAGGTTAGTTAGGGAAGTTATAAAGGTATATAGATGTGACAAAAGGAAAGGTGGGTAAAAACTGCAGGTGAAAACTAGTGGCAACATGACTCAGCAACAAGAAGTTGACCTAGACTGGTCTTCTACATGATAGGTGGTTCTGGCTTCATAATTGTTGTATAACAAAGGCTGATCTTGAACATATGATCCTCCTGAATCTATCTTCCAAATAACAAGAATGCCCTACCATCATTATCTGTGTCTTGGCATCCATCATTTTAATTGAAATAATATTATTCGGATAATTAAAAATATTTTGGATTGGGCTGGAGAGATGGCTCAGCAGTTAAGAGCACCCGACTACTCTTCCAGAGGTCCAGTTCAATTCCCAGCAACCACATGGTGGCTCACAACCATCTGTAAAGAGATCCGATGCCCTCTTCTGATGTGTCTGAAGACAGCTACAGTGTACTTATATATAATAAATGAATAAATCTTTAAAAAATATTTTGGATTTAGTTTAGTATTTTTTTAGATTTGCAATGTTTTAGAGTCAATTTCCATCAAATAATTTCTCTGTTCCTTCTATTTCCTCATTGTCATCAGGTAGTTATTTAAAGAGATTTTTTTCACACTTAAAAGTGGTCTTAGATTGTTTATTATTTGTTCTAAAGCTTTGTTCAATTCAATCTTACATATATTTATTAAAATTTATCTCTGATGCTGAACATTTCTGGGTTTTCCCTCCAATTGTTATGATTTTGTTTCTAGAATGTTTTAAAATGTATTCTCATTTTCTTTACTTTCTGTCATGCCATTCTCAAAATACATTAGAGCTGGGTAAGCCAGCAACTTTATGCACTCCTCCAATGCACTGGCTTTCATAGCACAAAATATCCCCCTCCCTCCACCCACCGTGGGTCCACACATCCAGCAGGCTATAATATGTCCAGAGCCTAGGATTATACAATATGATCTACAGAGAAAATCATTGTGAAAATAGACACTCTGCTGCTCCTTCATGGTACTATGGAAAAGTAACTCTATGCATTAGCTTGTCTGTAATGCTGTAATGTACTTACTTCATAGAGGTAGGATTCTGTTGATGTTGTGCTGTTTAATTTTTTGATGAGATATTTGACAAAAGAACCATTGAATTGCACAGCTCACAGTAAGTTTTAAAAGCTAGACATAAAAGATATTAAAACACTAGATGATAGTGAAAGGGACTCAGTATGTCTTACCTCCATAAAAAAATAATAAAATATTTTCTTAATGTTTTCTGATGTTTCAAGACTGTAAACAGGAGCTTTAATTCTGATAGCATTTTATGTTCTAGAATGAAGGAGAACAGACCTGTTATGATCATCCTGGTAATACTCTGTACAGGAATACTTATTTTTGTGCAGTGGGTAAAGGTCATTCTTGTGTTATTCAAAGGCTGATTTCTTTGCCATCGTGTTTTATTTCAATCTGGAAACAACATTGTATTGGTTTTGTAAAGAATCTCCTACCTAAAGTTTGTGTAAACAATTCTTAACATTTATTCACTGCCTTCTTGGTAAATGCTAAACACAGGATGGCTGGGAAGAAGGGAGAATAAAGTGGAAACTTCCACCAGCCAGGGGAAGGAGAGTGAGAGAAAAGGAGTTGGATTTGGAACCATGAGGAGGGGTGTCTGACAAAAATACCATGGGAAGAAACACCTAAATCAGAGTTAGAACAATATTAAACTCCAAGTATCATTGGGATAGGGCTGTTATGTAGCCAGGTTAGAATAGGAAAGTAAGGCAGGTCATTTATGTGCCCAGTATGGAGGCAAAGATGGAGGCACAGCTTGAAATAGATCTTGGTTTCCCTGTGTGGTTATGTGGAAAACTGGCAAAGGTAAAGAAACAAACAGAGCAGCTGGATTAATTCGCTGGTTACACATATATTAAAATAATTCATTTTACAATTCTTGTATCACATGTTGTTCCTTATGCACTGTCTTCCTGGAGTAACGAATCAGACTCAAAATATATTTTTACAGATACTTAGGCCATATAGATAAGCTTATTTGCTGATTAGCTCAGGTTTTAAAATAACCTATATATACACTAATCTGCATTCAGCCACATGGCAGGTTGCCTCTGCTCAGATATCATGTGTCTTCGTCCTTAAATGTCCTCCTTAAATCTTTATGGTGACTCATTCTATGCCTGTCTTTCTTCCAGAATTCTTCCTACCTCCTGGATGTTCTACCTTCCACTCTATCTTTTCGTATAGGCCTTAGGTTTGTTTTTAAATTGACATATAATACATTCATACAAAACACAAGATATTCTCTCTACTACTGTTCTCTGAAATTGATGGTTGCCTATAAATCTGTATTGTGATGATGACACAGAGATACAGACCATGTAAAACTAACTGTACAATTAAAATTTCATTTATTTTGTCATTTAAATGACTGATTTTTTTCTAATTGCTTTATAAATTGTATTTTAATCCATTAAACTTGAAGTCTTCTGGTGATACATTATGACTCAAGCTCATCTGAAAGAAGGAAATTAAAGCAAGTATGGCTAAGGGTTGTAACAGCACTTGGAGGCAGAGTCAGGATGATTACTAGGAATCAGAGGCAAGCTAGGGATACATTGAGGTAGGGACTGTAGTGTTTTTGAGATCTCCCTGTGCTACCATTTTCTCTTTTTCTTTTTTTAATCCTTATTAACTTGAGTGTTTCTTATTTACATTTCTATTGTTATTCCCCTTCCTGGTTTCCGGGCCAACATCACCATAAACCCTGGCCCTCCCATTCTATACTGGCTTCCCCTCCCCATTCTTCCCCCATTACCACCCTCCCGCCAAAAATCACCTTCACTGGGTGTTCAGTCTTAGCAGGACCCAGGGCTTCCCCTTCCACTGGTGATCTTACTAGAATATTCATTCCTACCTATGAGGTTGGAGTCCAGGGTCAGTCCATGTATATATAGTCTTTGGGTAGTGGCTTAGTCCCTGGAAGCTCTGGTTGCTTGGCATTGTTGTACATATGGGGTCTCAAGCCCCTTCAAGCTCTTCCAGTCCTTTCTCAGATTCCTTCAACGGGGGTCCCGTTCTCAGTTCAGTGGTTTGCTGCTGGCATTCGCCTCTGTGCTTGCTGTATTCTGGGTGTTTCTAAGGAGAGATCTACATCCGGTTCCTGTTGGCCTGCACTTCTTTGCTTCATCCATCTTATCTAATTGGGTGACTGTATATGTATGGGCCACATGCGGTGCAAGCTCTGAATGGATGTTCCTTCTGCCTCTGTTTTAAACTTTGCCTCCTTATTGCATGACAAGGGTATTCTTGTTCCCCTTTTAAAGAAGGAGTGAAGCATTCACATTTTGGTCATCCTTCTTCAGATTCATGTGTTCTGTGCATCTAGGGCAATTCAAGCATTTGGGCTAATAGCCACTTATCTATGAGTGCATACCATATGCGTTTTTCTGTGATTGGGTTACCTCACTCAGGATGATATTTTCCATTTCCATCCATTTGCCTATGAATTTCATAAAGTCATTGTTTTTGATAACTGGGTAATATTCCATTGTGTAGCTGTACCACATTTTTGTATCTATTCTTCTGTTGAAGGGCATCTGGGTCCACCTTCTGGCTATTACAAATAGGGCTGCTATGAACATAGTGGAGCATGTGTCTTTGTTATATGTTGGGGCATCTTTTGGGTATATGCCCAAGAGAGGTATAGCTGGGTCCTCAGGTAGTTCAATGTCCAATTTCTGAGGAACCTCCAAACTGATTTCCAGAATGGTTGTACCAGTCTGCAATCCCACCAACAATGGAGGAGTGCTCCTCTTTCTCCACATCCTCACCAGCATTTGCTGTCACCTGAGTTTTTGATCTTAGCCATTCTGACTGGTGTGAGGTGGAATCTCTGGGTTGTTTTTATTTGTATTTCCTTTTTGACTAAAGTTGTTGAACATTTCTTTAGATTTTTCTCAGCCATTTGGCATTCCTCACATGTGAATTCTTTGTTTAGCTCTGAACCCCATTTTTTAATAGAGTTATTTGTCTCCCTGCAGTCTAACTTCTTGAGTTCTTTGTATATTGTAGATATAAGCCCTCTATCTGTTGTAGGATTGGTAAAGATCTTTTCCCAATCTTTTGGTTGCCATCTTGTCCTAACCACAGTGTCCTTTGCCTTACAGAAACTTTGCAGTTTTCTGAGATCCCATTTGTCAATTCTTGATCTTAGAGCATAAGCCATTAGTGTTTTGTTCAGGAAATTTTCTCCAGTGCCCATGTGTTCGAGATGCTTCCCAACTTTTTCTTCTATTAGTATGAGTATCTGGTTTGATGTGGAGGTCCTTGATCCACTTGGACTTAAGCTTTGTACAGGGTGATAAGCATGGATCAATCTGCATTCTTCTTCATGTTGACCTCCAGATGAACCAGCACCATTTGCTGAAAATGCTATCTTTTTCCCATTGGATGGTTTTGGGTCCTTTGTCAAAAATCAAGTGACCATAGGTGTGTGGGTTCATTTCTGGGATTTCAATTCTATTCCACTGGCCTACCTGTCTGTCTCTGTACCAATACCATGCATTTTTTATCCCTATTGCTCTGTAATACTGCATGAGTTCAGGGATAGTGATTCCGCCAGAAGTCCTTTTATTGGTGAGGAAAGTTTTACCTATACTGGGGTTTTTTTGTTTTTTGTTTTTTGTTTTGTTTTGTTTTCTTTTGTTTTGATTCCAGATGAACTTGCAAATTGTTCTGCCTAACTATCTGAAGAATTGGATTGGTATTTTGATGGGGATTGCATTGAATTTGTACATCGATTTGGTAAAATGGCCATCTTACTATGTTAATCCTGCCAATCCATGAGCGTGGGAGATCTTTCCATCTTCTGCGGTCTTCTTCAATTTCTTTCTTCAGATGTTTGAAGTCCTTATCATACAGATCTTTTACTTACTTGGTTAAAGTCACACCGAGATATTTTATATTTTTGGGACTATTATGAAGGGTGTCATTTCCCTAATAACTTTATTAGCTTGTTTCTCTTTTGTGTAGAGGAAGGCTAATGATTTATTTGAGTTAATTTTATACCCAGCCACATTGCTGAAGGTTTTTATCAGGTTTAGTAGTTCACTGGTGGAACTTTTGGGATCACTTAAATATACTGTCATATTCTCTGAAAATAGTGATATTTTGACTTCTTCTTTTCCAATCTGTATCCCCTTGATCTCCTTTTGTTGTCTGATTGCTCTGGCTAGAACTTCAAGAACTATATTGAATAAGAAAGGAGAGAGTGGGCAGCCTTGTCTAGTCACTGAATTTAGTGGGATTGCTTCAAGTTTCTCTCCATTTAATTTAATGTTAGCAACTGGTTTCCAGCATATGGCTCTTACTATGTTTAGGTATGGGCCTTGAATTCCTATTCTTTCCAGGACTTTTATCATGAAGGAGTGTTGAATTTTGTCAAATGCTTTCCCAGCATCTAATGAAATGATCATGTGGTTTTGTTCTTTCAGTTTGTTTATATAATGGGTCACGTTGATGGTTTTCCGTATATTAATCCATCCCTGCATGCCTGGGATGAAGCCTACTTGATCATGGTGGATGATTGTTCTGATGTGCTCTTGGATTCGGTTTGCAAGAATTTTATTGAGTATTTTTGCGCCGATATTCATAAGGGAAATTGTTCTGAAGTTCTCTTTCTTTGTTGGGTCTTTGTGTGGTTTAGGTATAAGAGTAATTGTGGCTTCATAGAAGGAATTCGGTAGTGCTCCATCTGTTTCAATTTTGTGGAATAGTTTGTATAGTATTGGTATGAGGTCGTCTATGAATGTCTGATAGAATTCTGTACCAAACCCGTCTGGATCTGGGCTCTTTTTGGTTGGGAGACCTTTAATGACTGCTTCTATTTTGTTAGGAGTTATGTGGCTGTTTAAATGGTTTATCTGTTCCTGATATAACTTCGGTAGCTGGTCTCTGTCCAGGAAATTGTCCATTTCCTGCAGATTTTCAAGTTTTGTTGAATATAGGCTTTTATAGTAAGATCTGATGATTTTTTGAATTTCTTCTGAATCTGTAGTTATGTCTCCCTTTCATTTCTGATTTTGTTAATTTGTACACACTCTCTGTGTCCTCTAGTTAGTCTGCAAAAGGTTTATCTATCTTGTTGATTTTCTCAAAGAACCAACATTTGGTTCTGTTGATTCTTTCTATGGCCCTTTTTGTTTCTACTTGGTTGATTTCAGCTCTTAGATTGATTATTTCCTGCCATCTACTCCTCCTGGGTATATTTGCTTCTTTTTGTTTTAGAGCTTTTAGGTGTGCTATCAAGATGCAGACATATGCTCTCTCCTGTTTCTTTCAGCAGGCACTCAGAGCTATGAGATTTCCTCTTAGCACAGCTTTCATTGTGTCCCATAAGTTTGGGTATGTTGTATTTTAATTTTGATTAAATTGTAAGAAGTCTTTACTTTATTTCTTCCTTGACCAGGTTTTATTGAGAAGAGCATTGTTCAACTTCCATGTATATGTGGGTGTTATTCCCTTATTGTTATTGAAGACCAGCTTTAGCCCGTGGTGGTCTGATGAGACGCATGGGATTATTTCTATCATTCTGTATCCGTTGAGGCCTGTTTTATGACCAACTATAAGGTCAATTTTGGAGTACCATGAGGTGGAAAGAAGCATGTATATCCTTCTGCGTTAGGATAGAATGTTCTATAAATATCTGTTAAGTCCATTTGGTTCATGACTTCTCTTAGTTTGTCTACTTCTCTGTTTAATTTATGTTTCCATGATCTGTCCACTGATGAGAGTGGGGTGTTGAAATCTCCTACTATTATTGAGTGAGGTGCAATGTGTGTTTTGAGCTTTAGTAAGGTTTCTTTTATATATGTAGGTGCGCTTGTATTTGGATCATAGATATTTAGGATTGAGAATTCAAGTTGGTGGATTTTTCCTTTGATGAATATGAAGTGTCCTTCCTTATCTTTTTTGATGACTTTTAGTTAAAAATTGATTTTATTCGATGTTAGAATGGCTACTCCAGCTTGCTTCTTGTGACCCTTTGCTTGGAAAGTTGTTTTCCAGCCTTTCACTCTGAGGTAGTGTCTGTCTTTGTCTCTGAGGTATGTTTCTTGTAGGCAGCAGAATACAGGGTCCTCATTGCCTGTACAGTTTGTTAATCTATGTCTCTTTACTGGGGAGTTGAGACCATTGATGTTGAGAGATATTAAGGAATAGTGATAATTGCTTCCTATTATATTCATATTTGGATGTGAGGTTATGTTTGTCTGCTTTTCTTCTTTTTGTTTTGTTGCCAAAGCGATTAGTTTCTTGCTTTTTCTAGGGTGTAGCTTGCCTCCTTATGTTGGGCTTTACCATTTATTATCCTTTGTAGCGCTGGATTTGTAGAAAGATATTGTGTAAATTTGGTTTTGTCATGGAATATCTTGGTTTCTCCATCTATGTTAATTGAGAGTTTTGCAGGATACAGTAACCTGGGCTGGTATTTGTGTTCTCTTAGGGTCTGTATGACATCAGTCCAGGATCTTCTGGCTTTCATAGTCTCTGGTGAGAATTCTGGTGTGATTCGGATAGGTCTGCCTTTATATGTTATTTACTGCTTTTAATATTCTTTCTTTATTTTGTGCATTTGGTGTTTTGACTATTATTTGATGGGAGGAGTTTCTTTTCTGGTCCAATCTATTTGGAGTTCTGTAGACTTCTTGTATATTTATTGGCATCTCTTTCTTTAGGTTAGGGAAGTTTTCTTCTATAATTTTGTTGAAGATATTTACTGGTCCTTTGAGTTGGGAGTCTTCACTCTCTTCTATACCTATTATCCTTTGGCTTGATTTTCTCATTGAGTCCTGGATTTCCTGTATGTTTTGGACCAGTAGCTTTTTCCATGTTACATTATCTTTGACAGTTGTGTCAATGATTTCTATAGAAACTTCTGCACCTGAGATTCTCTCTTCTATCTCTTATATTCTGTTGGTGATGCTTGTGTCTATGGCTCCTTGCCCTTCCTTTGGTTTTCTATCTCCAGGGTTGTCTCCCTTTGGGCTATTGTCAGCAACTGCTTCATGGCATCAGCAATAGTGTGGGAGTTTGGTGTCTGCTGGTGAGATGGATCTCGAGGTAGTGAGTTCTCTGGATGGCCTTTCCTTCAGTCTCTGTTTCATTTTTTGTCACTGTCTTTTCTTTGAAGAGTAATATTAATGGATTAAAGGTTTTGAGATGTGTGGTTGACCCCATTCTTCAACTAGTGGCTGTCCCTATTTACTGTAGGTGGTCTCTACATATTATAAGCAAATGCAAGAAATTGGATAACCTAATATTTTACCAATTTCTTTGGTTTGGCCCTTGATGTTACAACTCAGTGATTTAAAAAATGTAATTTGGAAATCCTAGGGGGAAAAATACACCCATAATGTGACATTTTTCAGAAGCCAGGAGTAGTAATGAGTCTATCAAGGAAAAGCCACAAAATGGGGAGAGAGAGTCTCTGTGCCTCCTTTTCCTGTAGGGGATAGGAAGGTTTGATGAGTTAGAAAAGCAAGAAAAAAAATGTTGGTTCAGATAACAGACAGCCCTTTTGAAGACTGCCAAATTAAATCAAATTTTAATAGAGCAGGAGAAATGCAAAATGAATTATCTTAAATAATATTTGAAATTGAACAAAATGCAAGCCATGAGACAGTGTTGGCACCCACCCCACCCCGGTGTCAAAAGTATTTGGTAGCAGTACTGTGAGGAGTAGATGGAGTAAATGAAAGGAAAATTTAACCTGGGAGAGGAAGATGCTGTAAGGAAGTGTAAATAACATTAACAATCCAAGTGTTTATAAATAAAAAAGTCATATGGAAACATACATTATGATATTTTTATTTATTTTTACTCTCCAGATTTTATTCCCCTCCAGGTCCACCCCCAGAATGTTCCACATCTTATACCTGCTCCCCACTCCCCACACTCCTCACCCCTGTCTCCATAAGAATGTCCCACCCCACCCACCCCACCAGACATCTAAACTTCCTGGGGCCTCCAGTCACTTTAAGGTTAGGTGCATCTTCGCTGACTGAGCTCAGATCAGGGAGTCCTCTGCTGTATATGTGTTGGAGGCCTCAGTTCAGCCGGTGTATACTGTATGGTTGGTGATCCAGTGTCAAAGAGATCTCAAAGGTCCAGGTTAATTCAACCATAGGAGTCAACAGCTTCTGTTCATTAGTTGGGTGCAAACATCTGCATCTGACTCAGCTGCTTGTTGGGTCTTTTGGAGGGCAGTCATACTAGGTCCCTTTTTGTGAATGCCCCATAGCCTCAGTAATGGTGTCAGGTCTTGGGGCCTCCCCTTGAGCTGGAACCCACTTTGTGCCTGTTGCTGGATCTTCTTTTCCTCGGGTTCTTCTCCATTTCCATCCCTGCAGTTCTTTCAGAGAGAAAGAATTATGGGTCAGAGTTTTGACTGTGGGATAGCAACCCCATCCCTCACTTGATCCCCCTGCCTTTCTGCTGGAGGTGGGTTCAATAAGTTCCATCGCCCCACTGTAGGGCCTTTCATCTAGGTTCCCCCATTTGAATCCTGAGAGTCTCTCATTCCCCAGGTTTCTGATACATTCTAGAGGGCCTTCCCTTCTTCCTGAGGTTCCCTCTTTCCATTCTTTCTGCTGGCCCTCAGGGCGTCAGTACTTTCCCCCCACCTAGTACCAGATCATATTCCCTTCTCTCTCTACCCACATCTGCTTTCCCCTGTCCCTCCCTCTTTCCCCCCTTGTGGTTTGGGCATATAAAACCATGAGAATGTTTGCTATGACTACTTGAGGTGACACAGAATCATCTGAAGGATTGTATGGACAGTTTAAAAATAGAAACTGAGAGAGCTCAATTGAGAAAAGAAAGAAAGAAGAAAAATGCCAAAGACCACACAGTTCTTTGTAAGCTTTATTTAGAGAAATGATAGACCTATCAGTTTTTAATTGCTATGACGGAACATCATGACAAAGGTAACTTCTAAAGGAAAATATTTACTTTTAGGGCTTGTTTGGAGATTCCAGCAGTGAGCCCATGCCTATCATTGTAGGGACTAAGCCAGTAGGTAGGTAAGCAAGGTATTGGAGTGATAGCTGTAAGGTTGCATCCTAACCATAATTTGGAAGCAGAGATGACAGGAGAAAGGACGAGCAGGAGAGAGAAGATGGCAAGATAAAGGACAAGAGAGAGAGAGAGAGAGAGAGAGAGAGAGAGAGAGAGAGATATTTAGGGAGAAACTAGTGTAAACTATTGTTTATCTTTTAAACATGCCTTAAATTCTAGTATGTATATTCACCCCTTCAGTTCTTGTGGTGATTAAATAGGAATGGTTTTCAAGTACTCATCTGTTGGAATACTTTGTTTTTAGTTGGTTGCAGGGCTTGGAAGAGATTGGATATGGCTTTATTGGGCGAAATATGCCACTGGGAAGGATATTTGATGTTTCAAAAGACTCATCTCATTTCATGTATCACTCTCTTTATATATCCTGCTTGTGTGTCAACATGTAATATTTCTGCTCTTCCTGCTGTTATGCATTTGCTCTACCATCATAACTCTAATATTCTGAAAACATATATCCAAATAAACACTTTCTTTTATGATTTACTTTGGTCATGGTGTTTTGTCATAACAATAAAAAGGTACATAATATAAATTATTGCTATAATCATTCCACTGCTCTTGTCATGTTTCTCCCTATCCTAAAGCAGCTAGCTAAATAAAACAATCAAATAACTCTGGGAATACATAATAGCAGCAATTAGGTGGTAGTAGGCTGGAAGGCTGGAAAATGGTTTTCCCAAAAGTGGTACTTTTTGAGTCAACATCTAATATATGTTTCAACCTATTCCATAGCCATATTCATCAATCTAAGAATCAAGAGATATAAATTGGGATAATAGTTCCATTCATTATTATCCTTAATGACCCACTAGGGAAAGATTTACTTCCTGTTCCTGTGACTTTATCTTGTCCTGGTCTGGAAATTTAGGTCCAGAAGAGGAATATTCTTGTCAAGAATATACAACAAATATCTCATTGAACTGGAATGTCTGAATTCCTTTTGCCACTTGGATGTTCTGTTGCTCTTAAGTCAAGAAGGTTAGAAAGAGTGAACTATGTTGGGAAGATTATAGACCTTCATACTACCAAGGCAAAATTAAGTTTCATCTCCAAGTAAGACTATGTCTGAAGTACAGGAGATCCCTTAGGGCATCTTTTAGTACTACCATATCCTATAATTAAAGTCAATGAACAATTACAATAACCCAATTCAGATAGATGACAAAGCACACAAACCCATCAGAAATGAAGGCAGGAATTTCTGTCATTCGATAATTTGAGTTGGAAAAACCCACTTTATACCTTCAGGTTTCATCTCACATAAAGGGGAACAAAATAATAAAGTATTTTGCATTTTCTTGGTTATCCTCATTGGTTACTGCACCCTAGCTATCAGATCGAGTACAATGTTTCTTAGTAGAATTCAAAATTCAATATCTGAAAGCTTTTGGTTGATGTCACATTTCTGAAGTTAAAATAAAAAATGATAACAACATGACCCATTGTCCAAAAATATTCATTTCAAGTTTTAATTAATAACAAGCATTAATTACTTTATTTAAATTAAATATGAATTATTCATAATCATGAGAACAGATATCACATTTCAGAAAACTAATATTTTGGTTAAGTCATAAATCAACAGGATAAAAAGAAAGAAATGTCTGAGCCATCGATTTCACAAATAAAGTAAGTTTGTATAAATAAATATATTGTTGAAAATCATGTACTATTTCTAATAATACATATACAAATGTTTAATTATCTAATTACTAAAATCCCAATAAAGCTGTTATACAATACTTTTAAACACACACACATATACACACACACAAACTAGGTTCTTCCAAACAACTACTGAATTACTTAATTTGCAATAGTTTAAATATTTAAAATATTATATATGCTTTAATATTTATTGTCATTTCTTCACTGAAAAAATAAATGTAAATATTAATAATTGTTAAGTAACATAATGCAAAACTCTTGAAAGATATGTCATGTTAAAACCTGTTCATTATTATTTCACAAATACATGCATAGACATATCTTGTGTGTTATCATCAAAGATGAACATATGACAGCAATTGGTTGAAATTTTTTCAAAAGGTCTCTTATCGAAGAATTGTTTATCCAGATACAAGTATCAATATAAACATAAACTCAATACAGTTTTCCTTAGATCCATATGTTCACTTAAAATATGTAATAGTTTAAATAGAATTCCAGTTGTAAATGAGAATCTGAGTCAGAGCACCATACAATGTGTTTACAAAAAAGATAAAGAGAGGAGGGATATATTCTATGGAGGTGTATTCAGGTGTGGTGGGAAGTGGTTGTCTAGGCGGGTCCATGCTGAGGCATCCTTTCCCCTGAGGGAATCAACAATAGAGTAGAGCTCATTCAGGGCATGGGGAGGGGAGTTGAGAGGGTAATAGAGGCAGAGAATGGCAGAGAGAGAGAGAGAGGGGGAGAGAGAGAGAGACAGAGAGAGAGAGAGAGAGAGACAGAGAGAGAGAGACAGAGAGAGAGAGAGAGAGAGGGAGAGAGAGAAGTTGAGGCCAGCCATGAGCACTTGGAGAGAGAGGGGGACAGGGACGAAAGGAAGGCATGAACAAGAGCAAAAGAGTTTGTGTGAGAAGGGGGCTAACATCCCCTTTTATAATGAGTCAGACATCTCTGGTTGTTGCCAGGTAACAGTGGGGCAGTTTAGACAGAATGCTAACAGAAAAGAAGAAGACAGAGTATGGCTATTTGTGGATGATATGATAGTATACATAAGCAATCCCAAAAACTTTACCAGAGAACTCCTACAACTGATAAACAGCTTCAGCAAAGTGGATACATATAATATTAACCTAATGAAATCAGTAGCCCTCATTTATACAAATGATGAACAGTCCAATAGAAAATTAGGGAAACATAACCCTTTACAATAGCCATGAATAATATAAAATATCTTGGTGTAGCTCTAACCAATGAAAGATCTGTAGGCGAAAAGTTCATGTCATTGAAGAAAAACTAAAAAAGAACAGAAGATGGAAAATTGTCCCATGATCATGAGTGAGTAAGATTAACATAGTGAAAATGGCCATCATACCAAAACCAATCAACAGATTCAGTGTAATTGCCATCAAAATTACAATATAATTTTTTATAAACCCTGAAATAGCAATTCTCAATTTCATATAGAATAACATATAGCCCAAAAGAGCCACAACTATCCTGAACAATAAAAGAACTTCAGGAGGAATCACCCTCCCAGAACTCAAGCTGTATTACAGAGAAATAGTGATGAAAACTTCATGGTATTGGTACAGAAACAGACACACAGATCAATAGAATTGAATCAAAGTCCCAGAAATAATCTCACCTGTGGAAACTTGAGTTTTATAAAGAAGCCAAAAACATACAATGGAAAAGAGAAAACATCTTTTTTTAATTTTTTTTAATTTTTTTTATTTATTTTTTATTTTTTTTAAATTCTTTTTTTTTATTAACTTGAGTATTTCTTATATACATTTCAAGTGTTATTCCCTTTCCCGGTTTCCGGGCAAACATCCCCCTCCCCCCTCCCCTTCCTTATGGGTGTTCCCCTTCCAACCCTCCCCCCATTGCCGCCCTCCCCCCATAGTCTAGTTCACTGGGGGTTCAGTCTTAGCAGGACCCAGGGCTTCCCCTTCCACTGGTGCTCTTACTAGGATATTCATTGCTACCTATGGGGTCAGAGTCCAGGGTCAGTCCATGTATAGTCTTTAGGTAGTGGCTTAGTCCCTGGAAGCTCTGGTTGCTTGACATTGTTGTACTTTTGGCGTCTCAAGCCCCTTCAAGCTCTTCCAGTTCTTTCTCTGATTCCTTCAACGGGGGAACCTATTCTCAGTTCAGTGGTTTGCTGCTGGCATTCGCCTCTGTATTTGCTGTATTCTGGCTGTGTCTCTCAGGAGCGATCTACATCTGGCTCCTGTCGGTCTGCACTTCTTTGCTTCATCCATCTTGTCTAATTGGGTGGCTGTATATGTATGGGCCACATGTGGGGCAGGCTCTGAATGGGTGTTCCTTCAGTCTCTGTTTTAATCTTTGCCTCTCCCTTCCCTGCCAAGGGTATTCTTTTTCCTCATTTAAAGAAGGAGTGAAGCATTCACATTTTGATCATCCGTCTTGAGTTTCGTTTGTTCTAGGGATCTAGGGTAATTCAAGCAGAAAACATCTTGAATAAATGATGATGGTCTAATTGGACGTCTACATGTAGAAGAATGCAAGTTGATCTATATTTATCACCCTGCAAAAAACTCAAGTCCCAGTGGATCAAGGACCTCAACATAAAACCAGATTCACTTAATCTCACAGAAGAGAAAGTGGGAAATAGCTTTGTATGTATTATATTGGTACAGGTGACAATTTCCTGAACAGAATATCAATATCTCATGCTCTAAAATCAACAGTTGATAAATGGGACCCTGTGAAATGGCAAAGCTACTGTGATGCAGAGGAAATGTCCAATAGGACAAAATGGCAGCCTACCAATTGCAAAAAGATCTTTATAAATCCTACAACTTACAAAGGGCTAATATCCAAAATTTATAAAGAACTCAAAAAGTTAGACATTCACACCCCCAAATAACCAAGTAAAGAAAAAATAGTATACAGAGCACAGAGCTAAAAAGAATTCTCAACAAAAGAATCTCAAATGGCTGAGAAGCACTTGAAATATAAATGTCCTTAGTCATCAGGGAAATGCAAATCAAAACAACTGTGAGATTATATCTTACACAAGCCAGAATGGCTAAAATGAAAAAAAAAAACTTATGATAGATCATGGTGGTGAGGATGTGCAGCAAGGGGAATACTCCTCCATTGTTGATCAGAGAACAGACTTGTATAGCCACTTTGAAAATCTATTTGGCAGTTCTGCAGAAATTTTGGAGTAGTTCTACCTCAAGATGAAGCTACTCCTGGGCATATTCCCAAAACTCCTTATTTATCCCACAAAGACACTTACACAACTATATTCAAAATAGCTTTATTCATGTTATCCAGAATTTGAAACAACCTAGATGTCCTAACATGAAAAATTGATAAAGAAAATGTAGTTTATCTACACAGTGGAATACTATCCAGCTATTAAAAACAAAGATGCCATGAGTGAGGTAACCCAGTCCCAAAAGGCCAAGCATGGTATGTACTCACTTATAAGTAGAGATTTTCCCAAAAAATAGACATATGCACTCACTTATAAATGGGTATTATCCCATAATATACAGGATATCCATACTACACTCCTCTGACCCAAAGAAATGAGACAAAAAGTAAAGCACAAAAGGAGGTTGCTTGAAACATAAGTAGCAGATGGAAGGAGGGTACTGGGTGGGAGAAGGGATGAAGAAGGGATTGAGGGTTTCAGGACCAGGTCTGTGGAGATACAGGAGAGTTGGCCAGACTACTATGAGAATGAATGGAAATCTGCAACTGACAGGGTGAGGAGGTATGGAGTATCACCAAGACATGACAGAGATCTGCAATACGGAGGATCCAAGAATCAACAGGGATGATCTTATCTGTGATTTAGATCATTGGGCTTACAGAAACTGAAGGAGCTACCTCCTGTAGCCTGGCAGGAACTTCAGTGGAGCAATAGGGCCACCAACCCACCCACAAAACTTTGAACCTAAAATTCATCCCATCTACAAGAAATGCAGGGAGAGGGAATGGAGTAGAGGTTGAGTGAATGTCCAACCAAAAACCATCCCAACTTAAGACCCATCCCATGGACAAGCACCAATTCCTGACACTGTTATGGTTGCAGACAGTAGTCTAGTTTGGCTGTCCTCTGAGATACTCCACCTAGTAGCTCACTTAGACAGGTGCAGACACTTACAATGAAGTTGTGGATGCAGCTTGGGAACTTGTATGGAAAAATAGAGGGAAGGATGGTAGGCCTCAAATGTGATAGGAACTCCCTTGGAAGACCAACAGAGTCATTGTACCATTGGGTCTCTTAGAGACTGAACCACTAATCAAAGAGCATGCACTGACTGAACCCAAGCATTGCCATATGCATATAATGTATATATAGCTTTGTCTTCATATGTGTCCCAAACAACTGGAGCAGGAGCTATCAAAAAGCTATTGCTTGGACTTTCTTCTTGCTGGGTTGCCTTGTCCGGTCTCAGTCGGAAAGAATGCTCTTAGCCCTGCAGAGACGTGATGTACCAGGGTTGGAAGATAATAAAGGGGTCCTCCACCTGCTCAGAAGAGAAGCAGAGGGAGAATTATGGAAAGGATTGTGGGACAGGATGACCAAGAGTGGGTCAGTGATTGTGATGTAAAGTGTGTAAATAATTTAAATAAATGATTAATTAAAAATCATGTTGATTCACAAGTAAATATTTTAAAAAACTAGTATTTCCTTTTAAAATAAATGTCAGCACTACTGTTTCTGGTGGCTGATAGACTTATTTCTGCAATCACTTGTGTTACTATAAAAGGTAATGAGTGTCAGAGGAAAACAGTAGGAATGTTGTATATTAGGGATTACATGCATATTTCTAGGAATCTATTAAATATCTAAATGCTGCCTTTATTTTTATATCCTCTTCCATTTAACAAACTAATGGGTTACTTCAAACATGAATCCAACTACCCTCTGAAATAACAACTATAAATAAATTGCTCTCTATTTCTAAAGTTTTTTTACAATCAAAGCATATTAGAGAGAATTTTCAACTGAGGCTCCAATATGTTAACAATAAATACTATTTTATTTGAGAACACTTTCTTTGTATGAGCGAAAGCTATTTTTGCAATATAAAAGTGATAACTGATAAAGGGACCTTTGAGAACTCCGAAGCTGATGCACCTCCTGTTTTATATTAGTCTCATAAAATCATGTCCGTTTTTCTGGTCCTCCTATCAAGTTTAGTAGTCAAGGACAGTGTTTTACAATAAATCATTTTCAATTCTTGTATGGTATCTCTTTATTTCTGCATCCAGCACAGAATTCTGAAATGGCAAAACTAGAATAAATCTCTCAAAGAAGTGTTCTCATTGCATACTTACAGTGTTTCTTGCACATAGGCACTTAGGGAACAGGAATTGTCCTCAGCTTAATAATTCAAACTTTACCCTGGGAGAAGAAAGAGAAAGAAGATTGAATATGGCATCAAAGTTTATCGCAAACTTTTTTCTTTTATTTTCTTATTTATTCCTTTTATTGGATATTATATTTATTTACATTTTAAGTGTTAACCCCTTTTCCATTTTCACCTCTGAAAAACCCCCATCACATCCCCCCTACTTCTATGAGGGTGCTCCCTAACCCACCCACCCACTCCCGTCCTCCTCCTCACCATTGCATTCCCCTACACTGGGGCAATGAGCCATAACAGGACCAAGGGAATACCCTCCAATTGAGGTCCTAATGTTCACCCTCTGCTATATATGGTGATGGAGCCAAAGGTCTCTCCATGTGTACTCTTTGATTGGTGATTTAGTCCCCGGGACTTCTGAGGGGTCTTGTTGGTTGATATTTTTGTTCTTCCTATGGGGTTGCAAACCCCTTCAGTTCCTTCAGTCCTTTCTCTAATTCCTCCATTGGAGTCCCTGTGCTCAGGCCAATGGTTGGCTGTGAGCATTCATTTGCCTTTGTATTTGTAAGGCTCTGGCAGAGTCTCTCAGGAGAAAGCTCTATCAGGCTCCTGTCAGCATGCACTTCTTGGAATCTCCAATAGTGTCTGGGTTTGGTGTCTGTATATAGGATGGATCCCCAGGTGGGGCAGTTTCTTGATAGCCTTTCCTTCAGTCTCTGTTCCACACTTTGTCCCCATATTTCCTTTACAGAGGAGCTATTCTGGGTTAAAATTTTGGAGATGAGTGACTGGCCCCATCCCTCAAATGGGAAAATTGCTAAAGTCTGGTTATGGTTTCTACAGGTTCTCTCTTCCATTTGTTGGGCATTTCAACTAATTTCATCCCTGTTGGTTCTTGGGAGCCTCTTGATGTCCTAGCATCTGGGACTTTCTGGTGGCTACCCCAATTTCCCATCTCTCATTGCTACACACCTCTGTTCAATTTCTTGATCCTCTGTCGATCCTGCCCATTTCTTCCCATACCTGGTACTGACCACCCCTTTGCCCCACCCCCTACGTTCTTCCTCCCAAGTACCTCCCACATTCTACCTTGTGAGAGTATTTTGTTCCACATCCTAAGTAGGACTGGAGTGTCCGTCTTCTTGAGCTGCATATGGTCTATGAGTTGTATCATGGGTATTCTGAGTTTCTTGCCTACTATCCAATTATCACTGAGTACATGCCATGTGTGTTTTTTTGTGACTGGATTACCTTACTCAGAATGATATTTTCTAGTTTTACCCATTTGCTTAAGAATTTCATGAAATAATTATTTTTAATAACCAAATAGTGTTTGATTGTGTAAATGTATCACATTTTCTGTATCCATTCCTCTCTTGAGAGACATCTGGATTGTTTCAAGATTCTGACTATCATGAATAAGGCCACTATGAACATAGTGAAACACTTGATACTGCAGTATGGTGGGGTATCTTTTGAGTATATATCCAAGAGTGGTATATCTGGGTCTTCAGGTAGATATATTTCCAATTTTCTAAGGAAGTCCAGATGGATTTTCAGAATGGTTTTATCAGTTTGCCATCACACCAGTAATGGAGGAGTGCTCTTTTGTCTCCATATACTCTCCACCATGTGTTGTCACCTGAGTTTCTTAGCCATTCTGATTGGTGTGAGGTGGAATATCAAGTTTGTTTTGATTTGTATTTCCCTGATCACTAAATACTTTGAATATTTGTTTAAGTGTTTCTCATCCATTCGAGTTTTGTCTGTCATGAATTCTCTGTTTAGTTCTATACCCTATTTTTGATTGGATCGTTTGGTAATTTGGAGGTTAGCTTCTTGAGTTCTTTATGTATTTTGAATATTAGATTTCTATCTGATGTGGGGTTAATGAAGATTTTTTCCCAATTTGTAGGTTGCCAATTTGTCATATTGACTATGTCCTTTGTCACACAGAAGCTTTTCAGTTTCATAAAGTCCCATTTATCAATTCTTGATCTTAGAGCCTGAGCCATTGGGGTTCTATTTAGGAAATTTCCCCTCATGAGTTTGAAGCTCTTTCCCACATTCTCTTCTATTAGACTCGGTGGATCTGGCTTTTTGTTGAGATTGTTGATTCACTTGGACTTGAGTTTTGTGTACAGTGACAAATTTGGATCAATTTTCATTTCTGTATACATACAGATTGCCAGTTAGACCAGCAGCATTTATTTAAGATGCACTTATTTTTTCATTGTTTATTTTTGGCTTCTTTGTCAAATTTCTAGTGTCCAAAAGTATATTGCTTCATTTCTGGGTCTTCAGTTCTATTCCACTGATCAACCTGTCTCTGTACCAATATCATACACTTTTAAAATCATTATTATTCTGTACTATAGCCTTATATCAGAGATGGTGATTCCCCCAGAAGTTCTTTTATTGTTAAGAATTGTGTTTACTATCTTGGGTTTTTTGTTTTTCCATATGAAATTGAGAAATGATCTTTCCATATCTTTGAAGAATTTTGTTGGACTTTTGATGGTTACTGCATTGAATCTGTAGATTGTTTTTGGGAGAATGGCCATTTTTATTATGTTAATTATACCAATCCATGAATAAGGGAGGTCTCTTCATTTTCTGAGGTCTTCTTCCATTTCTTTCATGACAGACTTGAAGATATTTTTACTTATTTTGTTAGAATTACACCAAAATAATTTACATTATTTGTGATTATCGAGAAGGGTGTTTCTCCAATTTCTTTCTCAGCACAATTTACATTTGTATAATGGAAGGCTATGGATGAATTTGAGTTAATTTTATATCTGGCCACTTTCTGCAGTTAATTATCAGCTATAGAAGTTCTCTAGTAAAATTTTTGGGTTTGCTTATATATAATATCATATCATCTGAAAATAGTGATACCTTGTTTTCCCCTTTGCCAATTTCTATCCCCTTGATCTCTTTTTGTTGCTTATTGCTCTAGCTAGAAATTTGAGTACTCTATTGAATAGATACTGGGGGAGTGACCCTCCTTGTTTTTCTGATTGTAGTGGGTTAACTTCTAGTAATTCTCAATTTAATTTGATATTGGCTGGCAGTTTATTGAATGTTGATTTTTTATGCTTACATATGGACATTGAATTCCTGATCTTTCCACGACTTTTAACATGAAATATTGACTTCTTTCGTTAAAGTAGTTTTACCATCTGATGAGATGATCATTTGTTCTTTTTCTGTTTATACAGTGGATTACTTTAATGTATTTTTGTATATTGAACCAATGTTACATCCTTGGGATGAAGTCTACTTGATCGTGGTGAATGATGGTTATAATGTGTTTTTGAATTTGTTTTGTGAGAATTTTGTTGAGTATTTTTGCATCAACACTCCTAAGCAAAATGGATCTGAAGTTCTCTTTTGTGTTAGACCCCTGTGTAGTTTACATATCAGAGCAATTGTGACATCATAGAATGAATTAGGTAGTGTTCCTTCTGTTTCTATTTTATGGAATATTTTGAGGAGTGTTGCTATTAGGTTTTCTTTGAAGGTCTGGTAGCATTTTACAGTAAAGCTATCTAGCCGTGGGCTCTTTTTTTTTTTTTTTTTTTGGTGGTGGTGAGGAGGTATTTAATGACTTCTTCTATTCCCTTCTATTCCCTTAGGGGATATGGGACTGTTAAGATAGTTCTACTGCTCTTGATTTAACTTTGGTATGTGGTATCTATCTTGAAAATCATTCATTTTATCTAGATATTCCATTTTTATGGAGTATAGCCTTCTGTACTAGGATCTGATGATTTTTTGAATTTTTCACTTTCTGTTGTTATGTCTCCCTATTCATTTCTGATTTTGTTAATTTGGATTTTGTCTCTCAGCCATTGTTTTAGTTTTGCTAGGGGTTTATCTATCTTGTTGATTTTCTCAAAACAGCCTTGGTTTTTTGTTAAAATTTTTGTATTATTCTCTTTGTTTCCATTTGGTTGATTTATGCCTTGAGATTGACTATTTCTTGCAGTCTGTGCATCTTAGGTGTGTTTTCTTCCTTTTGTTCCAGAGATCTCAGGTATGCTATTAAGTTGCTGGGATAGGGTATCTGTAATTTTTTTTTAACCAGGGCATTTAATGCTATGAATTTTCCTCTTAGCACTGCTTTCATTATGTCCCATAAATTTGGTTATGCTGCGTCATCATTTTCATTGAATTTCAAGCAATCTTTAATCTAAGTATTTATTTACTCCCTGAGCAAGTTTCATTGCATTGAGACTTGTTCAATTTCCATGGGTATGTGGATTTTCTGTTGTTTTTATTGCTATCAAAGTCCAGTCTTAATCTGGGGTGTTATGATAAGATGTATGGGATTATTTTAATCTTCTTGTATTTGTTGAGGCCTGTTTTGTGACGAATTGTATGGTCAATTTTGGAGAAGGTTCCATGAGGTACCGAGAAGGTATATTCTTTTGTTTTAGGGTGAAATATACTGTAGATATCTACTAAATCCATTTGGTTCATAACCACTATTAGCTTCACTGTGTCTCTGTTATTTTCTGTTATATAACCTGTCCATTAGTGAGAGGGTGGTGTTGAATATCCCACTATTATTACATGGGGTTCAATGTGTGTTTTGAGCTTAATAAAGTGTCTTTTATGAATGTGGGTGCTCTTACATTTGGGGCATAGATGTTCAGAAATAGGAATCTTGGTTGGTGGAGTGCCAGGGGGTTGACCCTGGCTGGGTCTTCTTTCCTGTTGGTTGTTCTTGAGGCAGCAGAGAGGGAAGAGTGTAGGTGGAGGACAAGACTTTGCCTCATGGAACTTCCAGTTTCTAGCTGGAATCCGAACCTCGCTGATCCCGACCCACAGCTCCCTGTTCCCAAATCCCATGTGAAAGAGAGAGCTCACCACACAGACAGGTGGGCACTCCTGAGTCTGCAGGGCAAGAGAGACCACCAGTAGTGCCAACCCCTGCCCACATCCCTGGCCCAAGAGAAAACTGTATAGAGACTCTTGGAACAGGAAGAGAGGGGCACTCAACTCTATGGTCCAGACACTGCCCGGATCTGAAGGGACCCAGTCAAACAGCCCCCTGCACACAAACCTGTGGGAGGGAGAGATAGACCTTCAGAGCTGCAGACACAACTGAGAAGTCAGAGGAGACTACTCTCTGCACACATTTCTGACTCCAGAGGAAAACGACTAGAGCCATCTGTGCCTCCTGTGCACAGGGTCCCAAGAGAAGGCAGGACAGGCTTTTCTGGTTGCTGCCCTCAAAGAGAGGAGAAATCTGGCTCTGAGAAGGGACTCCAGGCCTGAGACCAGAGGTAAGACCAACTTTTCTGCTCCAAGTGACCTGCCTGGTGGACTCAAGACACACGCCCACAGAAAAACTGGAGACCAGTACACAGGAACAGCTACATGCTGGAAAGCAGAACACTCTCTTCCAATAACTGGCTGAAAGAGAACGGGAAAACAACAGGATGTCTACAACACTCCTGACACACAGGCCTGTAGGATGATCTAACCACTGTCAGAAATAGCAGAACAAGGTAACACCAGAGACAACGTGATGGCAAGAGGAAAGCACAGGAACCCAAGCAACAGAAACCAAGACTCCATGGCATCAACAGAGCCCAATTCTTCCACCAAAGCAAACACGGAATATCCAAACACACCAGAAAAGCAAGATCTAGATTTAAAAACCCATTTGATGATGATGATGGAGGACTTCAAGAAAGACATAAAGAAATCCCTTAGAGAAATGCAGGAAAACACAAATAAAAAAAAGCAGAAGCCTGTAAGAGAGGAAATGCAAAACTCCCTGAAAGAATAACAGGAAAACACAATCAAACAGGTGAAGGAATTAAAAATGGAAATAGAAGCAATAAAGAAAGCCCAAAGGGAGACAACCCTGGATATAGAAAACCAAAGGAAGAGACAAGGATCCGTAGATATAAGCATCATCAACAGAATGCAAGAGATAGAAGAGAGAATCTCAGGAGCAGAAATCATCGAAACAACTGTGAAAGATAATGTAAAAGGGAAAGGGTACTGGCCCAAAACATACAGGAAATCCAGGACACAATGAGAAGATCAAAACTAAGGATAATAGGTATAGAAGAGAGTGAAGACTCCCAACACTAAGGACCAGTAAATATCTTCAACAAAATCATAGAAGAAAACTTTCCTAACCTAAAAAAAGAGATACCCATAGGCATACAAGAAGCCTATAGAACTCCAAATAGATTGGACCAGAAAAGAAACTCCTTCCATCAAATAATAGTCAAAATACCAAATGGACAAAACAAAGAAAGAATATTAAAAGTAGTAAGGGAAAAAGGTTAAGTAACATATAAAGGCAGACCTATCAGAATCACACCAGAGTTCTCACCAGAGACTATGAAAGCCAGAAGATCCTGGACAGATGTCATACAGACCCTAAGAGAACACAAATGCCAGCCCAGGTTACTGTACCCTGCAAAACTCTCAATTAACATAGATGGAGAAAACATGATATTCCATGAAAAAACGAAATTTATACAATATTCATCTACAAATCCAGCCCTACAAAGGATAATAAATGGTAAAGCCCAACACAAGGAGGAAAGTTATACCCTAGAAAAAGCAAGAAAATAATCGTTTTGCAACAAAACAAAGAGAAGACAACACAAACATAATCTCACATCCAAACATGAATATATCAGGAAGCAACAATCACTATTCCTTAATATCTCTCAATATCAATGGGCTCAATTTCCCAATAAAAAGACACCGATTAACAAACTGGATATGCAATGAGGACCCAACATTTTGCTGCCTACAGGAAATACACCTCAGAGACAAAGACAGACACTACCTCAGAGTAAAAGAATGGAAAACTACTTTCCAAGCAAATGGTCTGATGAAGCAAGCTGGAGTACAATTCTAATATCGAATAAAATTGATTTTCAACCAAAAGTCATCAAAAAAGCTAAGGAAGGACACTTCATATTAATCAGAGGAAAAATCCACCAAGATGAACTCTCAATCCTAAATATCTATGCTCCAAATGCAAGGGCACATTTGTGCATAAAAGAAACCATACTAAAGCTCAAAACAGCCATTACACCTCCCACAATAATAATAGGAGATTTCAACACCCCACTCTCATCAATGGACAGATCATGGAAACAGAAATTAAACAGAGACATAGACAAAGAGAAGTCATGAACCAAATGGATTTAACAGATATTTATAGAATATTCTATCCTAAAACAAAGGGTGTACCTTCTTCTCACCACCTTATGGTACTTTCTCCAAAATTGGCCATATAATCAGTCACAGATCAGGCCTCACCAGATACAGAATGATAGAAATAATCCCATGTGTCCTATCTGACCACCATGGGCTAAAGTTGGCTTCAATAACACTAAGGAAAGAACACCCACATATACATGGAAGCTGAATAATGTCTACTCAATGATAACCTGGTCAAGGAAGAAATAAAGAAAGAAATTAAAGACTTCATAGAATTTGATGAAAATGAAGGTACAACATACCCAAACTTATGGGACACAATGAAAGCTGTGCTAAGAGGAAAATTCACACCTCTGAATGCCTGCAGAAAGAAACAGGAGGGAGCATATATCAGCAGCTTGACAGCACAACTAAAAGCTCTAGAACAAAAAGAAGCAAACAAACACAGGAGGAGTAGAAGGCAGGAAATAGTTAAACTCAGAGCTGAAATCAACCAAGTAGAAAGAAAAGGGACCATAGACTCAACAGAACCAAAAGCAGATTCTTTGAGAATATCAACAAGATAGATAAACCCTTAGCCAGTCTAATGAGAGGACACAGAGAGTATGTCCAAATTAACAAAATCAGAGATGAATAGGTAGACATGACAACAAAGCCAGAGAAAATTAAAAAAAAATTATCAGATCTTACTACAAAAGCCTATATTCAACAAAACTTGAAAATCTGGAAGAAATTTACAATTTCCTAGAGAGATACAAGGTACCAAAGTTAAATCAGGAACAAATGAACCATTTAACCAACCCCATAACTCCTAAAGAAATAGAAGTCATTAAAAGTCTCCCAACCAAAAAGATCCCAGGTCCAGATGGGTTCAGGACAGAATTCTCTCAGACCTTCATAGAAGACCTCATACCAATACTATCCAAACTATTCCATGAAATTGAAATAGATGGAATGCTACCGAATTCCTTCTACAAAGAAACAATTACTCTTATACCTAAACCACACAAAGATCCAACAAAGAAAGAGAACTTCAGACCAATTTCCCTTATGAATATCGACGCAAAGATACTCAATAAAATTCTTACAAACCAAATCCAAGAGCACATCAAAACAATCATTCATCATGATCAAGTAGGCTTTATTCCAGGGACTCAGGGATCATTTAATATATGGAAAACCATCAATGTAATCCACTATATAAACAAACTGAAATATAAATACCACATGATCATTTGGTTAGATGCTGAGAAATCATTTGACAAAATTCAACATCCCTTCATGATGAAAGTGTTGGAAAGAACGGGAATTCAAGGCCCGTACCTAAACATAGTAAAAGCCATATACAGCAAACCAGTAGCTAATATTACACTAAACGGAGAGAAACTTGCAACAATCCCACAAAAATTAGGGACTCGACAAGGCTGTTCACTCTCTCCCTACTTATTCAATATACTTCTCGAAGTCCTAGTCAGAGCAATCAGACAATGACAGGAGATGAAAGGGATACAGACTGGAAAGGAAGAAGTCAAAATGTCACTATTTGCACACGATATGATTGTATACTTACGTGATCAAAAAGTTCCACCAGAGAACTACTAAACCTGATAAAAACCTTCGGCAAAGTGGACGGGTATAAAATTAACTCAAATAAATCAGTAGCCTTCTTCTACACAAAAGAAAAAAAAAAAGCTGAGAAAGAAGTTAGAGTAATAGTCCCAAATAATATAAAATACCTTGGTGTGACTTTAACCAAGCAAGTGAAAGTTCTGTATGATAAGAACTTCAAGCCTCTTAAGAAAGAAATTGAAGATCTCAGAAGATGGAAAGATCTCCCATGCTCATTGCTTGGCAGGATTAATATAGTAAAAATGACCATTTTACAAAATGTGATCTACAGATTCAATGCAATCCGCATCAAAATTCCAACACAATTATTCAGAGTTAGAGAGAACAATTTGCAAATTCATCTGGAATAACAAAAAACCCAGGATAGCTAAAACTATCCTCAACAGTAAAAAGACTTCTGGGGGAATCACTATCCCTGAACTCAGGCAGTACTACAGATCAATAGTGATAAAAACTGTATGGTATTGGTACAGAGACAGACAGATAGACCAGTGGACTAGAATTGAAGACCCAGAATTGAACCCACACACATATGGTCATTTGATTTTTGACAAAAGAACCAAAACCATCCAATGGAAAAAAGAGAGCATTTTCAGCAAATGGTGCTGGTTCAACTTGAGGTCAGCATGTACAAGAATGCAGATCTATCCATTCTTGTTGCCCTGTACAAAGCTTAAGTCCAAGTAGATCAAGGACCTCCACATCAAACCAGATACAATCAAACTAATAGAAGAAAAAGTGGGGAAGAATCTCAAATACATGGGCAGCAGAGAAAATTTCCTGAACAAAACACCAATGGCTTATGCTCTAAGATCAAGAATCGACAAATGGGATCTCAGAAAACTGCAAAGCTTCTGTAAGGCAAAGGACACTGTGGTTAGGACAAAATGGCAACCAAAAGATTGGAAAAAGATCATTACCAATCCTACAACTGATAGAGGACTTATGTCCAAAATATACAAAGAAATCATGATGTTAGACTGCAGGGAGACAAATAAGCCTATTAAAAAATGGGGTTCAGATCTAAACAAAATATTCACAGCTGAGGAATGCCGAATGGCTGAGAAATACCTAAAGAAATGTTCAACATCTTTAGTGATAAGGGAAATGCAAATCAAAACAACCCTGAGATACCACCTCATACCAGTCAGAGTGGCTAAGATAAAAAACTCAGGTGACAGCAGAGGCTGGCGACGATGTGGAGAAAGAGGAACACTCCTCCATTGTTGGTGGGATTGCAGATTGGTACAACCATTCTGGAAATTAGTCTGGAGGTTCCTCAGAAAATTGGACATTGAACTGCCTGAGGATCCAGCTATACCTCTCTTGGGCATATACCCAAAAGATGCCCCAACATATAACAAAGGCATATGCTCCACTATGTTCATAGCAGCTTTATTTTTAATAGCCAGAAGCTGGAAAGAATCTAGATGCCCTTCAACACAGGAATAGATGCAGAAAATATGGTACATCTACACAATGGAATATTACTCAGCTATCAAAAACAATGACTTTATGAAATTCATAGGCAAATGGAGGGAACTGGAAAATATCATCCTGAGTGAGGTAAATCAATCACAGAAAAACACACGTGGTATGCACCCATTGATAAGTGAATATTAGCCCAAATGCTTGAATTACCCAAGGTGCACAGAACACATGAATCTCAAGGATGACCAAAATGTAAATGCTTCACTCCTTCTTTAACGGGGGAACAAGAATACCCTTGGCAGGGAATAGGGAAGCCGTGTTTAGATTAGAGGCAGAAGGAACACCCATTCAGAGCCTGCCCCACATGTGGCCCATACATATACAGCCACCCAATTAGACAAGATGGATGAAGCAAAGAATTGCACGCGAACAGGAACCGGATGTAGATCTCTCCTGAGAGACACAGCCAGAATACAGCAAATACATAGGAGAATGCCAGCAACAAACCGCTGAACCGAGAACAGGACCCCCACTGAAGGAATCAGAGAAAGGAGTGGAAGAGCTTGAAGGGGCTCGAGACCCCATATGAACAACAATGCCAACCAACCAGAGCTTCCAGGGACTAAGCCACTACCCAAAGACTATACATGGACTGAACCTGGGCTCCAACCTCATAGGTAGCAATGAATATCCTAGTAAGAGCACCAGTGGAAGGGGAAGCCCTTGGTCCTGCCAAGACTGAACCCCCAGTGAAAGTGAATTTTGAGAGAAGGGTGGTAATTGGGGGAGGATGGGGAGGGGAACACCCATAGAGAAGGGGACAGGGAGGGATTAGGGGAATGTTGGCTGGGTAACTGGGAATGGGAATAACAATTGAAATTTAAATTAGAAATACCCAAGTTAATAAAGATGGAGGGAGGAAAAAAAGAAAGAAAAAACAAAAAAGAAATACCCAAGTTAATAAAGATGGAGGAAAAATAATTTAAAACTTTGCCTTATGCAACATGAGTGCAAGATTTTTGTCTCACGAGATATTTTGGATTGCTCTATAATAATAACAAGTTTACTTAACTAAGTCTAAGTTATTTTGCGACCATACCTGACCTGCCTTCTGTGTTCCTCTGAAAACTGAAACTGCAGTATTTGTCATTTAGCACATTTTCCTCAAACAGCAAAGGATTGAGTAAATAACCTCTGTATTGTCTCAGCAGGAACTGTGCAGCTCTAACTCTCTACTTGCTTTTACGAAGTCACTGGTAGGAAAAAAGACACTTTGAAAAGTGATTATAGAGCTTATTAATAAGTTGTAAACAGTTTTCCTATTTAAGCTATCTAAGAGGAAAGGCAGAATAAACCTGTAGGGAAAGGAAAATTCTTCTAAGTGGGGAAAGGGAAATTTTATTCCCAAGGGGAAAAATTATTTTCTTATCTCTTTAACCTCAGTATTCATACATCTTTTAGAACACATGATCACGTGTTAAAAAGCTCATTACAAGTTTACACAAAATGTTCAAATCATAAATTGAAATAGAAATTTACAACAAAAATTGGTTACATGTGTATCTGTAAGGAATAATTATCTGGTTAAACACACATGGCCTGTCACAGATCCACATGTTCATTGAATGTCAAAAACCATAACTAAGTTATTAGTGAAGTTTTGTATAGATAAACACGGTTAATATTTTATCTTCTATCCTAGCAACTCTAATAAATTATTAGTTCCCTTTTATGACCTTTGGTTAATTGTTTTACAACCTCTCGGAATGTGCTCTAAGTAGGAGAAAGTCTGGTTGCTAACTAAGAACAATTAACTGGTGACACACAAGAGACTGGTATAGTTCTCAAGGCTTGTTTGACTATCAGAAAAGGACATAATAGCAGTCTCACTATAAAAGAGCTTAATAATCACTCGTGCAATTTTAAGAATTCTTGTAGGATTATAGGTAAGACTTAAGATATCATCTATTTGTCTATATAGCATCATTATAAGAGAATACATCTTCATAGTACCTTGTTACTGTTATATATGTTTAATAATAACAGCAAAATAATATTAATAGCAGGAATCTTTTCTAAAATGAATTCTCTTAGGCTTTCCCTAATAAGAGTGAATCTGTTGCAGATTATATTATAATCTACAGCAAACATCTCAGGATGATTACCTGCTAGTTATTAGCTTGTCCTATTATGACTCCTGACAGTGGATTTTTTCTTTGATGACTATGAAATATCCTGCCCCATTTCACCTGAAAATTTTTGGTTGAAAGTGTATTTTATTGGATATTAGGGTGAAAAATCCAGCTTGTTTCTTGGGACCATTTACTTGGGAAAATTATTCCAGCCTTTTATTCTGAGGTAGTATATGTTTTTGTTTTTGATGTGTGCTTCTTCTATGCAGCAAAATACTGGATTCTGTTTGTGTATCCAGTCTGTTGGCTTATGGTTTTACTGGGGAATTGAGTCCATTGATATTGAAAGATATTAAAGACAGATGATTGTTTGTTCCTGTTATGTTTGATGTTATAGGTGGCATTATGTGTATGTGATTCTCCTCTTTTGGCTTTGAGATGAGATGATTAATATCTTGTCCCCCCCATTTTGGTATAAGTAACCTCCTTGTGTTAGAGTTTTCCTCCTAGTACACTCTGTAGTGCTGAATTGCTAAATAGATATTACTTAAATTTGGCTTTCTACTAAAATATTTTGTTTTCTCCGTCTATGATGATTTCGAGTTTTGCAGGACATAGTAGCCTAGGTTAGCATTTTTATTCCCTTAGGATATGCATGACCTCAGCCCTGGCTCTTCTGTCCTTTAGGGTCTCTGTTGAGAAGTCTGCTCTAACTCTGATAGGTCTACTTTTATGTCACTTGGTCTTTTTCCCTTATACCTTGTAATATTCTTTCTTTGTTCTGTGCATTTATTATTATGTGACAGGAAAATTTTCTTTTCTGTTCCTATATATTTGGTGTTCAATAGGCTTTTTGTACATTTATGGCCATCTCCTTCCTTAGGTTCTTGATGTTTTCTTCTATGATTTTTAAAGACATTTTTTATATACTTTGAGTTGGGAATCTCTGCTCTCTTGTATTCCTATTATTTTTAGATTTCGTCTTTTCATTGTGTCCTGGATCTCCTAGAGGTTTTGGGTTAGGACATTTTTTTTAAATTTTATTTTTCTTGGATATTTTATGTATTTACACTTCAAATGTTATCCCCTTTACCCCCCTCTTGCATACCACCTCCCCCTCCTTCTATGAGGATGCGCCCACTCCCACCCACCCACTCCAACCTCAATGCCCTGGAATTATCCTACATTGAGGAAATGAGCCTTCAAAGACCAAGGGCTTTTCCACCTATTGATGCTAGACAATGCCATCCTCTGCTATATATGTGTTTGGAGTCTTGGATCCCTACATGTGTAGTCACTGCTGTGTGCTTTACTTAACTGGGAGCTCTGGTGGAGACTGGTTGGTTTATATGCTTGTTCTTCCTAGTGTTAGAAACCCTTCGGCTCATACAGTCTTTTCTCTAACTCCTCCATTGAAGTCCCCTTACTCAGTCCAGTGGTTAGCTGCATCCATCCTCATCTGTGTCATAGGGTTCTGGCAGAACCTCTCATGAGACACCCATATGTGACTTCTGTCAGCATGCACTTATTGGCATCATCAACAGTGACTAGGTTTGGTGACTCCATATGGAGTGTATCCCCAGGTAGGGTACTCTCTGGAATTTTCTTCAGTCCCTGCTCTACTCATTGTCCCTATATTTCCTCCCATGAGTTTTTTTTTTTTTTTTGCTTTTCAATATGGGTTGAAGCATCCACATATTTGTTTTCCTTCTTCTTGGGCTTTATATGAACTCTGAATATTTCCTTAGGTATTTCATGCTTTTGGGTTAATATCAATTAATCAGTGAATGCATACCACATGTGTAATTTTGTGATTGGTTTACCACACTCAGGATGATATTTTTAGCTCCATCCATTTACCTAAGAATTTCATGTAGCCATTGTTTTTAATAGCTGAGTAGTACTCCATTGTTTTATGTACCACATTTACTCTATCCATTCCTCTGTATAATGACATCTAGGTTCTTTCCATCTTCTAGGCTATTATAAAGAAGGATGCTATGAACCTGGTGGAGCATATGTACTTGTTATATGTTGGAACATCTTTTGCGTATATGCCTAGTAGTCGTATAACTGGGTCCTCAGTTAGCAATATGTCCAATTTTTGAGGAATTTCCAGATTGATTTTCAGAAGAGTTATACCAGCTTACATTCCCATAACAATGGAAGAGACTTCCTATTTGTCTACATACTTATAAGCATCTAGATCTTTGCCATTATGACTGGTATGAACATTGTTTGGATTTGCCTTTCCCTCATGACTAAGGGGGCATTTCTTTAGGTGCTTCTCATTCAGTATTCCTCAGGTAAGAATTCTTTGTTTAGTTCTTTACCCCATTTTTAATAGGATTATTTGTTTCTCTGGAGTCTAACTTCTTGAGTTATTTGTATATCAGATATTAGTCAACTATTGGATGTTGGATTGGTAAAGACCTTTGCCCAATCTGTTAGTTGCCATTTTATCCTATTGCCAGTTTCCTTTGCCTTACAGAAGCTTTGCAATTTTGTGAATTCCCATTTGTCACTTCTTGATCTTAGAGTATACACCATTGCTTTTCTGTTAAGGAAATTTTTCTCTGTAACTATATGGTCAAAGTTCTCCCCACTTTCTATTCTATTAGTTTCAGTGTACCTTGTTTAATGTTGAGGTCTTTGATCCACTTGGACTTGAGCTTTGTACAAGTTAAAAAGAATGGGTCAATTTGCATTCTTCTATAAGATGATTTTCAGATGAACCAGCAACATTTGTTTAAAATGTCTTGTTTTCATGATATAGTTTTAGCTACTTTGTCAAAGATCAAATGACTGTAGGTATATAAGTTCATTTCTGTGTCTTCAATTTATTCCATTGATCTACTTTTCTGTCTCTGACCAATACAATGTAGTTTGACTGAGGTCAGGGATGGTGATTCCCCCAGAAGTACTTTTACTATTGTGAAAACTTTTTGCTATCCTAGGGTTTTTACTTTTTCAAAAGAATTTTAATATTGTTCTTTCTAATTCTATGAAGACTTGAGTTGAAATTGTGATGGGGATTGCACTGAATCTGTAGATTGCTTTCAGCAAGATGGCAATATTTACTGTATTAATCCTGCCAAACCATGAGAATGGGAGATCTTTCCATCTTCAGAGATCTTCTTTGATTTCTTTCTACAGAGGCTTGAAGTTTTTGCCTTACAGATCTTTAACTTGCTTGGTTAGAGTCACACCAAATATTTTATATTATTTGTGGCTATTGTAAAGAGTCTTTCCATAATTTTTTTAGCCTATTAATCCTTTCAGTAAAGAAAGGCTACTGATTTCTTTGAGTTAATTTTATATCCAGCTGCAGTGGTTTATCAGCTGTAGGAGTTCTCTGTTGGAATTTTTGGAGTCACTTAACTATATTAACATATCATCTACAAATAATGATATTTTGACTTCTTCCTTTCCAATTTCTATACATTTGAACTCTTTCTGTTATCTAATTGTTCTGGCTAGGACTTCAAGTACTATACTGACTATGTAGGGAGAGAGTGGGCAGCCTTTTTCCAGTCCCTGATTTTAGTGGGATTGCTTCAAGTTTCTCTCCATTCAGTTTAATGTTGGCTAGTGGTTTGCTGTTCATTGCTTTTATTATGTTTAGTTATTGGCCATGAATTCCTGATCTTTCCTAGACTTTTTCCATGAAGGGGTGTTGAATTTTGTCAAATGCTCTCTTGGCATGTAATGAGGTGATCATGTGTTTTTCTTCTTTGAGTGTCTTTACATAGTAGATTACTCTGATTGATTTTTCCTATATTGAACCACCTTGCATCCCTAGGATGAAACTTACTTAATCATGGTGAAAAACTATTTTGATATATTCTTTGATTCGGTTTGTATGAATTTTATTGAGTATTTTGTATCAATATTTATGAGGGAAATTGTTCTTAAGTTCTCTTTCTTCATAAGGGTTGTTGGGTTTAGGTATAAACATAATTGCTGCTTCAAGAATGAAATGGATAGTATTCCTTCTGTTTCTATTTGTGGAATAATTTGCAGAGTATTGGTGCTAAGTCTTGTGGAATGTCTGATAGAATTCTGCACTAAAACCATCTGATCCTGGACTTTCATTGGTTGGGAGACTTTTAATGACTGCTTCTATTTCTTTATGGGTTATGGTACTGTTTAGTTGATTTATCTGATCTTGATTTAACTTTGTTACCTGGTATCTGTCTACAAAATTGTTCATTTCCTCCAGATTTGTCAGTTTTGTTGAGTATAAGCATTTGCAGTAGGATCTGATAATTATTTGAATTTCATCAGTTTCTGTTATGTCTCCCCTTTCAATCATGGTTTTGTTAATTTGGATACTGGCTCTATACCCTCTAGTTAGTTTGGCTAAGTGTTTGTCTATCTTGTTGATTTTCACAAAGACCCAGCTTCTGGTTTTGTTGATTCTTTGTATAATTCTTTTTTGTTTCTCCTTGGTTGATTTCAGGTCTGAGTTTGATTATTTCATGTTGTCTACTCCTTTTGTATGAACTTGCTCCTTTTGTTCTAAAGCTTTCAGGTGTACTATCAAGCTGTTTTAGCGTATACTCTCTTTACTTTCTTCTTGCATGCACTCAGACCTATGAGTTTTCCTCTTAACACTGCTTTCATTATATCCTATAACTTTGGGTATGTTGTACCTTCATTTTCATTAATTTCTAAAAAGTCTTTATTTTTTTTTCTTTATTTTTTCCTTGATCAAGTTGTCACTGAGTAGAGTGTGGTTCAGTTTCCATGTGTACATGGGCTTTCTGATGTTTCTGTCGTTACTGAAGACCAGTCTTAGTACATGATGATCTGATAGAATGCTTGTATCAAATCATTAGTCTATGTCTCTTTATTGGAGAATTGAGCCCATTAATGTTAAGAGATATTAAGGAATAGTGATTGTTTCTTGTTATTTTTATTCTCAAATGTGGAATTATGTGTGGGTGTGTGGCTGTTTCCTTGTGGTTTTGTTGGAAGAAGATTACTTTCTTACTTTTTCTAGAGTGTAGTTTCCTTCCTTATGTTAGAGTTTTCCATATATTATCGTTCATAGAGGTGGATTTGTAGAAAGATATTGTCTAAATTTGGTTTTCTCTTGAAATATCTTAATTTCTCCATCTATTGTGATTGAGAGTTTTGGTGGGTAGAGTGGCTTTGATTGGCACTTGTGTTCTCTTAGGGTCTGTATCACATCTGTCTAGGATATTGTAGCTTTCATTGTCTGTTGAGATGTGTGGTCTGATCATGATAGGTCTGCCTTTATATGTTACTTGACCTTTATTTCCTTACTGTTTTTAATATTCTTTCTTTGTTTTGTGCATTTGATGTTTTAACTATTATATGATGGGAGGAATTTATTTTCTGGTTAAATCTGTTTCGAGTTCTGTAAGCATCTCATATGTTCATGGACATCTTTTTCTCTAGGTTTTTGAAGTTTTCTTCTATAATTCTGTTGAAGATAAATACTGGCTCTTTAAGTTGGGAATCTTTGTTCTCTGTTATACCTATCACTCTTTGATTTGTTCTTCTCATTGTGTCCTGTATTTCCTGGATATTTTGGGTTAGGAGCTTTTTGCTTTTTGCATTTTCTTTGGCTATCGTGTCACTGTTTTCTATGGTATCTTCTGTCCATGAGATTATCTCTTCAATCTCTTGTAGTTTGTTGGTCATGTTTGTATGTATTATTCCTGAACTCTTTCTTAGGTTTCCTATTTTCAAGGTTTTTCCCTTTGTGATTTCTTTATTGTTTTTATTTCCATTTTTTAGATCCTGTATGGCTTTGTTCAATTAGTTCATGTATTTGTTTGTATTTTACTGTAATTCTTTAAGGATTTTTTTTGTCTTTTCTCTTTAAAGGCTTCTACTTGTTTACCTGTGTTCTGTATTTCTTTAAGGGGGTTAGTTATATTCTTTTTAAAGTCATCTGACACCATCATGAACTGTCATTTTAAATCCAGCTTTTCGGATGTGTAGGAATAAACAATATTTGCTCTGGTGGGAGAACTGGGTTCTGATGATGCCAATTAGTCTTGGTACCTGTTGTTTAGATCCTTGCACTTGCCTCTCACCATCTGATTATCTCTGAGGTTATTTGGTCTTGCTGTCTCTGACTGTAGCTTGTTCCTCCTGTGCGACTCTGAACCTGTGAGCCTGTGAGCCTGTGAGCCTGTGAGCCTGTGAGCCTATGAGCCTATGATCTTTGGAGTGAGAGTGCTCCTGGTAGACCAGATCTTTGCTGGCAGCTTCATATCTGAGAATTGTGAAACAGTGTCAGCTCTGGGTGCAGATGGAGGCCAGAAGGATTCTGTCCTAGCCCACCCTGTGGTTCCTGAGCCCTATGAATTCCTGGTGAGTCTCTTTTTGGACAGTCAGTAGAAAGTGTCATCCTACTTGTGGACTGTGGACTTATATGGGAGAGTACTCTTGGCATATCAGCTCTCTGCAAACAGGTTTTGTGTCCAAGAACTGTGGGACAGCCTCAGCTCTGGGCACAGATGTAGTGGATTAGGAGATTTTGTGTTTTGAATTTTCTTTGAACAATATGTCAGTATCTTCTAAGGAATATGGTACACCTGAGAATGTCACTTCTATCTTTTGTATTCTGTTAGTGATGCATATACCTTTAATTTCTGACTTCTTTCCTGGTTTTCCATTTTAAAAGTTGCCTCCATTTTTGTTTTCTTTTTTGTGTCTACTTCCACTTTTAAGTCTTGGCCTGCGTTGTCCAGTTCCTTCACCAGTTTGATTGCATTTTCCTGTATTTCTTTATGGGATTTATTTTTTCCTCTTTAACTGTTTCTGTTTACCTGTGTTTTCCTGTATTTCTTTCAGTGAGTTATCTATATCCTATTTAAAGGACTCTATTATCATCATGATATAGGATTTTGGGTCAGCTTCCTGTTATTCAGGTGTGTTGGTATATCCATGTCTTGCTGTGTTGGGAGAACTGGGTTCTAATGATGACAAAGTATATTGGCTTCTGTTGGTTATGGTCTTATGCTTGCCTCTTACCATCTGGATATCTCTGGTGTTAGCTGCTCTGTGTATCTCTGTCTGGAGCCTACCATGTGTGTCCATAGGTTGCTGTAGGTCTCCTTGGAGGCCTGTGACTCTAACTGTAATGGACCCCCTGGGAGGCCTTCAGACTGTTGTGTCTTCAGAGGTGCAGACAAATAGGCATAAACCACAAGGTGATGGGAGAGGTTGTTAGTTGATGGAGTTTGAGTCTGCTGGGTTTCTCAGGGTTCCCAGCTGATGTGCTTGTTGGAAGGGTTCCTCACCTGTTGCCCTGCATGCAGTCTGAACTCCCCAGAGACCTTTGGACTGTGGTGTCTTCAAAGGAGCAGATAAACTAGTGATATGCCCTGGCAGAAGGCACAGGCCATACTGTAAGTGGAATTTGTGGGGTGGAAACTTTGGGGATGCTGATGGGTCTGGAGTCCACTGGGTTCCTTGGTGTTCCCAGCTGCTGAAGTTGTTTGGGTATGTTATTTAACTCTTGACATGAATGCAGCTGAACTCCTATGATGTCTTCAGACTGTGGGATCTTTAGAGGATCAGACAAGCTGGTGTGGTATCCCTTTTCATTTCTGTTTTTTTTTTTTTAATTTCTGTACTGTCTCTGTGCCCTTTAGTTAGTTTTAACTAAGAGTTTATCTATTTTGTTGGTTTTCTCAAAGAATCAGCTCTTGATTTTGTTGATTCTTTGTATTGTTCTCTTAGTTTCTAATTGGTCGATTTCAGCCCTGATTTGGATTATTTTCTCCAGGCTTCTTTTCTTGGAGGTGTTTGCTTCTTCCTAGAGCTTTCAGGCATGCTGTTAAGTTGCTTCTATGGAATCTCTTCAGTTTCTTTATGAAAACACTTAGTGCTATGAATTTTTCTCTTAACTGTTATTTCATTATGTCTCATAAGTTTCAGTATGATGTGTCTTCATTTCCATTAAATTCTATGAAGTCTTTGACTTCTTTATTTCTTACCTGACTAATTTATCACTGAGCAGAGAGTTGTTAAGCTTCCATGGATATTTGGTTTGCTGTTGTTTTCATTTTTGTTGATGTCTAGCATTAGTCTGTGGTGATCTGATAGAATTCATGAGGTTAACCCAATCTTCTTGTATCAGTTTGTTTTATGTCCCATGATATGGTCAACTTTGGAGAAGTTTCCATGAGGTATGGAGAAGAATGTATATTCTCTTGTTTTGGAGTGAAAAGTTCTATAGATAACTGTTAAATTGATTTGGTTCATAACTTCTGTTAGTTTCACTATGTCTTTGTTTAGTTTCTGTTTCAATGACCTGTCCTTTGGTGAGAGTAGGGTGTTAAAGTTTCGAACTTTTATTGTGTAAGTTTCAATGTGTGTTGTAAGCTTTAGTAAAGTTTTATTTAAAAATGTGGGTGCCCTTGCATTTGAAGCATAGATATTCAGGAATGAGACTTCCTCTTGATGGATTTTTTTCCTTTAATGAATATAGTGTCCTTCCCCATTGTTTTTGATAACTTTTGGTTGAAAGTAAATTTTATTGGATATTAGAAGGGCAACTCCAGCTTGTTTCTCAGAACCATTTGCTTGAAAAACTGTATTCCAGCCTTCTGAGGTAGTGTCTTTTTGTCACTGAGGTTTGTTTATTGTATGCAGCTGGATTCTGCTTCCATATCTATTCTGTTACCCTATGTCAATTATTCCACTTTCCATCATGGTAATGGTTTACCTAATATTACCCAAAAGAAACAGTTGACAGCAAGAAATATTATTTATTCAATAAAATAGGAAATTAGATTGAACAAAATATAGTGCTTTATTTTATATGATGATGGTCTAATTTCCTAATATCATGGCTAACATCTGCTAATCAAATAAGTCAATATAAAAATAAAGTTACTAAATAAATTCTTTAAGGTCAATGTTATTCCATATCATCACAAAAAAGTTTTCACCCACACAATAAAATTCAAAGTTGAATGTCAATTAGACACTGTTATGCATAGATAAAAAGCTAAATACAACATTTAGTTTTGGACTATAAAAATATAACTATTTAAGTTTTTTTCCCTTAGGTTGTAGCATCATTTTCCGTCAAAATACTCCTTTCCATTTGTATCTGTTCAGAAGTTGTTCTACTCCTATCAGTTTATTTTTATATCAAAGATATAAAATAATGGTCAACAGCATCCTTGAAATGATGCTTTCAACATTGGAAGGTAGGACCATTTTGTTTTCCATTGATTTGATAACAGGGGACTGGGAAAATCCAGTGATAATTAAGAGGAGGGAGTCTTCTGTATGTTTTCATCATATCCTTCTAAGGAATTTTAGGCTCATTATTATTTCAACTATAAAAAAAAACAGTACAAAACATAAAGTCAGAACTGACCATCTATTATAGCCTGACAAGGCTGGCTTGTCCAGTGGTAGGCTGGATTTTCAGTCAGTCAAGCTGTTGGCTAATAACGTTCCATGGAGATCTCCAAATAACCCAGACTGACACTAGGACAGAGTTTCTTTCTCTAACTGACAGCAGGGTCCCCATTGCTAAGGTCAACATTCACACAGTTCACTGTATGTATATAGGTCAAGCTTGTGCCTACATGGTTCCTTCATCCCAGCTTTCTAATCACTATGGTGAGAGAGGGTACTCTTCAGGCTATTGAAAGTGACACCTAGACATTAAAAAGGACACAAAACCTCTGATCTACAATCAGCCCTGCCTTTAAGATGTGCTGGGGCAATGGTGACAAAGAAGTTATGGCCATTCAATGTCTGTTATAACTTGATTCCACTCCATAAGGGGGATCCTATAGCCTACACTGTTTGCATGCCAGGAAAGACTCACCAGACAGTACAGAAACCTAGGATAGAAATAAACATGACTGGCAAATAATAAAATAATAAAATAAATAAATAAGTAATGCTAGTAGATATTCTGCTATACTAATATATTGGTGACTTGTCTGGTATTCATCAGAGAAGCTAAATGGGATAAAGTATATAAACCTACAATCAAACATTATTCAGAAAGAGTCTAAATTGCAGTCCCTCCCTCTGGAATGTAGAAACCTGAGGAAGAGTGGGAGGAAAGGAAGTCAGAGGGGATGAAGGACATCACTAGAACATGTCCTATTATATTAACTAAGCAGATTTCATATGAGTTTGCAGAGAATAAAGCAGGAAGTACAAGGCCCAGTGGGTCTATACCAGGTCTCCTGCATGTATGTTATAGCTGTTAGTGTGTGGTTTTGTGGGACTCCTAAACTTATAAGAAGTTGTGTCTCTGACTCTATATTCTTGGGACTCTTATCTTCCTCTTTAGGTGCCTTGCCTAGTCTCAATATGAGGGCTTTGCCCATGTCTTACTGTGTATTGTTTTGTTCTACTTGCTTGTTGTCTCTTGGAGGCCTGCCCCCTTCTGAAAGGTAACAGGAGAGAAAGTGGATCTGGGGGAGAGGCAAGATGAAGGGAGTTTGGAGAAATGAAAAGAGGGAAAACTGTTGTTGGGAGGTACTTTTTGAAAGAAGATTCTAATTTCAATAGAGTCAAAACAAACACAAAGAAAAATGTACAGAAAATATGTAGCCATAGACACAAAGAAAAACAGCTTTATAGACCATAATTAATCTTCATTTATTTTCCCCAACTAACTCAGATCATTGCCATCTTATTTTTCTTCCACTTAATATACAAATATAGTTTTTTGAAATTCATTACAGGAAAAATTGACATTTGCTTAATACTAACAGTAAATTTGCCCTTGCAAACTATTCCATATCTCTTAAGTTTACACTAGCAAAGAGCTAAATGGAAGTATAAATAATTCTTATCTAACAATAGGGGAAAATAGATAATTTTCAAATATGAGCATGTTAAGATAAGTAAATAACATGAGGAATTAACACTTTTCTCTTAGCTATGTATATTTAGAAAGAAAGAAATATTTGCATGTCAGCATTGTTGCACCAACATCTATTTCAGAATCTTTTTTTCCATCTGCCAGGTGCATCCCACTGTTCATCTTTGAATCTGGGACAGTTTAAAAGCCTATCTCCCCTTTCCATTTGACTGCCATCTTTCCAGGAGGGAAGACAATTCTACGTCAAAAACAGTAAGTCATTCTACTTCCTGTCTTTCAAAACACTCCAGAATAGGAGAACAAAGGAGCAGTTAGGTAGAAATAAATAGGTTGAGGAGTCTGATTTTTTTTTTATGAATTCTTAAATACAAGAAGTGGAGTTTGTTTTCCAATGAATAATCTGTGGAACACATGCATGATTTCCCAAACACATTTTCAAATGGCTTATATTTTCCCGTATACTGCCAGAGAAACATTTATAAATAGAACATCTTGTTATATAAATATTTCCCTATTAAATGTGAAAAATTCAAGTGAAAGACTATTGAAAATGAAAGTATATTTAAATTTGGAGATTATAACTAAATTATCAAATTAAATATATGATCTCTATATTGAGAGAAAATTAATATTAAGACAATTAGTATACTTTAGCTGCAATATTCCCCAGTAGAAATTAATTTATCATGAAAACGTCCTTGCACAAATGCTCAAAGACATAAACCTTCACTGTGCCTTAATGTAGAGTTTGAGGTAGCATCTTTTTCTAAATTATAAAATGCCTCATGTTCACCATTTTTAAGTTATTGTATTATTGTTACTCAAAAGTATTTGAATTTCTTGCACTGGTTACAATAAGTCCCGAATAAATACAAAATTCCTGAATCCTTCTTAATTATATCTTAAATAATTGACATTAAAAGAAGAAACTAATAAAGGTTACTTGCTTCTGTTTTTTTTTTCTTGGTTTAGTTATCATTTCACTCTTGTTGGGAGAAAGAACTGATTCAATACTTTAATTTACATGAATAATTATACTCAGGTACCCAAACATAAAAACATAAATCTCTCTCTCTCTCTCTCTCTCTCTCTCTCTGTCTCTCTCTCTCTCTCTCTCTCTCTCTCTCTCACACACACACACACACACACACACACACACACACACACACAGAGAGAGAGAGAGAGATAGAGAGAGAGAGAGGGAGAGAGAGGTGAATAGAAAATGCATAAAATAGACTGTAGAATAACAATGAGTCAACTTTCTGTGGGCTAATCTTCACCCTAATACTAATTGTCAACGCACTTCATTTAAATCCTAATTATATGAGTAGCATGGGTTCCACATTATATATGTTTATTGCCAAATTACTGGAAATTTGCTCACAAACTACTTTCTCAGGCACAAGAAGAAGCAATGATGTATAATCAGTAAAAAGAAACATTCTAACAATTTATACCCTACTGTTCTGAGTTATGTTAAAAGACAATGTGAAACCTAATGCAGAACAAGCATTATTTTCATTAGTAGCAGACTCCATTAATAATTAACATTCCATGTTAATAATATCATTCCATACACCTGTGCACATCTGATATTTTGTGAAGAAGCCAGAAATAGACACTGAAATAAGAAAACATCAATTGGTGCTGGTCTAACTGGATGTCTACAAGTAAAATCATGCAAATAGGTCCATATCTATTATGCTGCATAAAGCTCATGCCCTAGTAGATCAAAGACTTCAACATATAGTAGAAACAATAACCTGAGAAAAGTAAAAGTAAGGAAAAGCCTTGAAAAATACAGCAGAGGAAACACCTTCCTGAACAGAACACCAGTAGCATAAGCACTAAGATCAACAATTAATAAATGGGACTTCATAAACCTGGAAAGGGTCTACCTTGCAGCAAACATCATTTCTGCAAAGCAGTAACTTACAGGACGAGGAAAGATTTTTATTTACATTTTTAATTTTTACATATCTGATAGAAAATTAATACCCAAACTTTAAAATGAACTCAAAAATTGGGTATGTAGAAAACAAATAGTCAAATTTAAAAGTGTGGTACATATTTAAAACATTCTACAAAGAGAGAGCTGAAATGGCTGAGAAACATTAAATAAATTTTAAACATTTGTTCCACTGCCATAGTCATCAGAAAAAAAAGTAATTTGAGAGTTCATCTTTTACCTGTAAGAATGCCTAAGAACAATAAAATAAATGCTTGTTCATGTTGACAAGAATGTAGAGTAAAGGAAACAAACATCCAGTTTTAGCTGCACTGTAATTTTTTTATATTCACTGTGGAAATCAGTGTAGCAGTTCTTCAGAAAGACTGGAGTAGACTATCTAAAGATCCATCTATACCACTCTTGGTCAGATACTCATAGGATACTTCACTTAACACAGAGCCATTTTTTTAACTATGTACATTATTGTTATATTCACAATAGTCAGAAACAGAAATAGAGCAGATGTTCTAAAACATATGAATGATGTGTTTATTAAAAATATTTACAAAACCAAAAAGGGTTGGGGATTAGGCCCTGGGTTCGGTCCTCAGCTCCGAAAAAAAAAATATTTACACAATGGAATGTTACTCAGCTGTTAAAAGCAATAAATTCAAATGATGAAATTCAGAGGTAAGCAGATGGGTATAGAAATATATCATCCTTAGTAAGGTAACATGGACTCAGAAGGACAAATGTGTCTTTACTTGTATGTGGATATTAGTCTTTATGTCATTGATAAGCAAGAACCACTGAAGTTGAGTATAGTGTAAGGGCCTAGAAAATAGATAAATATCCCTAGGAAAGAGAAATGGATAACCAAATATCATATACAATGTCTTTAATACCTTTACTTATGAGAACAGTAGTATTTGGTTTTATTGAAGGTTCTTATACTATGTAGACTCAAGTTCTTATACAGTATTGAATATTGGTTCCAATAAATGGATATAAGTAGATGTGGGGGAGCCAAACAGGAGTATCAATCAGGAAGAGGGAGGTAAGATGGGAATTATAGAGGGAATATGGGTAGATACAGCTAAAATTTATGGCCATATGAGTAGTACTGCAGAAATGCAATGCAGTAGAAGCATCCTGAAAATATATGCATGTGTGAAAGTAATTTAAAGAAAACCATCAAACAACAGGGCAGGAAGAGCCCCAACTGGAGATCATTTATCACCAGAGGAAGGTTCCTGTACAGATATTGGGTTACATATCATTGTGTTGTTGGCCAATGTGGTCCAATTAGCACTTGCATACAACACACGCTGTTTACCAATGCTATAAATTGCTCTCCACAGAATGATTGCATGGCCATTTTGCTGATGACAGCACCCAAACAACTCACTGAAGTGAAACACAGAGAAGTTGAGCTATTGCTTACCTAGTACCTTCATTCCTATAGACTAGTGTTCTTGGTACTGGAAGACAATGGTAAGCTACACAAAGATAAATATAAAAAACAAATTACCTATAAAGCCTTTTATCTACAATGATGTTCTGCATGTATGATATGCTAGTGTAATGGTGGCACAAAGCTCATGAGAAAAACTGAATAATATCTGAATTTTTTAGAGGCATACTCCGTGGATTGGAAGTCAGACCCAATACTAATGAAGATCCTGAGACGTGATACCTCAGGGACTTACAATAAATGGAATACTACTGTTCTCTTAAGTAAACTAAACAAATAAAATGACTCAAGATTCTGCTATACTCATGCATCAGTGCCTTGCTCAGCCATCTTCAGAAAAGCTTCCTATTAGAGCAGATAGGAAAAAACAAAGAGACCCACAGCCAGCCATTATACAGAGAATGACAGAATTTGGAACACATAACCCTTGTTGTTCCTTGTTTCATAATGTCATGTTAGAATGTTTTCTGAATTTTTTCCAATATTATCATTTTTATTTATATTCTCTCTCTCTCTCTCTCTCTCTCTCTCTCTCTCTCTCCCTCCCTCTCTCTCTCTTGTCCTCCACTTCCTCTGGCTGTTGCCACTTTTGAATGTTTCCTATGCCATAAGGGGAGGGCATTGATAGAGACATCTTTAAGGCTGGTGTTCTAAAATCTCTCTTCTCTTTCAGGTCTTAGACAATTTTATTTCTGTTTAATTGTATTTCCTGTATTTCTTTTCTTTTTTTGCTTTTTTTTACTACCTGTTTGGATATATTTTTCTGTGTTTCCTAGAGGGATTTATTCATGTCCTTTTTAAAGACCTCTATTATCTTTATAATGCTGTACTTAAGATCTTCTTCTTCTTCTTAAGGTTCATTATGATATACAGGATTAGTTATAGTAAATAACTGGGCTCTGGTGTAACATATTGCCTTGGTATTGTTGATTTTGTACTTATGCTATTCTTTAGGCACATGGTTTTTCCTGGTGTTGGCTGGATGATCCTGATGGAAGCAGTCATTCTCAGGAAGGTGTACAGAGCAGGAGGTCAGGCAATGGAGGTGAGGGTACCTGACTGTACTGGCTGTGCCTCAAATAGAATGGACTGGTAAGGGATAGGGGGTGCAACATTCAAAATTGGTAGTTCTTGGGGGTTCCACAGGCCTCTATGGGGTAGGAGGCTCTTTGATTCCAGCAAGGGTTCCCTGGACTGAAGAAGGAGGCCAGGGAGAAACAATGGAGCTAAGGGGACTATGTGCATCTCATCTCTGCAGCTGTCACAAGCACACCTACCAGGATGGTGGGCAGATCTGATTATGATGGAATTAGTGGGGCAGAGTTCCAAGCTGCTTAGTTTTGGTGGCCACTGTGGCTCCCATGGGGCAACAGGAAGCTCTTGTGCCCTACTAGTCTACTCCAGACCAAGAAGGGGGCCCAGAACTAGACAACTCACCTCTGCAGACTGTTTATGCAGACAGTGTCTGAGCAGGTTGCTGAGAAGGATTTCGTTATGGTAAGATTACAAGTGGGTTAAGTAATGTTTTCATGGGGAAGCAGGATGCTCTTGGGGTCCAGTGAAGCTTCTCCAACCTAAGGAACAAGCCTAGAGCTAAAAATAGGGGCCCCAGAGACAGTGTACAAATCACCTCTGCAGACTGAGTTTCAGATACACTGGATGGAAAGGGCCTATTTGTTTTCTAATGAGAGACAGAAAGGGAGTGGATCAAGATGGAAAAAATGTGTGTCAGAACTTGGAGGAGAAAAAGGATGACAAATCATGATCAGGTTATATTGTATTTAAACAAAAAACTATACTCATTAAAGTAACAAAATATCAAAAATATGTTATCATTCATGTCTTCTGTGAGCACTTAAAACCAGATGTGATTCTATTCATAGACTATGTAATAATTTAACATTTGTGGTGAATAATATGATGTATATAAACACACATTTCATGTTCCATTTTATAGAAAATTATTCACAATCATCTGAAAGAAAAGTATAATAGGTAAAGTACAAAGCAATAGCTGGAACAAAAGGAACCCGCCAGGAGCCTGGGACAGGACCTTCCTAGTTTCCCTTTGTGCTCTGAAAATAAGTCTGTGCCACAGTTCTCAGTACTCAATTCTCCTCAGAGAGAGCTGGCATCCCAGGAATGCTGACACACCTAAGTTCACAGGCACTCAGACTCACAGGTGGAACAAAGTCTAGTCAGAGACAGCAAGACCAGCTAAAACCAGAGATACCCAAATGGGGAAAGTCAAGTCAACCTAAGCAACAGAAATGAAGTTTAATTGTCATCATCAGAAACCAGTTCTCCAAACATAGCAAGCCCTGGATACCCCAGCAAAATGGAAAAGCAAGGTTCTGATTTATAATCACACCTCATGATAATTATAGTGGACTGTCAGAAGGATTTAAATAACTCCCTTAAAGTAATTGAGGACAAAACAGGTAAACAGATAGAAGCCCCTTAAAGAGGAAACACATAAATCCCATAAAGAAATACAATAAAACACCCCCCCACAAAACAGCTGAAAGAATTTAACAAAACAATCCAGAAAAATAGAAAAAAAATAAAGAAATTACAAAGGGAGACAAGCCTGGGAATAGAAAACTTAGAAAAGAGATTAGGAGTCACAGAAGCAAGCAGTACAAACAGAATAAAAGAGATAAAGACAGAATTTCAGGTGAAGAGACTATCATAGAAAATATTGACAGAACAGTCAAAGAAAATGCAAAACACAAAAAGCTCCTAGTCTAAAATATCCAGGAAATCCAGCACACAATGAGAACACCAAATCTAAGGATAATAAGTATAGAAGAGAGCAAAGATTCCCAACACAAAGGGCCAGTAAATATCTTCAACTAAATTATAGACGAACACACCCCTAAAAAAGGGAGATACCCATACATATAAAAGAAGCCTACAGAACCCCAAATAGATTGGACCAGAAATACAATTCTCATCACATGATAATCAAAATGCTAAATGAAAATAAGACAGAATATTAAGAGCATCAAGAGAAAAAAGATATAAAGTCAGAACTATTAGAAATACACCAGATTTTTCAACAGAGACTCTAAAAGCCAGAAGATCCTGGGTTTACACTATACCTTTCAAAAAAGAATCCATCCCTACAAACGATAATAGATTGAAAACTTCAATACAAAGAAGAAAAACTACAACCTAGAAAAATCAAGAAAGTAATCTTTGAACAAATCCAAAATTAGATTGCCACAGAAATGCATAATTCGAACTCTACCAACATCAATAACAGGAAGCAATAATCACTGGTCCTAATCTCTTTTAACATCACTGGACTCAACTCACCAATAAAAAGACATAGACTAACAGACTGCATACATACACAGGACCTAGAATTTTGATGTATACAAGAAATGGACCTCAGTGGCAAAAGACAGACACTACCTCAAAGTAAACAGCTGGAAAAATTTTCTGAGCAATTGGTTCAAAGGAAAAGGCTAGAGTAGCCACTCAAATATTGAATAAAATTTACTTTCAAACAAAAATGATGAAGAAAGATGAGGAAGGAAACTTCACACACATCAAAGGAAAAAATTACCACAATGAACTGTCAATTCTGAATATATCTGATCCAAATGAAAGGGCACACACATTCATGAAAGAAACTAGACTAGAGCTCACAGCATATATTGCACCACATAAAAATAGTGGGAGACTTCAACACACCACTCTCCACAATGGGCAGATCATGGAAACAGAAAATAAACCGAGACACAGTCAAGCCATCATAAGTTATGAATCAAAAGAATTTGACAGATATCTGTAGAACACTTTATCCTGAAACAAAAGAATATATCTTCTTCTCAGGAACTCATGGAACCTTCTATAAAATTGACAATATAATTGGTCATAAAACATGCCTCAACAGATACAAGAAGATTGAAATAACCTCATGTATCCTATCAGATCACTATGGAATAAGGCTGATCTTTATCAGGATCAGATGAACCATGTAAGCAGTTCCATAATCAATAAAGAAATATAAGCAGTCATTAGTAGTCTACCATAAAAAAAGGGCAGTACTAGATGGGTTTAGTGCAGAATTCTATCAGAACTTCAAAGAAAATCTAATAACTATAATCTGCAAACCATTCTACAAAATAAAACAGAAAGAAACCAAACAACTCATTCTATGAAGTGCATAAGTACACTTACACCTAAACCACACAAAGACCCTACACAGTAAAAGAACTTTCAACCAAATTTCTTAATGAGTATCAATGAAAAAATACTCAGTAAAATTCTAGCACATGAATCCAAGAACACATCATATGATCATTCACCAGAATAAAGTAGGCTTAACTCAAGGGATTGCAGGGATATTTCAATATATAGAAATACATCAACATACTCCACTGTATAAACAAACTCAAAGGGAAAAACACATTTCCATCCTATTAGATGCTGTGAAAGCATTTAACAAAATTCAACTCCCCTTCATGAAAAAAGTCTTAGAAAGATCAGAAAAACAAGGACCATACTCAAACATAGTAAAAGCAATATCCAGCAAATCAGTAGGCAACATCAAACTAAATGGAGAGAAACTTGAAGCAATCCCACTAAAATCAGGAACTAAACAAGGCTACCAACTCTCTCACTATCTATTAAATATATTACTTAAAGTCCTAGCCAGAGCAATTAGACAAAAAAAAAAAGTCAAATGTATGCAAAGTCAAAAGGAAGAAGTCAAAACATCACTATTGACTCTCTGATCCCGGCCCAAATCTCCCTGTTCCCAAACCACATAGGAGTGAATGCTGATCAGGTAGGCAATCCTGAGACTGCAGGGAAGGAGAGACCACAACTCTGGGCCACCTTTGCTCACATCCCTGGCCCAAGAGGAAACTGTGTAGGGCCTCTGGGTGAAGGAAGATAGGGGCACTCGAGATGCAGGAGCCCTGCGGTCCAGACTGCACCGGGATCTGAATGCACCCGGTCAAACAGCTCCCTGCACCCAAATCCCATGGGAGGGAGAGCTAGACCATCAGAGGGGCAGACGCTCTTGGGAAACCAGAGAACACTACTCTCTGCCCACATTTCTGACTCTAGAGGAAAACACCTAGCACCATCTGGGCCCCCTGCACACAGGGACAGAAGAAAGGCAGAGGCAGGCCCTTCTGGTTCCTGCCCACAGGGACATCTGAAAGCCAGTGGGCAGGAATGACTACACGCCTGAAAGCAGAACACTCTGTTCCCATAACTGACTGAAAGAAAACAGGTCTACAGCATTCCAGACACACAAGCCTATAGGATGGTCAAGCCTCTGTCAGAAATAGAAAAACAAGGTAACACCAAAGACCTCTGATAGCCAGAGGCAAAGGCAGGAACACAAGCAACAGAAATCAAGACTACATGACATCATCAGACCACAATTCTCCCACCAAAGAAAACACTGAATATCCAAACACACAAGAAAAGCAAGATCTAGATTTAAAATCACATTTGATCATGATGATGGAGGACATTAAGAAAGACATAAAGAACTCCCTTAGTAAGATGCAGGAAAACACAAGTAAACAAATAAAAGCCCTTAGACAGGAAACACTAAAATCCCTGAAAGAATTACAGTAAAACACAATCAAACAGGTGAAGGAATTGAAAATGGAAAGAGAAACAATAAAGAAAGCACAAAGGGAAACAGCCCTGCATATAGAAAACCAAAAGAAGAGACAAGGAGCAGTAGATACAAGCATCACCAACAGAATACAAGAGATAGAAGAGAGAATCTCAGGAGCAGAAAATTCTGTACAAATCACTGATGTAACTGTCAAAGGCAATGTAAAACAGGAAAGGTTACTGGCCCAAAACATACAAGAAATCCAGGACACAATGAGAAGATCAAACCTAAGGATAATAGGTATAGAAGAGAGTGAAGACTCCCTACTCAAAGGATCAGTAAATATCTTCAATAAAATCATAGAAGAACACTTTCCTCACCTAAAGTAAGAGATGCCAATAAACATACAAGAAGCCTACAGAACTCCAAATAGATTGGACCAGAAAAGAAAATCCTCCTGTCACATAATAGTCAAAACACCAAATGCACAAAACAAAGAAAGAATATTAAAAGCAGTAAGGGAAAAAGGTCAAGTAACATATAAAGGCAGACATATCAGAATAACACCAGACTTCTCACCAGAGACTATGAAAGCCAGAAGATCATGGAAAGATGTCATACAGACCCTAAGAGATCACAAATGCCAGCCCAGGTTACTGTACTCAGTAAAACTCTCAATTAACATAGGTGGAGAAACCAAGATATTCCATGACAAAACTAAATTTACACAATATCTTTCTACAAATCCAGCACTACAAAGGATAATAAATGGTAAAGGCCAACACAAGGAGGAAAGTTATACCCTAGAAAAACCAAGAAACTAATCATTTTGCAACAAAACAAAGAGAAGACAAGCACGCAAACATAATCTCACCTCCAAATACTAAGATAAAAGAAAGCAACAATCACTATTCCTGAATATCTCTCAAAGCAATGGACTCAATTCCCCAATTAAAAGACACAGATTAGCAAACTAGATACGTAAGGAGGACCCAGCATTTTGCTGCCTACAGGAAACACATCTCAGAGACCAAAACAGACACTACCTCAGAGTGAAAGGCTGGAAAACAACTTTCCAAGCAAATGGTCTGAAGAAGCAAGCTGGAGCACCATTTAACATCGAATAAAATCGATTTTCAACCAAAAGTCATCAAAAAAGATAAGGAAGGACACTTCATATTCATCAAAGGAAAAATCCACCAAGATGAATTCTCACTCCTAAATATCTATGCTCCCAATACAAGGGCACCTTCATACATTAAAGAAACCTTACTAAAGCTAAAAGCACACATTGCACCTCACACAATAATAGAAGATTTCAACACACCACTCTCATCAATGGAAAGACCATGGAACCTGAAATTGAACAGAAACATAGACAGACTAACAGAAGTTATGAACCAAATGGAATTAACATATATTTATAGAACATTCTATCTTAAAACAAAAGGATATACCTTCTACTAACCACCTCAGGTAACTTTCTCCAAATTTGACCATATAATTGGGTGTAAAACAGACCTGAACAGATACAGAAAGATAGAAATAATCCCATGTGTCCTATCAGACAACCATGTGCTAAAGCTGTTCTTTAATATCAATAAAGAAATGAAGGCCCACATATACATGGAAGTTGAACTATGCCCTACTCAATGATAACCTGGTCAAGGAAGAAATAAAGAAAGAAATTAAAGACTTCTTAGAATTTAATCAAAATGAAAGTACAACATAGCTAAACTTGTGGGACACAATGAAAGCTGTGCTAAGAGGAAAACTCATAGCTCTGAGTGCCTGCAGAAAGAAACAGGAGAGAGCATATATCATCAGCTTGACAGCACACCTAAAAGCTCTAGAACAAAAAGAAGCAAATACACCCAGGAAGAGTAGAAGGCAGGAAATAATCAAACTCAGGGCTGAAATCAACCAAGTAGAAACAAAAAGGACTATACATAGAATCAACAGAACCAAAAGCTGGCTCTTTGAGAAAATGAACAAGATAGATAGACCCTTAGCCAGACTAACCAGAGGACACAGAGACTATGTCCAAATTAACAAAATCAGAAATGAAAAGGGAGACATAACAAAAGAATCAGAGGAAATTCAAAAAATCATCAGATCATATTGCAAAAGCCTATATTCAACACAACTTGAAAATCAGGAGGAAATGCACAATTTCCTAGACAGATACCAGGTACCTAAGTTAAATCAGGAACAAATAAACCATTTAAACAACCCCATAACTCCTAAAGAAATAGAAGCAGACATTAAAAGTCTCCTAACGAAAAAGAGCCCAGGTCCAGATGGGTTCAATGCAGAATTCTATCCGACTTTCATAGAAGACCTCATACCAATACTATCCAAACTATTCCACAAAATTTAAACAGATAGAGTGCTACCGAATTCCTTCTGTGAATCCACAATTACTCTTATACCTAAACCATGCAAAGACCCAACAAAGAAAGAGAACTTCAGACCAATTTCCCTTATGAATATCTACTCAAAGACACTCTATAAAATTCTTGCAAACCGCATCCAAGAACACATCAGAAAAATCATCCATCATGATCAAGTATGCTTCATCCCAGGTATGCAGGGATAGTTTAATATAAGAATGGCTTAATCAACGTAATCTGCTATATAAACAAACTGAAAGATTAAAAACCACATGATCATTTCATTAGATTCTGAGAAAGCATTTGACAAAATTCAACACCCCTTCATAATAAAATTCCTGGAAAGAACAGGAATTCAAGGCACATACCTCAACCTAGTAAAAGCCATATACAGCAAACCAGTAGCCAACATTAAACTAAATAGAGAGAAAATTGAAGCAATCCCACTAAAATCAGGCAATAGACAATGCTGCCCACTTCCTCCCTACTTATTCAATATAGTTCTTAAAGTCCTAGCCAGAGCAATAAGACAACAAAAGGTAATCATGTTATATATACTGGAAAAGAAGATGCCAAAACACCACTATTTTCAGATGATATGATAGTATATTTAAGTGATACCAAAAGTTCCACCCAAGAACTACTAAACCTGATAAACACCTTCAGAAAAGTGTCTGGGAACAAAACTAACTCAAATAAATCAGTAGCCTTCCTGTACACAAAAGGAAGCAAGCTGAGAAAGAAAGTAGGGAAACGACACCCTTCATAGTAGTCCAAAATAATACAAAATATCTCAGTGTGACTTTAACCAAGCAAGTGAAAGATCTGTATGATAAGAACTACAAGACTCTGAAGAAAGAAATTGAAGATATCAGAAGAAGGAAAGATCTCCCATACTCATGGTATGGCAGGATTAATATAGTAAAAATGGCCATTTACCAAAAGTGATCTACAGATTCAATGCAATCCCTAACAAAATTCCACTCCAATTCTTCATATTGTTAGACAGAGCAATTTGCAAATTCATCTGGAATAAAAAAAGTCCCAGGATAGCTAAAACTATCCTCAACAATAAAAGGACTTCCGGGGGAATCACTATCCCTGAACTCAAGCAGTATTACAGAGCAATAGTGATAAAAACTGCATTGTATTGGTACAGAGACAGGCAGATGGACCAGTGGAATAGAATTGAAGACCCAGAAATAAACCCACACACCTATGGTCACGTTATCTTTCACAAAGGAGCCAATACCATCCAATGGAAAAAATATAGCATTTTCAGCAAATGGTACTGGATTAACTGGAGATCAGCACGTAGAAGAATGCAGATTGATCCACTCTTATCAAACTGTACAAAGCTTAAGTCCAAGTGGATCAAGGACCTCCACATCAAACCAGATACACTCAAACTAGAAAAATTAGGGAAAAACCTCAAACACATGGGCACTGGAGAAAAGTTCCTGAACAAAACACCAATGGCTTATGCTCTAAGATCAAGAATCAACAAATGGGATCTCATAAAACTGCAAAGATTCTGTAAGGCAAAGCACACTGTTGTTAGGACAAAACGGCCACCAACAGATTGGGAAAAGATCTTTACCAATCCTACAACTGATAGAGGACTTATATCCAAAATATACAAAGAACTCATGGAGTTAGACTGCGGGGAGACAAATAACTCTATTAAAAAATGGGGTTCAGAGCTAAACAAAGAATTCACAACTGATGAAAATGAAATATCTGTCAAAAACCAAAAGAAAATTTCAACATCTTTAGTCATAAGGGAAATGCAAATCAAAACAGCCCTGAGATTAAACCTCACACCAGTGAGAATGGCTCAGATCAAAAACTCTGGCTACACAAGATGCTGCTGAGGATGTGGAACAAGAGGAACACTCCTCCATTGTTGATGGGATTGCAGACTGGTACAACCATTCTGGAAATCAGTCTGGAGCTTCCTCAGAAAATTGGACATTGCACTACCTGCGAACCCAGCTACACCTCTCTTGGACAGATATCCAAAAGATGCTCCAACATATAACAAAGACACACACTCCACTATGTTCATAGCAGCCTTATTTATAAGAGGCAGAAGCTGGAAAGAACCCAGATGCCTTTCAACAGAGGAATGGATACAGAAAATGTGGTACATCTACACAATGGTATACAACTCAGCTATCAAAAACAATGACTTTATGAAATTCATAGCAAATGGATGGAACTGGAAAATATCCTGAGTGAGGTAAATCAATCACAGAAAAACTCACATGGTATGCACTCATTGATCAGTGGATATTAGTCCAAGTGCTTGAATTGCACTAGATGCACAGAACACATGAAACTCAAGAAGGATGACCAAAATGTGGATGCTTTACTCCTTCTTTAAAAGGGGAACAAGAATACCCTTAGGAGGGGATAGGGAGTCAAAGTTTAGAACAGAGACTGAAGGAATACCCATTCAGAGCCTGCCCCACATATGGCCCATACATATACAGCCACCCAATGAGACAAGATGGATGAAGCAAAGAAGTACAGGCTGACAAGAATCAGATGTAGATCTCTCCTGAGAGACACAGCCAGAATACAGCAAATACATAGGCAAATGTCAGTAGCAAACCACTGAACTGAGAACGGGACCCCCGTTGAAGGAATCAGAGAAAGGAATGGAAGAACTTGAAGGGGCTCTAGACCCCATATGAACAACAATGCCAGCCAACCAGAGCTTCCAGGGACTAAGCCACTACCCAAAGACTATACATGGACTGACCCTGGGCTCCAACCTCATAGGTAGCAATGAATAGACTAGTAAAAGCACCAGTGGAAGGGGAAGCCCTTGGTCCTGCTAAGACTGAACCCCAAGTGAATGGGATTCTTGGGGGAGGGCACTATTGTGGGGAGGATGGGGAGGAGAACACTCACAAAGAAGGGGAAGGGGGAGGGGTTAGGGGGATGTTGGCCAGGAAACCGTGAAAGGGAATAACGATTGAAATGTAAATAAGAAATACTCAAGTTAATAAAGAAAAAAAAACTGCAAGAAATTTGTACAGATACAGGCAGGTAGACTAATGGAATAGAATTCAAGACCCAGAAATAAAACAACACACATATAGTCACTTGACAATTGAAAAAGGAGCTAAAACCATCCAGTGAGAAACACACAGCATTTTCAACTAATGATCATAGTTCACTTGGTGTTCAGCATATAGAAGAATGCAAATCAACCCATACTTATCTCCTTGTACAAATCTCAAGTCCAAGTAGATCAAGCATCTCCACATATAACCAGATACACAAACTAAAAGATGAAAAAGTGGAGAAGAGCCTTGAACAGATGGGCATAATAAAAAAAATTAACAAATTTGACCTCATAAAATTGAAAAGCTTCTGTAAGGGAAAGGACAGTGTCAATAGGACAAAAGGTAAACCAATAGATTGGAACAAATGTTCACCCATCCTATATCTAATAAAGGACTAATATCCAATATATACAATGAAAACAAAAATTAGAAACACATAACCATATTGAAAAATGAGGTATAGAGTTTAACAAAGAATTCTCAACTGAGGAATATTGAATGGCCCAGTAGCACCTAAAGAAATGTTCAACATCCTTAGTTGTCAAGGAAATGAAATCCAAACAACACTGAGATTCCACCTTACACCAGTCAGAATAGCTAAGGTTAAAATCTCAGGTAACGACAGATACTCAGGAGGATATGGAGAAAGAGGAAAACTCCTCCATGGCTGGTGGGATTGCAAGATGGTACAACCACTGTGTAAATCAGTCTAATGATTCCTCAAAAAATTGGACATAGTAGTACCCGAGGACCCAGTTCTCCAGCTCCTGGGCATATACCCAAAATATGCTGCAATATATAACAAAGATGCATGCCCCACTATGTTCATAACAGCCTTATTTATAAGAGCCAGAAGAACCCAGATTTCCCTCAATAGAGAAAGGGATACTGAAAATGTACTTTTACACAATGGAGTGCTACTCAGCTATTAAAAACAATGATTTCATGGAATGTATAAACAAATGAATGGAACTAGAAAATGTCACCCTCAATGAGGTGACCCAGTCACAAAACAATACACACAGTATGTATTCACTGATAAGTGGATATTAAGCAAAAATCTTGAAATACCCATTATATAACTCACAGACCACATGAAGATCAAGAAATAGGAAGACCAATGTGTTTATGCTTCAGTCCTTTTTATAAGGGGCACAAAATACTCTCAGGAGTTACAGGCTTGGTGGGACTTGGTAGGAAAGAAGAGAGGGAGGGGGAAATGGGGGCAGTATCGGCTATGGGAAGATGCATGGATTATTTACAGAGGGTCAGGAAATTGAACCAAGGTATGTAGCAATTGGGCATGGTGAACTCGGTGTATTCCCCAGAAAGTCCTAGATGCCCATGACCCAACAGGGATGAAATTAGCTGAAATGCCCAAGAAAGGGGAGGGAGACCCTGTAGAGACCATATCTGGAGGTTAGGCAAGGTCCCTGGTTAGATGATGGGGCCACTTCACTCATTTTCCATTTTTTTAACCCACAGTGACTCCTGTCTAAAGGAAATATGGAGACAAAGTGTGGAGCAGAGACTGAAGGAAAAGCTATGCAGTGATTTCCCCACCTGGGGATCCATATCATATATAGACACACTATCCAGACACTATTGCTGGTTCCAAGAAAAGCTTGCTGACAGGAGCCTGATGTAGCTGTCTTCTGAGAGGTTCTGCCAACACTTCATAAATACAGATGTGGATATACACAGCCAACCATTGAACTGAGCACTGGAACCCCAACTGAACAGTTAGAGAAGGGACTGAAGGAACTGAAGGGGTTTGGATCCCCATAGAAAGAACAAAAATGTCAAGTAACCAGAGCACCCATTTTTCCCAGAGAATAAGCCCCCAACCAAGGAGTGAACCATTGAGTGACATATGGCTCCATGCCCATATGTAGCAGTGAATGGCCTTGTTGGTCAACATTAGGAGAAAAGGCCTTTGGTCCTGTGAAGTCTTGATGCCCCACTGTAGGAAGATGCCAGTATGTGAAATAATGAGGGAATGGGAGTGTGGGAGTACCCTCATAGATATAGGAGTAGGGTGATGGGATAGGGGGTTTGCAGAGGGGAAACCTGGAAATGGGATAACATTTGAAATGTAAATATGTACAACATGCAAAAAAGAAAAGGACAAAGCACTTAGAAACGTGTATACACTTACATTTATTATTAAGAGATTTCAATTTTCATTGTTTTGCAGCATATTTCTGCAAAAGAAACATAAGTTTTGAAGATTTGTTTTATGCTGGTATGTGTGATTTTTATTATTAACCTTATATGTTTAAACTCTTCTTGCCATTCAGAGCATGCTTTTTTAACAATTGTATAACCTATGAAATCCTTGGAAATTTAAGAACACCAAATTCTATCCAGAATGAGTATATTTATAACACATACTTAACATGTCTCTGGTGATTGTTTTCTGTTTACAAGGTAATAGAAAGAAAAAGGAAAAGGCTTAAGTCCAGTGCTGCTTCTTTAGAATTTCTAAGTCTGTGTTTCTCTATCTGTATAATGTAATGATACTTCTCACATGACCACCTCAGAGTTCATAGACTGATGAATTATATGTCAAAGCATCATAGTACTAAACAAGCTATAGACCATCTTAATGATAGATTCAAAGGTGGAGAATTAAAGCAGACAGAAATGAACAAGGTAAGTGTCTTAGTTAAGCTTTTATTGCTCTGAATAGACACCAAGATCAATGCAAATTTTATAAAGGACAACATTTAATTGGGGATGGTTTACAGGTTCAGATGTTCAATCCATTATCATCAAGGCAGGAGCATGGCACCATGCAGGCAGGAATGGTGCATGAGAAGCTGAGTTCTACATCTTCACCCAAAAAAAGCCAGTAACAGACTCAGCATCCCCAGGCAGCTAGGAAGAGGGTCTCCAAGCCCACCCCCACAGGGACACACTTCATTTAACAAAGCCACACCTTCTAAAAGTGCCACTCCCTGGGCCAAGCATATGTAAACCATCACATTCCACTCCCTAGCCTCCATAGGCTTGTTTAAGCACAGGAGTCTATGGAGACCATACCTAAACTTGGCATAATAAAAATGTACATTTAGTTCAACTTCCAAAGTCCCCAAAGTCTATATAGCATTCTCAACAATGTTAAAAGTTCAAAGTTCAAAGTCTCTTCCAAGATCCATCTATTCACTTAACTCTAATCTCCAAATTAGGACAGGCAACCAGCTGGGAAAATTTCAAACTCTGCTATCTCCATGTCTGATGTCAAAGTAATCTTCAGATCTTTAATTCTTTTTTCATCATTTTTGACAACAACAAATTTCTTTCTCCTGAGCTGGTTCCACTCCCTGTTAGCAGCTTTCCTCAGCAGATAGCCCTGGACTCTGGCATCTGTAACATCTTTGGGTCTCCACGGCAGCTTCAATGTTACAGCTTGTTTTAGTGTCTGGGATCCACATATGATCCTACAAAGGACTGACTTCACTAGTCCAGCTATGCCCTCTATCTGTAGCAGTTTAACTTCAAGTTGATCCACACTACACCGTTGCTGTTGTTCTTGGTGATCATCCCTTGGTACTGGCATCTTCAATAAACTGGGGTCTTCTGTTACATCTAGGCTTCACCAATAGCTCCTAGGCTCTCTTCATGGTGCCAAGCCTTAACTTCTTTGCCTGACCCCTTTAATCCTCGGCCATCAATTGCAACTGAGGGTGCACCTTCACTAATGGCCTTCCACAGCCTTTCACAGTGCCCAGACTCAACTGCTCTTCATGACCCCTTCATGCCTTCAAAACCAGTACCACCTGGGTGACTCTTACACATTACTAAGTCCAGCAACAGCACGAGGTACAACCTTGGCAACTCTGGAACACAGCTCTCAAAAAACACTTCCCAGAAGATCTTACCTCAGTGATGCTGATCTCTTTCTTAGCTCCAGCTAACCAGCATCAATTGTCCCAGTAGTCTCCTTCTCCTCTTGAATATAAAGCCAGAGGCACATGGCTGAAGTTGTTGAGTTCTGCTGCTTGCAGGAGTTGGAATATGGCCCCCTTGTTCTATTACATTAACACTAGCTTCCTAGTTTCTAACTCCTTCACTGCCTAAACTTGGCTGTCCTGGATCGTGCTCTATAGATTGACCTTGAATTTAGAGATCTGTATGCCTGTCTCCTGGAATTAAAGATTTGTACTAAGTTACCTGGAGCTAATTTAGCTGGGTGGGATCTTGTCACAAGGTCATTACTTCCTTAGTTCAATTCAATATCCTTGGACACAGGATTCAGCTCCATTTCACTTCTGGGTGTCCCTTTAATATTCGAACCACATGTTTTGTATTTTTCCTTTCTGAACTTCCCTTTTTTCATTAAAATGCTCTTCATGAGACTTAACCAGAGAACAAAATATATAATGGGTGTTTCTGATACTTGCCTTCTCAATTTAATTAACCTGAGTCTTTTCCCCTTTGCCTCAGGTGGACTCTTCAGACTAGGGAAAAAAGCAGCCACATTCTTCACCCAAATACCACAAAAGCAGTCTTTACAGCACATACTGAAATTCTTCTCCTCTGAAACCTCTTGAGCCAGGCCTGTATAATTCAAATCACTCTCAGTAACAAAGACTTCCACATTCCTACTAAGATAGCCCACTAAGCCCCATTTAAACATTCCACTGCTTTCCAAATCCAAAGTCCCAAAATCCACGTTCTTCCAAACAAAAGCATGACCTGGCCTATCACAATACCCTACTCTGAGTACCAACTTTGGTCTAATTAAGGTTTTATTGCTGTGAACAGACACCATGGTCAAAGTAAATTTTATAAAGGAAAACATTTATTTGGGGCTGCCTTACAGGTTCAGAGATTCAGTCCATTATCGTCCAGGCAGGAGCATGGCAGCATCCAGACAGGAATGGTGCAGGAGGAGATGAGTTCTACATCGTCTCCCTTAGGAAACCAGGAACAGACTCAGCATTTCCAGGCAGCTAGAAGGAGGGTCTCCAAGGCCACCCCAAAAAGTGACAAACTTCCTCCAACAAGGCCACATCTTCTAATTGTGCCACTTCCTGGGCCGAGCATATGTAAACCATCACAATAAGTAATTAAGTGTATAGTTAGGAAACACTAAAAGAATGAGATTACTCTAGAGTTATTGTCTCTGCTTTCAACAATTCCTTCGTGGAATGAACCTCTGGAAGCAAACAAAAGGCATAAGTTTCTAGAATTTCATCAAACTTCCATGATTCACAAGGCCTTTGCCCAGTGTTATATAAGCAATAACAATTACTAGGGAGAAGACACTGTTCACAGAGCTGAGCTCAAATTAAAGATGTTCAGGGGGCTCCTGGGATGATGCTTTACTGACTCCTCACTCACCCAGTGATGGCCTTTTCTCCGATACAGTCAATAATCATTGATTTACTAAGCTGGATATGGATGGGACTGGTACTTTGATCTGTTCTCAATGTCCTATCTGGGTTGAATAGATGTTCATTAATATCTCTACAAAAAAAATCACACAATAATAAAAAAAATGAGGGGGAATCAATTATAAGAATTAAGAGAGTCTGAATTCACATGATGCATATTTCCTTGCAAAAAATTAATAATAATGATAATGAATTTGAAACATTACACAATAAGTTAGACTCCAAATTAAGTTTTTATCTGCCAAAGTTAAATTAACTGAAGCTTTAATCTCACTACAAAATAATACCATTTTATCTCTTAAATTTTAGTGGCATGTTTTAAAAACATAGAGTCATTCTAATAAATAAAAGTATACTAAACATAAAACATTAATATGACAATCTCCTAGTGCTATTATAATAAATAAAATAAAATTAATCAATGGTTGTTTAAAAATACTCAATTATTTTTCTCAGAGAAAATCCATCATTGGTAAATGACCAAATGAATAAATATTTGGTCTGTAATATTATAATGCTAAATTCTGCATTCCAAGGTCTAGTTTGTCTCAAGATGAGTGAATTCTCAGGTATGGCAGCCTACCAAAAAAGAAATCTATCAGGTCTGTAAAAATTGAGTAGGAATTTTGATGGGAATTGCATTGAATCTATAAATTGCTTTTGATAAGATGTCTATGTTCACTGTTAATCCTACCAATCTATTCATGGGCAATCTTTCCATCTTCAGATATCATCTTCAATTTCTTTTTTCAGGTACTTGAAGTTCTTGTCATACAGATCTTTTACTTGCTTAGTTAGAGTTACACCAAAGTGTTTTATATTATTTGGGTTTATTGTAAAGGGTATTGTTTCCCTAACCTCTTTTAAGCCTATTTATCATTTGGATAAAGGAGGGCTACTGATTTTTTGGAGTTAAGTTTGTATGCAAACACTTTTACTGAAGGTCTTTATAATATAAGCTGTTTTTAAACTGAGTTCACTGGTAGAAAATTGGGAATCATTATGTATATTATCATAACTTCCAAAATTACTTCAATGTCTTCCTTTCCAATATGTATCTCCTTGATTTCCTTTTCTTCTATTATTGCTTTAGCTATAATTTCAAGTACTATATTGAATAATAGGGAGAGAGTAAGCAGCCTTTTTATGTTCCTGATTTTAATGGAATTGGTTTAAGTTTCTCACCATTAAGTTGGATGTTAGCTGTTGACTTGCTTATATTGCTTTTATTATGTTTAGGTACGTGACCTGTATCCTTGAAATCTCCAAGACTTTTAACATGAAGAGGTATTGGATTTGGTCAAAGGCTTTTTCAGCATCTAATGAGATGACCATATAATATTTTTCTTTCAGATTTTTTATATGATGGATTATGCTGATAGAATTTTATATATTGAGCCATCCATGCAGGCCAGGGATAAAACCTAATTGATCATGATATATATCATGTTCATTGTTTGGGAAATACCCTCCCTACCAAAGATTTGGGGAAATATTCTCCCTGCCAAAGTTATCAGGGAATGTCCACTCTAGGACAGTTAATGACTCCATTATAATCAGAGAGAGCAATCCTGAGATCACAGGTGACACCACCACTTCTCACATTACTGGCCCAAAAGGAACCTGCCTGGAGCCCTCTGGACACAGAAACCTAGGAGGAGTTTGGGACAGGATTGTTCTGGTTTCTGCCTGCACCCAGAGCTGACCCTGTAACACAGCTCTCTATACCTACATCCCTCTAAGAGAAAGCCAGTCTCCAGGAGTGTGACACACCTGGAGACTGCTAAAAGGGACCAACCCAGAGTCCAAAGGACATGGGAATTGAAGAACAGTCTGGGAGAGGAACCTCCCAGTTTCTGCCTGTGACTATAGCTGACCCTGTGCCACAGATCTCTGTAGCCAGATCCCTCTGGGAGAAAACAGGTCTATAGGACTGTTGACACACAAGCTTACAAAAGGATTTAGCCACTGTCAGAAACAGCCAGAGCAGCTAACAGCAGAGATAAGCAGATAGAGAGAGGAAAGGGCAAGAATCTAAGCAACAGAAAAAAAGACCATTTGGCATCATGAAAACCCACTTCCCCAAAATAGCAAGCCCTAGATACTCCAACACAATAGATAAGCAAGATTTTTATTTAAAATCACAACTCATGATGATGTTAGAGTACTTTAAGAAGGACATAAATAACTCATTTAAAGAAATAAAGGACAATGCAGGTAAACAGGTTGAAGCCCTTAAAGAGGAAACATAAGAATCCCTTAAAGAACTAGAGGAAAACAGAACAAAACAGGTGAAGGAATTGAACAAAATCATTCAGGATTTAAAAATGGAAATAGAAACAATAAAGAAATCACAAAGGGAGACAACACTAGGAAAGAGATCAGGAGTCATAGATATAAGTATTACCAACAGAATACAAGAGATAAAAGAGAAAATCTTAGGGGCAGAAGATACCATAGAAAACACTGACACAACCATCAATTATAATGCAAAACACAAAAGTTTCTACCTCAAAACATCCAGGAAATCCAGGACACAATCAGAAGATCAAACCTAAGGATATTAGGTATAGAAGAGAGTGAAGAGTCCCAACTTAAAGGACCAATAAATATATTCAACAAAATTATAAAAGAAAACTTCTCTCACCTAAAGCAAGATATGCCCATAAACATACAAGAATCCTACAGAACTACAAATAGATAGGACAAGAAAAGAAATTACTTCTGTCACATCAGTTAAAACACCAAGTGTCCAAAACAGAGAAAGAATATTAAAAGCAGTAAAGGGAAAAGGTCAAGTAACATATAAAGGCAAACCTCTCAGAATTACATGAAACATCTCACCAGAGACTATGAAAGCCAGAAGAGCCTGGGCAGATGTCATACAGACCCTAAGAAAACACAAATGCCAGTCCAGGCTACTATATCCAGCAAAATTCTCAGATGGAGAACACAGATGGAGGAAACAAGATATTCCATGAAAAAAAACAAATTTACACAATATCTTTCCAGAAAATCTAGTCCTACAAAGGAAAATAGATGTGAAATTCCAACACAATGAGGGAAACTACACCCTAGAAAAAGTAAGAAATTTGTCTAATTTCAACTAAACCAAAAGAAGATAGACACAAACATAATTCCACTTATAACAACGAACATAATAGGAAACAACAATCATTGGTCCCTAGTATCTCTCAACATCAATGGACTCAATTCCCCAATAAAAATACATAGACTAACAAATTGTATATTTAAAGAACACCCAGCATTTTCCTGCATAGAAGAAACACACCTCAGTGACAAAGATAGGGACTAACTTAGAGTAAAATGCTGGAAAAAATTTTCCAAGTAAATGGTCCTAAGAAACAAGGTGGAATAGCCATTCTACTATCAAATAAAATCGACTTTCAACCAAAAGCTATCAAAAGAGGTAAGGAAGGATATTTCATATTCATCAAAAGAAAATTCTACCAAGATGAACTCTGAGTCCTGAATATGCTCCAAATGCAAGGGCATCTACACTAATAAAAAAAAAAAAAACTTTAGTAAAGCACAAAGCACACATTGCACCTCACACAATAGTAGTGGAAGACTTCAACACCCCATTTTCATCAATGGAAAGATCATGGAAACAGAAACTAAACAGAGACAGAGAGAAACTAAAAGAAATTATGAACCAAACAGATTTAACAGATAATTATAGAACATTTCACACTAAAACAAAAGAATATAACTTGTTCTCAGCACATCGTGTTACCTTCTCCAAAATTGAGCATATAATTGGTAACAAAACAGCCCTCAACTTGTACAAGAAGAGGGAAATAATTCCATGCATCCTATCAGATCTCCAAGGACTAAGGCTGCTCTTCAATAACAACAAAAACAATCGAAAGCCCACATATACGTGGAAGCTGAACAGAACTCTACTCAATGTTAACTTTTTCAAGGAAGAAATAAGACATTAAAGACTTTTAAGAATTTAATGAAAATGAATGCACAACATATTCATACATATGGGATACAATGAAAGCAGTGCTAACAGGAAAACTCAAAACTATGAGTGCCTCCAAAAAGAAACTGGAGAGATCATACACTAGCAGGATGAGAGTACAGCTAAAATCACTAGAACAAAAATAAGCAAATACATCCAAGAAGAGTACAGGGCAGGGAATAATAAAAATCTGAGCTAAAATCAACCAAGTAGAAACAAAAACATCTACACAAAGAATTAACAAAACCACGAGCTGATTCTTTGGGAAAATCAACAAGATAGATAAACGCTTAGCCAGACTAAACAGAGAGCACAGAGAGAGTATCCAAAGTGACAAAATCAGAAATGAAAATGGAGACATAACAATAGAAATTGGGGAAATTAAAAAAATATATATCAGATGCTACTACAAAAGCCTATACTCAACAAAACTGGAAAATCTGGATGAAATGGACAATTTTCTAGACAGATACCAGGTACCACAGTTAAATCAGGATCAGATAAACCATCTAAACAGTTCCATAATAACTAAAGAAATAGAAGAAGTCACTGAAAGTCCCCCAAACAAAACCAAAACCAAAAAAAAAAAAAACCCAAAAAACAAAACCAAAAACAAAACCAACCAACAAATAAAAAACTAAAAACAAAAACAAAAAACCAAACCAAACCAAAACAAAACAAAAAAAGGACCAGACCAATTTAGTGAAGAATTCTGTCAGAACTTCATAGAAGCCACTATCCAATACTATCCAATACTATCCAAACTATTCCACAAAATAGAAATGAAAGGAACATTACTACTTCTTTCTGTGAAGCCACAAATACACTTAACCCTAAACGACACAAAGATACAACAGAGAATGAGTTCTTCAGACCAATTGCACTTATGAATACAAATGCAAAGATGCTCAATAAAATTCATGCAAACTGAATACATGAACACATGAAAAATATCATCCATTATGATTAAGTAGGCTTCATCCCAGGGACACAGGGATATTTCAACATATGGAAATCCATCAAGGTAATCCACTATATAAATAAACTCAAAGAAAACAACCACATAATTTTCATATTAGATGCTGAGAATGCATTTGATAATTTCAACACCCCTTCATGATGAAAGTTTTGGAATGATCAGGGTTTCAAGGCTATACAGAGTAAAACATAGTAAAAGCAATATCCAGCAAACCAGTAGCCAAAATTAAATTAAATGACAAGAAACTTGGAGCAGTCCCACTAAAATCAGGGACTAGACAAGGCTGCCTACTCTCTCCCTAATTATTCAGTATAGTACTCAATGTCCTAGCCAGAGCAATCAGACAACAGAAGGAGGTCAGAGGATTAAAAACTGGAAAGGAAGTAGTTAAAATATCTCTATTTGCAGATGATATGATAGTATAATTAAGTGATCCCAAAAGTTCCATCAGAGGACTCCTAAGCCTGATAAACAACTTCAGCAAAGTGGCTGGGTATAAAATTAACTCAAATAAATCAGTAGCCTTCCTCTACACAAAGAGAAACAAGCCAAGAAAGAAATTAGGGAAACGATACCCTTCATAATAGTCCCAAGTAATATAAAATATCTCGGTGTGATTTTAACCAAGCAAGTGAAAGATCCATATAAGAACTTCAAGCCTCTGAAGAAAGAAATTGAAGAAGATATCAGAAGATGGAAAGATCTCTCATGCTCATGAATTGGCAGGAATAATATAGTAAAATGGCCATTTTACCAAAAGCAATCTACAGATTCAATGCAATCCCCATCGAAATTCCAATCCAATTCTTCATAGAGATATAAAGAGCAATTTGAAAATTCATTTGAAATACCAAAAAACCCAGGATAGCAAAAACTATCCTCAACATAACAGAACTTCTGAGAGAATCACCATCCCTGGCCTCAAGCTATATTACAGAGAAAACATGATAAAACTATATGATATTGGTACAGAGGCAGTCAAGTACGTCAATGGAATAGAATTGAAGACACAGAAATGAATCCACACACCCATGGTCATTTGATCTTTGACAATGAAGCTAAAACCATCTAGTGGATAAATGATAGCATTTTCTTTTTTTAATTCTTTTTTTATTGGATATTTTTATTCACATTTCAAATATTATTCCCTTTCCCAGTTTTCCATTCATAAGCCCCCATCCCATCCCCATCCCCTTTCTTCTATGAGGTTGTTCCCCTCCCCAACTAGCCTCCTTCCTGCAGCCCCTCCCTGATATTCTCCTACCATGGGTGGTCCAGCCTTAGCAAGCTTGGAATGGCCATTCTTTCATTCTCTGCTCCAAGCTTTGTCTCCATGTCTCCCCCCTATGAATATTTTTGTTCTGCTTTTTAAGAAGGAATGAAGCATCTACATTTTGTCCATCCTTCTTCTTGAGGTTCATGTGGTCTGTGGATGGTATCTTGGGTAATTTGTATCCATTTATGTTTACAATTTATGTTCTTTTGTGACTGGGTTATCTCATTCAGGATATTTTCTAGTTCCATCCATTTGCCTATGAATTTCATGTAGTCATTTTTTTAATAGCTGAGCAGTATTCCATTGTGTAGATGTACCATATTTACTGTATCTATTCCTTTGTTGAAGGGCATCTGAGTTCTTTCCAGCTATTGGCTATTATAAATAAGGCTGCAATGAACATAGTGGAGCACGTGTCCTTGTTATATGTTGGGGCATCTTTTGGGTATGTGCCCAGGAGTGATATAGTTGAGTCCTCAGGTAGTACTATGTCCAATTTTCTGAGGAACCTCCAGGCTGATTTCCAGAATGGTTGTATGAGCTTGCAATCCCATCAAAAATGAAGGAGTGTTCCTCTTTCTCCACATCCTCAACAGCACCTGTTGTCATCTTAGTTTCTTATCTCAGCCATTTTGACTGGTGTGAGATGGAATCTCAGGGTTGTTTTGTTTTGCATTTTCCTGATGACTAAGATGTGAACATTTCTCTCTCATAGAGGCAAAGGGGAAGATGGATGGGATGGGGGCTGTTTGCAGAGGGAAAACCAGAAAGGGAATATCAATTTAAATGTAAACCAATGAAATGATTAATAAAAAAAAGAATAACTTAAAGAAATGTTCAATGCTCTTAGTCATCAGGGGAATGAAAATCAAAAAGACCCTAAGATTCCATCTTACATCCAATATAATGGAAAAGATTATAAAGTAATGGGACAGCACGTGCTAGTAAGGATGTGGAGTAAGCAGAACACTCCTCCATTGCTGGTGGCAGTGGAAACTTTTACTACTACCTTGGAAATCAATCTGGCACTTTCTCAAAAAATTTTAAAAAAGTTTTATCTGAAGATCCAGGTGTTGTGTTCCTGGGCAAATACCCAAAAGATGTGTTTACCCATACCACAAGGATAATGTGTTCATAGGAACTTTATTTGGAATAGTCAGAAGCTTTTAAAAGCCCAGATGCTCCTAAACTTAAGAATAGGTACAAAAAAAGTGTCATTTGTTTACACAATAAAATGCTATCCAGTTATTAAAAGTAAGGACATTATGAATTTTTGCAGGCAAATGGATGGAAGTTGAAAATATAATTATGAGTGAGATAACCCAAATCCAAAACAATATGCATATTATTTATTTTGTATTGGTAAAAAGATAAAGAGAGGAGGATGTACGGTGAGGTATGGGGAAATGGGATGCCTCTGCAGAACTATGCTAAGGCATCCCTTCCACCTGAGGGACCAGCCACAAGGTAACATAGTAAAGAATAGAGCTTATTCATTGCATGGTGAGGGGAGTTGAGAGGGAAATGTAGGCAGAGAAAGGGGGAGAGAGAGAGAGAGAGAGAGAGAGAGAGAGAGAGAGAGAGAGAGAGAGAGAGAGAGAGAGAGAGAGTGGCCTTGCACATGTAGAGAAAGAGGGGAGAAGGGAATGGGGAGGGAGAAGGCAAGGGCACAGAGCAGGAGCAAGAAGGGAAGAGCAAGAGCAAGAGAGATAGGTGGAACCAACCAGCCCCTTTTATAGTGAGTCAGGCATACCTTGCTGTTGCCAGATAACTATGAGTCTGCGCATACCTGACCATTGCCAGATAACTATGGGGCAGAGTTTAAACAAAATGCTAGCAATTTACTCACTTATAAGTGGATATTATCCATAAAACACATAATACACTCCACAGACTCAAAGAAGCTAAATTATAAGGAAGGGACAAATGAGGATGCTTGAATTTCATTTAGTAGAGGGGATAAAAGTCATAGGAGACAGTGGGAGGGGGAACTGGGTAGGAGAGAGGGTGTAGAGGGGACTGTAGGGAAATATTCAGGATCTTGTATGGGAAGATTGGAGAAAAGGAAAAAAGGGTTAGGAGAACGAATGGAAATCTGCAGCTTGTGGGGATAGGGGCAGGGTAGGCACATCTAGGACAGGGCAGATAGCTAGGATTGGGGAGGTTTTCATGAGTATGTGTGAAACATAGCTGAGACTAATAGCAGTGGAAATATGGAATCTGTAGAGGCTACCACCTTAGCCAAGCAGGATCAACAGATAAAGGCATTAGACTACCCACAAAACTGTTGACCCAAAATATGGCCTATTTAAAAGAAATGCATGGACAAAGCTGGAGCAGAGATTGATAGAATGTTAAACACCAATCAATGATACTATTAATGATACAGTGTTATGCCAACAGACATAACTGTCCTCAAGAGCTTCTACCCAGCAGTCCACCGAACAGATGCAGAGACCCACAGAAAATCATGGACAGAGCTATGGGACTCTTATAGAACAGTTGTGTTGTGGAAAGGATTAAGGTTTTGGAGAGGAATAGGAACTGTACAGGAAGAACAACAGAACCATCTTGGATGCTTGTGAACTCACATAGACTGATCCACCAACCAAAGAGTATCCACAGGTGGGACCATTCTCCTGCACATATGTAGTAGATGAACAGCTAGGTCTTTATATGGGTCTCCCAACAACTAAAGTGGGGACTGTCTTTAACTTTGTTGCCTTTATGTGGAAGTGTTCCCTTAACTCTGGGAGAGGATGTACCTAGCACTCCAGAGACTTGATATGCCAGGTTGAATCTTAACCTTCTTAGAAGAAAAGGGGATGGGGAATGGGGGAAGGACTCTGTGAAGTGAAACTGAAAGTTGAGGTAATATTTGGATTTTAATTGAATAAATAAATAAATTAATTAAAGGAAAATTTGGAGTTCTGTGTCTAAAATCAGTAGGAAGCAATTATAAGAAAACTAGTTCCTATGTCCATTGGGTAGAATTGTTGATTTTATTCTTTTGGTCATTCAGTAGATGTTGGAATTTTGTTGTTATTTAGCAGGATGGCTACAAATAATTATGCTCTTGGACACAGAGGTAACAAAATAGAATTAAGACTCGGGGATTTCTTTCTTTCCTTTTCTCTATCCTTTTTTCCTTAGGTAAGAGGATGGGAGTTGAAAAGAAAAAGGAAGGAATATTATAAGAATATTAGAAAAAAGGAGTATATTCATGAATCTACTCTGAAACCAACATAAACCATCTTATAGCTGTTATTTTACATTGAGATCTTTAAATATTAATACAAATTTGGGATTATATTTTGTTATATTATTATAGAATTATGTATATTCATAGAGAAATAAGGTTTTTTATACTTTGGTAAAGGTTATTGTATATTGATACAAAATTAAGGTTAATTTTGATACATATATGTTTTGAATATTTTTGGTGGGTGCAGTGAACTTTATTGTTGGTATTCAAGAGAGAAGGGAGGGCTCCCTAGGCCGCTCCTGTTATTATGGGGTCTGGGATGGAATTGTGAGGGAGATGCTCAGTGTTGGGGGCTGAGTTGGGATAGGGGCTCTTCAGCAACTGAAGGCCTCTCTTGTTCTCAGTATCCTTGCTGGGCTGTGGTGGGTGGTCCAGGGTTTCTTACTCCTTGGAGGCCATGTAGGCCATGAGGTCCACCACCCTGTTGCTGTAGCCATATTCATTGTTATACCAGGAAATGAGCTTTACAAAGTTGTCATTGAGAGCAATGCCAGCCCCAGCATCAAAGGTGGAAGAGTGGGAGTTGTTGTTGAAATCACAGGAGACAACCTGGTCCTCAGTGTAGCCCAGGATGCACTTTAGTGGGCCCTCAGATGCCTGCTTCACCACCTTATTGATGTCATCATACTTGGCAGGTTTCTTCAGGCGGCATGTCAGATCCACAACAGATACACTGGGGGTAGGAACACGGAAGGCCATGCCAATGAGTTTCCCATTCATCTCTGGGATGACCTTACTCACAGCCTTGGCAGCACCAGTGGATGCAGGGATCATGTTCTGGGGCTGCCCCAAGGCCATCAAACCACAGCTTTTCAGAGGGGCCATCCTCAGTCTTCTGAGTGGCAGTGAATGCATGGTCTGTGGTCATGAGCCCTTCCATGATGCCAAAGTTGTCATGGATGACATTGGCCAGGGGGGCTAAGCAGTTGGTGATGCAGGATGCATTGCTGACAATCTTGAGGGAGTTGTCATATTTCTCATGGTTCACACCCATCACAAACATGGGGGCAATGGCTGAAGGGGTGGAGATGATGACCCTTTTGGCCCCACCCTTCAAGTGAGCCCCAGCCTTCTCCATGGTGGTGAAGACACCAGTAGACTCAGCACCAGCATCACCCCATTTGACGTTAGCGGGATCTCGCTCCTGGAAAATGGGGATGGGCTTCCCTTTGATGGCAAGCTTCCCCTTCTCAGCCATGACTGTGCCATTGAACTTGCCATGGGTAGAGTCATACTGGAACATGTAGACCATGTAGTTGAGGTGAATGAAGGGGTCGTTGATGGCAACAATGTCCACTTTGCCAGATGCAGAGCTGAAGGCAGCCCTGGCAAATAAGTGCCCAATACAGCCAAATCCATTCACACCGACCTTCACCATCTTGTCTATGAGACAAGGCTGGCACTTCACGAGAAGATGTGGCTGTCTGTGGAACAGGGAGGAGCAGAGAGCCTGTTTTAAATATTTATGTATGTCTATAATTCTTAAAGATACAATGTGAAGTTCTAAAGCTTTTGAAAGCTGCTATTACAATAGTAAAAATGCAAGTTATGAACTGTTATGGATAAATAAAAATATAACTTAATAGGCAATCAAGTTCATGGTTATATTAGATACTAATTTTATTAACTATAACAAGATGTTTTCAATTGTTATTCAGATAATAAACAGTTAAGAATAAACAATATTTGACAATTCTGATATACTGTAGATAGAGGGTCTTTAAATTCTTAGAGATTCTACAAATAAAGCATGTAAAGTTGCTTTAGTATTAAAAAAATATTTTTTGATGAGACAGGCCTTCTCCTGGAAATACCACCATTGTACTTTAAAAAAGCTCACACTTTGCTGATCTTCTATAATCCTATTGTAATTATTCTTGTTCCCAAAGATTGGTGCTGTTGTGTGACTTACTTTCAGCATCTACCCTACTCTGGAGGGCAGGTTCCTAGAATACAAAGATTTGAGTTTTGACACCAGCTCCCCAGGCTGGAAAGTCAAACTCCACACATTACAGAGAAGTTTGGGTAGCCAAATCCTCACTCAGATTCCAGAAGATATTTGCAGAGACATTTGACTGCCATCACAGTGACCCTAAAGATGAGGGTGACACTTGTAGTCTCTGGGTGAGTTTCCTCTAGTGAAGCACAATACAGAATTGAGATGGTAGCCCAGGTTTTATTCACAATTCTCCTTTTGCACTTGTTTTTCAGAAATACTTCAAGTACAGAGAACGTTGTGGGGGCAGAACTTGCTTCATCCATTCCTTTCTCTGCCAGGGGATTTGTAGCCCGAAGAGGCCAGGAGCTCCCCAGAGACTATGGCAGGGGATTTTTTTTCTGCACCTTGAGCAACTGCTCTTAGATGGAAAAACAGAGTTGTTTTGTAAATATAATGTAACATATAGGAAACCCCAGTTGGCACATTTTTAAATCTTAGCTTTGTTACTATGATTACTAAGTACTAAGTAATATCTGAAATAAAAACCCCTGAATAGCTGTTTAAAAAAAAGAAGATGATGATGAGCATTGAGGAACCTCTATATGGAATTGTGTCCATTGTGGCAAGCTAGCCACTGGGCAAACAAGATGCTCTGACTTCATTTTACAGACAGAATACTATCCAGAAAGAATAAACATATGCATGGAAATTGACTACCGAGCTCTGCAAAGACAGCATAATCAGGGCCTTCATAATCCTTGCTTCACAAAACATCTGTCAGATATTCTGTGCCAAAAGGCTGAAGATGATGCCCTAATGTTTTAGAGAATATTGAGGACTATACAGGCAATCATCTGTCTCTGTCTTCTCTATAATGTTTTGAAACCGTGTTCCTGCTTTTCCTGCATATTCCAGATTCTGACGGGTTGAAGACTATAAATTATGTAGTTTAGGATTTAAGAAGATATTCTAGGTCTAACAAGATGTTTTGGGATGGTAGTACAGATTAGGATAGAAATTGATTTAGATATAAAACTCTGAACTCACCGAGCTAGGATACATGATAGAATACTTTAATTGCCAAATAAAAACAGACTGGACTTTTTAAATGTAACATTTACCTCATAATCTTCCTAATAATTGTTCCTAGTATATGTTGTTTATTATTATAAGACAAAGGGGGGATTGTTAAGGTTTGGTCTGTTGCTATGTATTACGATGTTAAATTCTGTATCTCAAGGTTTAGTTGCCTCAAGATAAAAGAATTCTCACAGAAGCTAGCTTGTTTTTGTACGAATACTGCTCCTTAATTTAAAACTATTGGTTAATAAAGATGACTACAGCCTGTATCTATGCAAAAGATAGATAGGCCGGCCTTCAGTTCATGGGCTTGGGGTCTGAGGAGAGACCACAAGAAGAGGGAGTAAAAGGAAGAAGGCACCATGGGGTAAGTGGATTATGAGGACATGGCCTGTTGGAGTAGGACCTGCCCAGGTAGGAATCCCCAAGTAATATCAGCATGACATTATAGCCTCTTTTTACCTTGGCCAAATTTCCCTCTGTCTCTCTTTCATAAGGATTTGTTTCCATTTAGGATAGGATATAATTAAAATGATCCATCTTAATTTCCTTCCTTTATAATCTTTAATTCACATCTTTTCCAATGACATACAATGTTCACACTTTGACTATATAACAACCAAAACATCTGTGCATTATTTAATGTATGTATATTGTGGAGTAGCACCATTCATCCTACGATAGCACGCTTACACAAACTACTGGAACTATTCTTCCCTATTAATTTGAAGTAGACTCCTTGGCCATAGGGCATTTTTCCCTTGGTAGAATATAAAACTAATACTTTCTATCTTGGCAATGGATCTTGTGCCTTGCTTTCTATTAGATAATATTTTTTTTATTCTTCTTTCATTTCCATACCATTTTCTTGCTGCAACTTTGGAGTTCTTTTTACTATATACATTCTTTAACTGTCACAGATTTTCTGAACTAAGAAAGAATATGACAGAATAAAGAAAGGCAATAACCATTGTTACTTTTAGAAGATTTTTTTTCCTGGAGTCACAAATTCTTTGGGGACCATTTTATTTATTCTGATAGCTTTATTTTTCTATTTCTGCATTATAATGCCTAAACTTGAACTCTCATGTTACTTTCAAATTCTTAACCTAAACATATCAGTTGCCAGTTGATAACTACGTACATGTATTTTAAATTCTCATATCACACCCAAACAGAGGGTAATTATATCAGTTTCCAACTCCCTCATTTTGTATTTCTCCTGTCTTTTAAAATGTGAGTATATGCTGTCACTATTTTCACAAGGGATCATCAACTCTTCTTTTCATCTTTATATCCTCTTGCTATGGTAAAATACACTGACAAAAGCAATTTAAGGGAGAAGGGGATTGTATTGGGTCACATTTCCATAGTATCATCCATCACTGTGCAGAATCAGGAGTTTGAGGGAGTTGATCGCATTGTATCTACAGATAAGGAGGACAAAGGAGTTGGATCATCCTAGTCATTTACCTGTAGCAGTTTTATAGACTTCAGGACACAAGTCCAGTCACATTTAGCTTGAATCTGCTCATCCCATAGCAAATGTTCATAGGTTAACTTAATCTAGATAATCTGTTCCAGACTTGCTCAAAGATTTTTTTCCTAGATGATTCTACAGCCTGTCAAAATGATGATAAACATGGTTCGGTGTAATGCACTAAATTTTTTTATTTGATTTTTAAGAAATGTCTGGAACTAGTTTCTATGCAACTCTTTTTTCTTCTTCCAAGTAAAGACTAAAACTCATACTTTCATTACTATCGCTACATTTTACTACTTCTTCTCAGTTTATAAAATAGCATGGCCAAACTAGTATTGCCAAACATAAAAGTTTTTTTTGGTCCACTTCAGTTCTTAAAATAGCTAAATAATTCCACCAATTATTAAGGTTTAAAGGGCCTTGCTGTGATCTTATGATATCATTTTATGGTTCTCCAGTTTACCCGTCTCTTCACATTCCATAAGGTGTTTTTGACACTAGCCATTCTTCTTTTTTACACATCTTATAGAATTTAATAACAGAGTTGTTAATAGCTGTTTGCAGAGGTGGTAAGACACCAGCAACATTCAAATACAAAGTGATTCAAGTGCATATTTGTGTGATTTATCTTAAAGATTAATTGTTCTCTCCTTTTGATTTGGGGTTACTCAAAAGGTCTCTGAATGGTAAAAACATTTTAGGAGAAGTTGTATAACTGATAAAATCCAAAATACCTGTGAGCCACCCATGATATGACATCCTGAAACCCTGCCTGGGCCTGAACTTTTAACATTGATATAGAATTTCCTGATATATGGTGGGTGTCCTAAAGGACAAACACTTCTATAACATTTTGGCTATTTTTGCCAATGTAGCATAAACCTAGATGTATCTGGGAAGATGGAATATTCATCAAATTGTCCATGGACATGTATATGGGGGAATTTTTGTCACTTTCTTTTTTAATTAATTATTTTATTTGTTTATATTTCAAATGTTGTCTTGCTTCCTGGTTTTCCTTCTTCAAACCTCCACCCCATCACTACTCCTCTTTGTCTCTATGAAGGTGCTCCTCCACCCACTCACCCACTCCTACCTCTAGCACTCTAGCATCCCAATAAAATGGGGAATCAAGCCTCTACAAGAACAAGAACTTCCCCTCCAACTGATGCCTGATAAGGCAATCCTCTGCTACATATATAATAGGAGCCATGGACCAGCCCAAGTATACTCTTTGGTTGGTTGTTTACTCCCTGAAAGCTCTGTATTCTGACCTTTTGGGCTAATATCCATTTATCAATGAGTACATACCATGTATATCACTTTGGGTATGTGTACCTCAGTAAAGATGTTATTTTCTAGTTTCATCCATTTGCCTGCAAAATTCATGCAGTCTTCCTTTTTAATAGCTGAGTAGTATTCTATTGTATAAGTATACCACATTTTCTGTATCCATTTTTCCATTGAGAGACATCTGGGTTGTTTTCAGCTTCTGGCTATTATAAATAAGATTGCTATCTGTGTGCATAGTATAGCATGTGTCCTAGTTATATGGTAGAAAATCTTTTGGCTATATTCTCAGGAGTGGTATAAGTGTGTCTTCAGGTAGAACTACTTCCAATTTTCTGAGGAATCACGTGCTTAATTTCCAAAGTGGTTGCAGCATCTGGAGACATATCTTCTTTCTGGTCCACAACTCTACCCAGGGCAGATCCAACCCCACTCCTCAACTCCCACCCCCCCATCCCCTATACCCCACCCCACACACCTATCTTCACACACACACACACACACACACACACACACACACACACACACACACACATTCAGAAACAGCATGACTTCCATGAGGTTAACCATAACCAGGCACATAGATGAGAAGCCTCAGCCCAAATACTTGGCATAACTGGAACCTCCACAGGGAACAGTAGACACAGGACCTATCTGCCCTTCTGGAGACACATCTTTCTTCCAATCTGTAACTCTGTGTGGGACAGATTGGGTGCTCCAGACCCTTACACACACAAACCCAGAGATAGCCTGACTCCCAGGTCTTCTAAGAGAACTACAGTCACAGGAGGTTTACCCTAAGTAGGGACACAGGAGGCCTCCCTGACCAGAGACAGCACTCTTTACCTTCCATAAGACATGTTCTATTGCAACTCACATAGTTTCACCTTCCTACAACAAGGGACAATCTGCAGGCAGAGACAGCAAGGCAGTTAACACAAGAGATAACAAGATGGGAAGAGGCAAGCACAAGAAAAGAAGAAACAGAAATCAATGTTACTTAGCACCATCAGAACCAAGTTCTTTCATAACAGTAAGCCCTGAATACACTAACACACCTGGAAAGCAAGAATCTGAATTAAAATCGCATCTCATGAAGATGATAGAGGAGCTTAAGGAGGACGTAAATAACTTCCTTGAAGAAATAGAGGAGAATATAAGTAAACAGGTAGAAGTCCTTAAAGAGGAAGCACATATCCCTTAAAGAATTAGAGGAAAGCATAATCAAACTGGTAAATGAATTGAACAAAACCATCCAGGATCTAAAAATGGAAATAGAAACAATGAAGAAATCACAAAGGTAGGCAACCCTGGAGATGAAAAACCTAGGAAAGGAGTTTCAGATATAATCGTCACCACGAGAATACAAGAGATAGAAGACAGAATCTCAGGTGCAAAAGATACCATCCAAAAACACAAAGTACAAAAGGCTCCTAATTCAAAACATCCACAAAATTCAGGACAAAATCAGTGAAAAGACCAAACTTAAGAATAATAGATATGGATCTTCCTGGTTGCTGCTGCCGCCGAGAGCTCAGAGGCAGCACCCCACGAGCAAACTTGAGCCTTGGGACCACAGGTAAGACCAACTTTTCTGCTGCAAGCGACCTGCCGGGTGAACTCAGGACACACAAAGGCAAAATTCTCTAGGACCCGGCACTTCCGGTGTTTACCTGGAGTCCCAAACCTGCAGATCCCTGCCTGCAGCAGCTCTCTGCTCCCAAATCCCTGGTCAGGTGGGCACTCCTGAGGCTGCAGAGCGGAAGAGACCACCAACACTGCCCATTCCTGCTCACATCCCTGGCCCAAGAGGAAACTGTATACGGCCTCTGGGTCCCCATAGAGGAGGGCCCAGGAGCAGCAGATCCACTGCGTCTGAGACACCACCAGAACCGGAAGGGTCCGACCGGATAAACAGTTCTCTGCAACCAAATCCCGAGGAAGGGAGAGCTAAACCTTCAGAGAGGCAGACACGCCTGGGAAACCAGAAGAGACTGCACTCTGCACACATCTCTGACGCCAGAGGAACACACCGAATGCCATCTGGAACTCTGGTGCACGGAAGCTCCCAGAAAGGGGAGTGCAGATCTTCCTGGTTGCTGCCTCCACGGAGAGCTCATAGGCAGCACCCCACGAGCAAACTTGAGCCTCAGAACCACAGGTAAGACCAACTTTTCTGCTGCAAGTGACCTGCCTGGTGAACTCAAGACACAGGCCCACAGGAACAGCTGAAGACTTGTAGATAGGAAAAACTAAACGCCCGAAAGCAGAACACTCTGTCCCCATAACAGGCTGAAAGAAAACAGGAAAACAGGTCTACAGCACTCCTGACACACAGGCTTATAGGACAGTCTAGCCACTGTCAGAAATAGCAGAACAAAGTAACACTAGAGATAATCTGATGGCGAGAAGCAAGCGCAGGAACCCAAGCAACAGAAACCTGAAAAGCTCTCAGGTAGAACTTTCCCTCGGGATGGAGACCCTCCAACTCTAAAGACCAGACCGAGACACCACAGGATGCAATCAGCAAGAGGATTTGGTTTATTGTCGGGATACACAGGCACAGGCACCTGCGGGCGCTTCAGTCACTCGGGGGACTGGCGCGCCCCACGGAACCAAGGATGGGCTTTTTATAGGATTTTGGGGAGCAGAAGCAAGCATACAGAAGCAGATGCATGGTTACAGGGATATAATTGGTGGATTCTAATGTGGCAAGGGTTCAGCCCGGGGGCAAGTTTCCTAGCTACCATCCTGAAATAAAACGACTGACTCGGCCCCCCAAGGGTTCAGCCTGGGGGCAAGTTTCCTAGCTACCTTTCTGGAACATAACCGCTGACTCAGCCCCCCAAGGGTTCAGCCCGGGGGCAAGTTTCCTAGCTACCTTCTTGGAACATAACCACTGACTCGGCCCCCCACCAGGGTGTGGGACCTCTCCCGGGCTTTTCTCATTGTCAGGTGCTCAACCACAGTCGTCCTGTTGCCAGGCCTTCAACCAAACACATCCTGCTTGGCAGCCGATTTGTACTCAGTGTTTTAACCTTTCTCTGAACCAGTCATCTTAAGTACAGCCTTGCAAAATGGTGTTACTGCTGCTAAGCTGGGGTCTTTCAAACCAAGACTACATGGCATCATCGGAGCCCAATTCTCCCACCACAGCAAACACGGAATATCCAAACACACCAGAAAAGCAAGATCTAGTTTCAAAATCATATTTGATCATGATGCTGGAGGACTTCAAGAAAGAAGTGAAGAACTCACTTAGAGAAGAAGTAGAAGCCTACAGAGAGGAATCACAAAAATCCCTGAAAGAATTCCAGGAAAACATAAATAAACAAGTAGAAGCCCATAGAGAAGAGACACAAAAATCCCTAAAAGAATTCCAGGAAAACATAAATAAACAAGTAGAAGCCCATAGAGAGGAGTCACAAAAATCCCTGAAAGAATTCCAGGAAAAAACAATCAAACAGTTTAAGGAATGAAAAATGGAAATAGAAGCAATAGAGAAAGAACACAAGGAAACAACTCTGGATATAGAAAACCAAAAGAAGAGACAAGGAGCTGTAGATATGAGCTTCACCAACAGAATACAAGAGATGGAAGAGAGAACCTCAGGAGCAGAAGATTCCATAGAAATCATTGACTCAACTATCAAAGATAATGTAAAGCGGAAAAAGCTACTGGTCCAAAACATACAGGAAATCCAGGACTCAATGAGAAGATCAAACCTAAGGATAATGGTTATAGAAGAGAGTGAAGACTCCCAGCTCAAAGGACCAGTAAATATCTTCAATAAAATCATAGAAGAAAACTTCCCTTACCTAAAAAAAGAGATATCCATAGGCATACAAGAAGCCTACAGGACTCCAAATAGATTGAACCAGAAAAGAAACACCTCCCGTCACATAATAGTCAAAACACCAAATGCACAAAATAAAGAAAGAATATTAAAAGCAGTAAGGGAAAAACGTCAAGTAACATATAAAGGCAGACCTATCAGAATCACACCAGACTTTTCGCCAGAGACTATGAAAGCCAGAAGATCCTGGATAGATGTCATACAGACCCTAAGAGAACACAAATGCCAGCCCAGGTTACTGTATCCTGCAAAACTCTCAATTAACATAGATGGAGAAACCAAGATATTCCATGACAAAATCAAATTTACACAATATCTTTCTACAAATCCAGCACTACAGAGGATAATAAATGGTAAAGCCCAACATAAGGAGGCAAGCTATACCCTAGAAAAAAGCAAGAAACTAATCGTCTTGGGAACAAAACAAAGAGAAGAAAAGCACACAAACATAACCTCATATCCAAATATGAACATAACAGGAAGCAATAATCACTATTCCTTAATATCTCTCAACATCAATGGACTCAACTCCCCAATAAAAAGACATAGATTAACAAAATGGATACGCAACTAGGACCCTACATTCTGCTGCCTACAGGAAACACACCTCAGAGACAAAGACAGACACTACCTCAAAGTAAAAGGCTGGAAAACAACTTTCCAAGCAAATGGTCGGAAGAAATAAGCTGCAGTATCCATTCTAATATCAAATAAAATCAATTTTCAACTAAAATTCATCAAAAAAGAAAAGGAAGGACACTTCATATTCATCAAAGGAAAAATCCACAAAGATGAACTCTCAATCATAAATATCTATGCCCCAAATACAAGAACACCTACATACGTAAAAGAAACCTTACTGAAGCTTAAAACACACATTGCACCTCACACAATAATAGTAGGAGACTTCAACACCCCACTCTCATCAATGGAAAATTAATGGAAACAGAAATTAAACAAAGACATACACAGACTAAGAGAAGTCATGAGCCAAATGGACTTAACAAATATTTATAGAACATTCTATCCTAAAGCAAAAGGATATAACTTCTTCTCAGCTCCTCATGGTACTTTCTTCAAAATTGACCATATAATTGGTCAAAAAATGGGCCTCAACCGGTACAGAAAGATAGAAATAATCCCATGCGTGCTATCAGACCACCATGGCCTAAAACTGGTCTTCAACAATAATAAGGGAAGAATGCCCACATATACGTGGAAATTGAACAATGCTCTACGCAATGAAACCTGGTCAAGGAAGAAATAAAGAAAGAAATTAAAAACTTTTTAGAATTTAATGAAAATGAAGGTACAACATACCCAAACTTATGGGACACAATGAAAGATGTGCTAAGAGGAAATCTCATAGCGCTGAGTGCCTGCAGAAAGAAACAGGAAAGAGCATATGACAGCAGCTTGACAGAACACCTAAAAGCTCTAGAACAAAAAGAAGCAAATTCACCCAGGAGGAGTAGGAGGCAGGAAATAATCAAACTCAGAGCAGAAATCAACCAAGTAGAAACAAAAAGGACCATAGAAAGAATCAACAGAACCAAAAGTTGGTTCTTTGAGAAAATCAACAAGATAGATAAACCGTTAGCCAGACTAACGAGAGGACACAGAGAGTGTGTACAAATTAACAAAATCAGAAATGAAAAGGGAGACATAACTACAGATACAGAGGAAATTCAAAATATCATCAGATCTTACTATAAAAGCCTATATTCAACAAAACTTGAAAATCGGCAGGAAATGAACAATTTCCTAGACAGATACCAGGTACCGATAAACCAGGAACAGATAAACCCGTTAAACAACCCCATAACTCCTAAGGAAATAGAAGCAGTCATTAAAGGTCTCCCAACCAAAAAGAGCCCAGGTCCAGATGGGTTTAGTGCAGAATTGTATCACACCTTCATAGAAGACCTCATACCAATATTATCCAAACTATTTCACAAAATTGAAACAGATGGAGCACTACCGAATTCCTTCTATGAAGCCACAATTACTCTTATACCTAAACCACACAAAGACCCAACAAAGAAAGAGAACTTCAGACCAATTTCCCTTATGGATATCGACGCAAAAATACTCAATAAAATTCTGGCAAACCGTATCCAAGAGCACATCAAAACAATGATCCACCACGATCAAGTAGGCTTCATCCCAGGCATGCAGGGATGATTTAATATACGGAAAACCATCAACGTGATCCACTATGTAAACAAATTGAAAGAACAAAACCACATGATCCTTTCATTAGATGCTGAGAAAGCATTTGACAAAATTCAACACCCCTTCATGATAAAAGTCCTGGAAAGAATTGGAATTCATAGCCCATACCTAAACATAGTAAAAGCCATATACAGCAAACTAGTTGCTAACATTAAACTAAATGGAGAGAAACTTGAAGCAATCCCACTAAAATCAGGGACTAGACAAGGCTGCCCACTCTCTCCCTACTTATTCAATATAGTTCTTGAAGTTCTAGCCATTGCAATCAGACAACAAAAGGAGGTCAAGGGGATACAGATCGGAAAAGAAGAGGTCAAAATATCACTATTTGCATATGATATGATAGTATATTTAAGTGATCCCAAAAGTTCCACCAGAGAACTACTAAAGCTGATAAACAACTTCAGCAAAGTGGCTGGGTATAAAATTATCTCAAATAAATCAGTAGCCTTGCTCTACACAAAAGAGAAACAAGCCGAGAAAGAAATTAGGGAAACGACTCCCTTCATAATAGACCCAAATAATATAAAGTACCTCGGTGTGACTTTAACCAAGCAAGTAAAAAATTTGTACAATAAGAACTTCAAGACTCTGAAGAAAGAAATTGAAGACCTCAGAAATGGAAAGATCTCCCATGCTCATGGATTGGCAGGATTAATATAGTAAAAATGACCATTTTACCAAAAGCGATCTACAGATTCAATGCAATCCCCATCAAAATATCAATCCAATTCTTCAAAGAGCTAGACAGAACAATTTGCAAATTCATCTAGAATAACAAAAAACACAGGATAGCTAAAACAATCCTCAACAATAAAAGGACTTCAGGGGGAATCACTATCCCTGAACTCAAGCAGTATTACAGAGCAATAGTGATAAAAACTGCATGGTATTGGTACAGAGACAGACAGATAGACCAATGGAACAGAATTGAAGACCCAGAAATGAACCCACACACCTATGGGCACTTGATTTTTGACAAAGGAGCCAAAACCATCCAAAGGAAAAAAGATAGCATTTTCAGCAAATGGTGCTGGTTCAAGTGGAGGGCAACATGTAGAAGAATGCAGATCGATCCATCCTTATCACCCTGTACAAAGCTTAGGTCCAAGTGGATCACGGACCACCACATCAAACCAGATACACTCAAACTAATAGAAGAAAACTAGGGAAGAATCTGGAACACATGGGCACTGGAAAAAATTTCCTGAACAAAACACCAATGGCTTATGCTCTAAGAGCAAGAATCGACAAATGGGATCTCAGAAAACTGCAAAGCTTCTGTAAGGCAAAGGACACTGTGGTTAGGACAAAATGGCAACCAACAGATTGGGAAAAGATCTTTACCAATCCTACAACAGGTAGAGGCCTTATATCCAAAATATACAAAGAAGTCAAGAAGATAGACCGTAGGGAGACAAATAACCCTATTAAAAATAGGGTTCAGAGCTAAACAAAGAATTCACAGCTGAGGAATTCCGAATGGCTGAGAAACACCTAAAGAAATGTTCAACATCTTTAGTCATAAGGGAAATGCAAATCAAAACAACCCTGAGATTTCACCTCTCACCAGTGAGAATGGCTAAGATCAAAAACTCTGATGACAGCAGATGCTGGCGAGGATGCGGAGAAAGAGGAACACTCCTCCATTGTTGGTGGGATTGCAGACTGTTTCAACCATTCTGGAAATCAGTCTGGAGGTTCCTCAGAAAATTGGACATTGAACTGCCTGAGGATCCAGCTATACCTCTCTTGGGCATATACCCACAAGATGCCCCAACATATAAAAAGACACGTGCTCCACTATGTTCATAGCAGCCTTATTTATAATAGTCAGAAGCTGGAAAGAACCCAGATGCCCTTCACCAGAGGAATGGATACAGAAAATGTGGTACATCTACACAATGGAATATTACTCATCTATCAAAAACAATGAGTTTATGAAATTCGTAGGCAAATGGTTGGAACTGGAAAATATCATTCTAAGTGAGGTAACCCAATCACAGAAAAACACACATGGTATGCACTCATTGATAAGTGGCTATTAGCCCAAATGCTTAAATTACCCTAGATGCCTAGAACAAATGAAACTCAGGACGGATGATCAAAATGTGAATGCTTCACTCCTTCTTTAAAAGGGGAACAAGAATACCCTTGGCAGGGAATAGAGAGGCAAATATTAAAACAGACACAGAAGGAACACCCATTCAGAGCCTGCCCCACATGTGGCCCACACATATACAGCCATCCAATTAGACAAGATAGATGAAGCAAAGAAGTGCAGACTGACAGGAGCCGGATGTAGATCGCTCCTGAGAGACACAGCCAGAATACAGCAAATACAGAGGCGAATGCCAGCAACAAACCACTGAACTGAGAATAGGACCCCCGTTGAAGGAATCAGAGAAAGAACTCGAAGAGCTTGAAGAGGCTTGAGACCCCATATGTACAACAATGCCAAGCAACCAGAGCTTCCAGGGACTAAGCCACTACCTAAAGACTATACATGGACTGACCCTGGACTCTGACCTCATAGGTAGCAATGAATATCCTAGTAAGAGCACCAGTGGAAGGGGAAGCCCTGGGTCCTGCTAAGACTGAACCCCCAGTGAACTAGATTGTTGGGGGGAGGGCGGCATTGGGGGGAGGATGGGGAGGGGAACACCCTTAAAGAAGGGGAGGGAGAGGGATTAGGGGGACGTTTGCCCGGAAACGGGGAAAGGGAATAACACTCGAAATGTATGTAAGAAATAGTCAAGTTAATAAAAAAAAGAATAATAGGTATGTATGAGGAGAAAATTACCAGTATGACATGTGTAGACTGTGTTCACAGAGTATTAATTATGAAGCAGTGCTAATTGATCAATACATGACAGTTATTAAAATGATATTTTCATCAGTAGTGGCTGATGTGCCATGACTCAACTGCCAGTAAGTAATAAGCTATACTACATAACACAGGTAAAAAGAATTGTCAGAAGCAGTGATAGGGATATGTCATGGCTATCTGGCTCCAAAATTCAAGATCCATACTGGGTGTGAGTAAATTATAATAAATCATATTCCAGGAAAGATAAATATGAATACAGTTACAAACCACATTTCTGGTATGCTGTGTATGTGGATGTTGGGCACAGATTTAAGGAGGATAGAATGAAACCTTGCCAAGAGTTCCTCTCATATGATTTGTTCTTTCCTCTTCAAGGATTGTATAAAATAATAGTAAACATCAAATCTCAAGAGAATTACTAAACAAGTAAAGAACAGCTTGTGTGCCTCCTGAGTGAAGGCAAATAGTAAAAAAAAATCTGTTTTTAGAGCTTCTTGTAGGGAAATATGGTTTTGATGAATGTTAGTAAGCAAAAGGCAGTCAGTCGTCCCATAAATTCAGGAAGCATCATATTTACTAAGCATTTATTTTTAGTTCTAGCAGTGCTGAAATAAATGCACTAAAATATTAGCAAGGCAAAATATGAAACTAAAAAAGTATAATGTTTTACAGTTATATCTTTATTCTTAACAGAATTCGATTAACATTGACTTACAGTATTTCCCTGAAATATAAATCATATTTCTCTTAATTAAAGGTCTTTTATTCACCAAGGCCATAGCATAGATGTTTTCTCATAATGCTATTAAGGGATATATTTTAGAACAGATGGGGTGTTAAACCACAAGTATAAGTTCTACATTAACAGACTAAAGCAGTTTCAAAAATATGTTTTGGAAATCTATTAATTTGTAAAATTTCTACATTACATTATTATTGTTTTGTTTTATTTTCCATAGTCACAGTTGTGTCCTCAAAGATATTCATAGAAAAAAATATTGTGCTGATTTCAAAAGCACACTTCTTCATAAAGGAAAATAAATTCAAATAAAAAAACAGAATATAAGTCATTTTTAAATGAAAACAGTCTTATGGATCTTTAAGACACTCCTGGAAATTTTTCAAAGGGAGTAATTTTGTTTCTCTGATCACTCCTCTCTTTATCAAAGCTGTCCATTTGGGTAATCCAGCACTATATGGGAGAACACAAATGAACAAAATCAACAGAAAACAAAACAAAAGTCACTGGCAGGTATAAAATCCTGTCTCATGGTTTAGATTTAATAATATGAAGTTACAAATGTAATAAAAGTGATACGAAAATTGCCTGTTGTAATTTTCCCAAAACAGAAAGACACAACTGGTGTGTTTTAATGAATAGACAAATCATGTGTTGTTACTACAGGATTTCCCACACAATTTCTTTATAATGACATAAATCTTGTGTTTTGAATCAAGGAGCAAAAGTATAATGCACAAGTTTTTACAATGGATTTGTTAGCTAAAACAAGGGAGTATACATTTCTTTCACGAATTCTCTGATCCATCAATATACAGTATCTAGGGGACAAAGAAAAATAAGGACTCCCTCAAACTAGGTGTGGCACTGACAGTGTCCTACTGACATCTGTGGCACATGTTTGATTTCTGATCTGGCCATTGACTCTTCTTGATCCTGCCTTTTCGATTTTTCTCTATTTCATTTAACACTAACATCTGTCCTGATTTTAGGGAAAAATACTGTAGAAAAAACTAAACTATGCAAATGTAAAATATATTTAATTTTCAACTGTTTTATACAACATAATAAATTTCACTTTGTTATGAAATTGCACCACCACATGTCCCCTCCACATGTATAAACACCATTAAAATTATTTCTAAAACAAAATGTCACAGAAATAAGATAGACTTCTATGCTTTTGTTTTATTTTGTTTATAACTATATGTGCTATATGACATACTACAAAGTTATGACTGCCTACATGTATTTGAAATGTCACTGAAGAATTAATAATGAATATTTTTTCAAAGTAAATTAAACACTTCTCTGGGGAGATAACAGAAAAATGGTGAATTTTAAGAGTTATAAAAAATATTTTTAAATTTTTACATACAGAACACAAATCTTATGATCTCATAATTCATATTGGAGTTCAGATATGGAAAATTGTCATTATCTAGTACTCTCCCTTGAAAATCCTGTCTTTTTGGCAGGAGCTGCGAATACATAATTTTCTGTGAATTTACAGTAAATTTGCAGTGAATAGCTATTTTTAGTAGTTACTAAATTACACTGATGACATTTGTAAATGGATTACCAGCTTTGTAAATACAAACTTGTAATGGATACTAAATTAAAATTGAATATATCTACCATCTTAATTAAATCAAGTCAAATATATTGTATTATAAAAGGACATAGTATGCTAAGTAAGTTTGCTTTAGAAATTGGAAATCAGTTGCAATGCAGGTGTGATAGTGTACTCGAAAAACATCTAATAAGAATAAACAAGTAGAAGACTTTTCACTAGCAAATCACTTATGCAGTGATTGTGCGGAGTCAATAATGTGTTCTCCATTATAATGGATGAGGATAATCTCATACAAGATTCACAAAAAATACAACAACCATCTTTAATTTGGTTTTCTTGAATCTAAATTTGTTTGGTCTATTTTAGTTCATGATGTTATTTGAATTTGGATTTTTTCTTTGTAGTAAGAACTGGCTTGGGTATTTAAGGTAAGAGTTTTTGTTTCTTTAAAAATACAGAAATATTAGAGAAAAATGTTTTTGTTTTGATTCCAGGTGTGGGATATAGGTCTGCTTTAGATTGTCTGCAACAACTGACTGTAACTTACCTCATAACAGGACCTCTAATAGGGTACATAGGTATGCAGATTTCTTTTCGGGTCTTTGATTTGATTCCTAATCAACATGTCTGTTTCTGTACCAATACTATACAGTTTTTATCACTATTCCTCTGTAGTACAGCTTTAGGTCAGGGATGGTGATTCCTGCCAAAGTGCTTTTGTTTTTCAAATTGTTTTTTCTATCTTTCACTTGTTAAACTCTATTTTCCCCTGTGTGTTTAAGAGATTTTTTTTCTCTTTAAAGATCTCTGTCTGATTGTTTTTTTTTTCCTGTATTTCTTTAAGGGATCTATTCATATTCTCTTTAACGGCCTATGTCATCGTTATAGGCTGGATTTAAGGTCATTCCCTTGTAATTCAGTTGTGTTAGATTTTTTCTATAAAAGCAGTGATTTGAATATTTAGTAAACATTTATTGTCCACATATTATATTCTATATATTGACTTTTATTTGAAAATATAAAATTATCTGAGACATTACTGTTGGGGGGTATTGATGGGGGGTAGATGGGGAGGGAAATATAAGGGGAGTATGAGGGGTTAGAGAGATGATAGCCTGGAAACTAGGAAAGGGAATAACATTTGAAATGTAAACAAAAAATACCCAATTAAATAAAAATGGAAGAAAAAAGGATTATATTAGCTAAGGAGATATTTCAACGTTTAAGAGCACTTTGTCTGTTTTCAAATAACTATTAAGCATGCCGCACAAAAATTAGGTGGCTTCAAGGGATCTTAGAATGTCTTCTGGTTTCTGTGTGTACCCACATATAAACACATATACACAGAGAGACATACACATAATCAAAAAATTAATTATTGTCTTATGTTTATACTAAAATGAACAATTATTTATATATTCTAGCTCTAAAATTTGCTTATGCAAAATTTTGAATCTTTAAACTTATAGGTAAAGTTTATAAAAATAATGATAAATGATCTAAGCATAGTGCATTTTTTATGTTAAAAAGCAACTCAAAGTTGTTTTGTATTATGAAATTTTAGGATATTTTCATTCTTAAAAAATTCATTAAAATTACAATAAAAATATTTGAAACATACTATCAGGAACTAAAATGTTTTATTTCAAAATTGCATACATTTTATTCTAAAGACATTTTATGCTTTAATTTACTGTGTCATTCTGTATTCTCAATTAGACACTGGTGAAATACATGAGCTCATTTTTTTGGTTATATGGAGTTTTGCCGACTTAATATACCCATTTTTTTAAATTTTGGTGGTTAGAGAGGAGAAAAGGATCTGGAAAAACTTCTTGGAGGCAAACAATATGATCAAAATGTATTTAGAGTCAAAACATTTAAATAAAGAATAAGACATGCATATATCCACGTTCACACAGTTCAATCAGTTCTCCCAAATATTTTTTTACTTAATATGCATATTTTTCCCTAAATAATGATGGCCTTAAACAAACTTGCTATTAATAAATTCTCTTTTTAAGAGCTAGGAATTCAAACAAAATATTCTCTTTCTATGTGAATAAACAAATTTCGCTACTTATTTTACATTTTACCTCATTCTCTCACATCTTTTATAATTCAGTTAAATAAGATTTTATTCTATAAATATTGCTGGGAAAAAGGTTTGGAGTAGGAAATATCTAGTCTAATCCTTATTAAATTTTTGAAGACTTTTGTCAATTCCAACCTTTACTCTTTTTCTAGCTTTCTGGCTTGTATTCATTTGTCTATCCTAAAGCCAAGGATAAAAATATTATGCATTTCTAATTATTAGTAGTCAATATTTGAAATATAAAATATTCCTTGTAGAGAAATTTTAATACAGCAACATGGCTGCCCCAGTGGGATCATATCTTTGGAAGTGATCCCTTTCCAGAGCGTCTATGAGGCTGAATTTAAATTTCTCTATATTTTCTCTCTTTCTGTTTAATCTAAAAATTGTAAACAGTTTATCTATCACAATAGAAACAATTATCAATTCCCCAATCTTAACAGTCTAAATATCCTTATGAAAATCCACTGATGAATTGATCCTTTATAACTGTTATCCTAATAATTTGTACTTCAGCAAATGTCAATTTCAGTGGTAAGGTTTTCCCGTCTGGCAATGTGACAAATGACCTCTCCCTTTCTAGCCAGTTGGTTGAGTTGTTCCCATACATGTGAATATCAGCTTTCTGTGTTCCCTGCATTGATGTTCTTCTGCATTTCTTATTTCTTTCAGTCATGCTTTTCATGTGGAAGCTTCTCTTATATCCTTTCATCACATGTGAAAATATAGACAAAATTCCTTATCATAACATCGACCCTGACTTCCATTCTGATGTTAAATCTTCTTTAAAGTATACAGATTGACCTAATTCAACAGGTTCTTTTATTCTTTTTACAATTCAGTGTCTTGAAGCTAATCTTATTTTCCCTGACTGCATATCAAAGTACAATCAGGTCTTTATGAATCCAAACATAATCCTGAGAAATTTTACACTCACATTCCATGCCCAGCTCCACATCAGCAATCGGGGTTTCATAGCCATTTTCAATGGGCTCAGTGTAAATGTAAATGGCACTTTCATGTCTTCAGATGAAGTGATGACATGAGAACCATACCCAAGCTGTGTGAATACACAATTTGGGCTGAGCCCAGAACTTTTCTATGTTTTTTGTATCCCTAAGTGTAGGAATAGAAGCTTCTAGCATCCATACCATACAATCCTTCACAAGTTCTGACCTTGAAAACTCCAGCTTCCAGTCTCCTTCTGCTAACAGTAAAATTATCTTTTATTTGCCAAGTGTAATTATCATCTCAGAGGCTTATTGATGAATAAACTCACCCTTTCTTATTGTTTCTGAACTCTGGCTGGTTGGTTCAACAAAACTGTTTTGCCTCAAATTCCTATCCAGGATGATTGATTTAATCTGGTTTCTTTCAGCTTTTCACTGAATTGTTCTGCTTGGCTTCAAACTAACTCTGGCAATTTGTTCTAATCATCTGGCTCCTTCTTATGATCTGGCTACAACTGCCACTTCTGAACCTCACTGAACTGACTGAACTCATGAATAAGCCCAACTCCATAGCATTGACTGAATGAACTGAATGGAACTCAATGGGATAAACTCAACGCAAATGAACTCTTTCTCTGTAGTACTCTTAAATAGATTCTCTTTCCTGTATGAGCTCATAAGAGTTGGCATATCCTATCCCTGACTCAGTCTGTCAAATCTTTCTGTGATTCATCATTTTGTCTGCCTGTCAACTTGATGTCACTTTCAAATATGGCTGCTTCCTTCTATAAAATTATTTTAATTGTTTGGGATTAAAGGTATATACTAAAGGCATGTTTGTACTCCAGTCAGAGGTATGAAAGGTGTCTCCTTCCAGCCAGGTCACATAGACCTAAAAGGTCTTTGGATTTGATATCTTATCAGCCATGTTGCTGGATTAAAAGTTCTTTAGAACTAATCTAAACCTAGAATGTTTCTACCTCCAAGACTTACTTCTAAATAAATCCATTCATTCTAGCTCTTTCTGAACTCTTTCTGGCAAGTAAAACTCAGATGCTCTGGCTCAAACTCTACTCCATGATGCTGTGAACTGAACTGAGCACAGTTGAACTCAACTGATCTGACCAAATTGAACTGAACTCTGAACTGAACTGAATTGTGTTATGTGGTTATTTTACCATATAGCAAACATATAAATGTTAGATTTTGGTCATTGTCTAAAGTAGGTAATTGGATAATAAATTGCCTTAAGTAATGAATGTTGCTAAACAAATATTAGTATTATAGTTGATCACTTGAAACATATCAACATTGATAATTTTACAATGTATTCCATATTGGTCATAAAAATGATTTCATATTCTGATTGTTGGATTTCTTATTTATTGTTAAGTTATTCATGAAATTTTAACATATTGGCTAGGAAATATTTATATTTATAATGTTATCTGTATTTTATGGTTTATCCTCTCTTTGTATTAGTCAACAACCATCATTTACAGAAGTTAAACATTACTAGCACGACTTCCTATTGATGTTTCATTAATTCAAGTAAATAAACAATTAACTGATCTTAAAGACTTTTAAATGTTTTCAATGAGGACAATTCTATAAGTAAAATATTTTCTATTTTTCAGCAAGCTTTTAGGAAAGAAATATTTTGGGGACTAATCAAGATATTTCATATGATTTTCTACCTCTGTCTTGATGAACTTATAATTTTTGGCCTTCTATCATTTTCATGTGTATTTTTTCTTTGTTCCCTGATGCTTTTTAAGTTCACCTTCTTTCTTAAGAACTTGAAATTTATCTTGTGTGTGTGTGTGTTTGTGTGTGTGTGTGTATGTGTGTGTATGTGTGCGTGTGCCCTCTCTCTTAAGAACTTGAAATTTGTATATATATATATATATATATATATATATATATATATATATATATAGTGTGTGTGTGTGTATGTGTGTGTGTGTGTGTGTGTGTGTGTTAACATTCCTGTTACTGTGAAGAGATACCATGACTAATGCAACTCTCGTAAAGGAAACCGCTAAATTAGGGTTGGCTTAACATTTTCAGAGATTCAGTCCTTTATCATCATGTTGGGAGTATGGTGGTACTCACTACTCACTCAGACATTCTTCTGGAGAAGGAAGTGAGAGTTCTACATGTAAAGACTGGGGAGGGGGAAGGGAGGAGGTAGAATAGTCCAGGGGTGGACTGGGAGGGCAATAAAATATGTAGTGTAAAATTAATTAATTAATTAATTCAAAAGGTTTTATGGTGGCTAGAAGCTTCCAGTACTAGGCCTAGGTTAACATAAAGAGGCAGTTAACCTCCGAGACAACAATTATTATAGGAGAATAAAAGTTACTTTTACAATTGAGGACACCAAAAAAACAAGGCCCTCTAAGTCAACATAAGCAAGGTTCACATGAACTCACAAAGACTAACACAACATGCCAAGAGCCTGTTCAGGTCTCAAACAGGTGCTGTGGCTATATTACAGATTCCAGTTCAATGTTTTTACGGGATTCCTGAGTTGGCAAAAGAGTGGGTCTCTGATATTTTTTTGTCTTCTGTTGAACATTTTTCCTTTTGCTGGTTGTGATATACAACTTTGGTGTGATCGCTTTTGTTTTATCTTATATTTTGTTATGTTTTTGAATGAATGAATGAATGAATGAATGAATGAATGAATGAATGAATGAAAACCTCTCCACTAGTTTAAAGGTCAACAACTGAACCGTCACACCTGCTAGGAGAGGAGAAAATTGTGTTTTCTTCAATACAGTGATACTGGGTACATCAACCATTTCAGGATAGGACTCATGTTCAGGAGTAAATTGACTGGCATATAATAGACTCTATATGCTTTACATGTGCTTTTAATTGGTAAGACTTTGATGTCTTTTTCTTTATTCTTTCTTTCATTCTTCTTTAGGTGTGGTTCTATTTTGTTTTCCTGGTTTGAAGGAGTTTGTTGTATTGGGGTTTTGTTTGTTTTCTGAAAAGAACTTGAATTGTATGGGTATGGAGGGGAAGATGATCTGGAAGGGTTTGGGGGAGGGGAAGAATATCATCAAGATATATTTAAATTTTAAAAGTATTTTAAATAATTAAAAAATACAATAACAAAGATGGCAGTTCCTATCAAAATGTCCCTGACATAAATTCTTTGTCAGTAGGTTACTTAAATTATCACAGAAACCAAGAAGAAAAGATGACCTCAAATTATGGTAGTAGTTCAATCATTCATATCAAATCAATACAGTAGCCAGCAGGGGAATGATTGAAAATTGAAAACTACAATGAGCTGCTCCTTAAGGACTTCACATTTGTAATTTTAAGTCAGCTAACTTATTATATACATGATATATACATATACATATATCTTTATTTTTAGTATTCTATGTCACCTCTTTAAGGCTATACTTATCAGTAAGACTAGAACAAACACAAAGTCACAGATAAAAAACATATTTTAGAAACTAAAAGCAATGGATCGTGATAATGACAGTTAGATTCCAGGGCTTGGGCCCCCAACTGAGCTCTCTTATAAACATTCAGGACATTGTTCTGTTCTTTGCTTTCCTCTCCTCTGAGAATTTCAAACTAGGTGCATACATTTAAATGTATTGCTGCCGACTTTGAGACTCGGATCCACTTTGTAAAAGATAAATTGAAGTTTTTTCCTAAAGGTACACTGGAATCTGCCAAGAGAGAAGTTATCAAAGAAAAGGACATTGAGACATCACTCAATCATCCATCCAGTCTGCATCTGTGGCTCAGAAGAATGTTTTTTCTAATACAGTTTGATATTTGAAAAGGAAAAACGAAGAAAAATTTCAATAAGGGCTTCACTTCCAATATTGAAAGTGCCAGTTGTTGGCAATTCCTCCAAATCCACAACTTCAGTAGCTCTGGATAGTTGGCTATGTTTCTAGTGAAGGCAAGATTTACTTCATTTTTTGCAAGTATTAAATCTAACTTGATATGCTAGGGCTAGTTGATATCAATTGGAGGCCACCCATTTATGAAGAGAAATGAAGGGACAGTGGATGTGGGGATGGGGAGGAGGGAAGGATGGACTATGAGCAGAAGAGGTTGAAAATGTTGGTTTTATTTCCTCAGATGATGTGATGAAATGAGACCCAGGCCCCAAGATCTACAAATATGCGTCTTGTGCTGAACCTAGATCTTTTCTATCTAACTATCCCTAGGTCTAGTCCTGGAAGCTTCTAGCCTATGTACAATCTAATCTTCTGGAAACAAATACCTTGAGGGCTTCAGATTTCAGCCTCCATCTGCTAATCTATGCCTAGAATAATTCCACATCTAAGATTTACTGCTTAATAAACTCACATTTTTTACTTCATTCTGAACTCTGGTTGCCTGCCTCAAGTCAGCTGATCTGTCTCAAGCTGACTCAAATTACCTTCTCTTGCATTCTGTCCAAATTGCTCTGCTTGGAAAAAAATTGCCTCTGAACTCCATCAACAGGATTGCACTGCACTGAATTCAGTTGAACTCAACTCCACCTCTCTTCATGCACTGCACTTAAGTAGCCTCTCTTTCCAGTCTGCTTTCCTGAGAGATGGATGTATCCTATTTCTGACTCATTCAGTCATGTATTTCTCTAATTTATCACGTTGTTTGCCTTTCCATTAGATGTAATTGTTTGGGATTAGAAATATGTACTGAAGGTGTATTTATATTTCAGCAATTGGGATTAAAGGTATGTACTATATTCCAGCCAATTTAATTACTTAATTAAAAACATGTAAACATCAACAATATTTTTATTCCCTATTTTTCTGCCAGTAATAAAAGTGGTTTGATTGAAGATGGTTTAAGATTTCTGCACTCTAGCAATGATAATTGGAAAATATATAATTATTTTTTACCCCAAGTTCCCCTATAGGGACTCAAAAGTCTTCTTATTGCCACAAGACCTACCAAAATTTATGGTTACTTGCAAAGATGGTATATAAGCTGGAACTCCAAGACTTCTCTTTGCAAACCACTCTTCCTTTAGTGTATCCCATGGACAAATAAAGTATGCAAGCTATTAAACATGTTTTTATATTGCTAATTTGTCTTCTGTAGCAATGATCCATTCTAACAAAAAGTTGGTTTTTGTTTTCCTGTAAGCTAACTACAGATGCTCTGCTTGCTTTCCAGTCCAGCTGTTTATCCTCAAATTTTGCAATTCTATTTGCACTATTACAATTGGATACTGGAATTAATATTCAATAAATTTATATACTTAATGGTAACTTGGATCTCAGTTTGTCTTATATATATTTATATCCTTTAAAGCACAGTATTCATATATATCATTTCCTTCCAACTATGAGATTACAGCAACAAACGAACAGGTTTTATTTTGTCAGTCTTGTCTTAGTTACTACCAAACTATTATAATTATTATAATCAACATTTTTCAATTAACTTCTGCCATATGTCTTCATATTCTTCATAATCTGGTCTTTACTTTTACAGTCCTAATTCAAGATTGATAATACAATTTGTTAATATCATAATTAGAATGGTATATTTTATATTATGAATATCAAAGCATCATTTAAATTTTATGAGTTTATATAATAAACATAAATATTTAAGAATGTTGGGAACAATTTTAGTATGTTGTTTATTTTTCCTATACCAATTTACATTAGACACTTCACTGTGAATACCAGGCTAGTTTACATTTTTGCTTATATTTTGATAGAGTAACTAATAAGTTCATCTCATTATTTGATTATGTAAGGGATATGATCTTTCATAGAAATTGAATTTTAGATAAAACATAGTTCTTGCCAACATTTATGGTAATATTTAATTAAAATCTGATACTAGACCTCATTAAAGTCCAAAATCCATACTATTTATTAGATGTTTTATTTATTTCCACTTCAAATCTTATCCCCTTTCCTGGTTTCCCCTCTGAAAACCCTCTATCCCATCCTTCCTCCCCCTGCTTCTCTCCCACCCACCAACCCACTCTTCCTTCTCCACCCTGGCATTCCCCTACACCGGGGCATCCAGCCTTCACAGGAACAAGGGCCTCTCCTCTCACTGATGCCCCCAAAGTTTATCCTCTGCTACATATACAACTGGAGCACTAGATCGCTCCTTGTGTGTCAGCTTTGTGTGGTGGTTTAGTCCCTGGTAGCTCTGTCAGGTCTGGTTGGTTGATATTGTTGTTCTTCCTATAGGGTTGCAAAACTCTTCAACTCCTTCAGTCCTTCCTCTAACTCCTCCATTGGGGACTCTGTTCTCAAACCAATGGTTGACTGTGAGCTTCCACCTCTGTATTTGTCATGCTCTGGCAGAGCCTTTCAGGAGACAGCTATATCACTCTCCTTTCAGCATGCACTTTATGGAATCAGCAACGTTGTCTGGGTTTGGTGGCTGTATGCATATGGGCTGCATCCACAGGTGGAGCAGTCTCTGGATGGCCTTTCCTTCAGTCTCTGATCCAAATTTTATCTCTGTATTTCCCCATATGAATATGTTTGTTATCCCTTCTAAGGAGGACTGAAGCATCCACTCTTTGGTCTTCATTTTTCTTGAGCTTCATGTGGTCTGTGAATTTTATCTTAGGTATTCCAAGCTTTTTTACTTATATCCACTTACAAGTGAGTGCATAACATGTGTGTGTTTCTTTTGTGATTGGGTTACCTCACTCAGGATGATATTTTCTAATCCCATCTATTTGTCTAAGAATTTCATGAAGTCATTGTTTTTGACAGCTGAGTAATATTCCATTGTGTAGACGTACCACATTTTCTGTATCCATTCCTCTGTTGCAGGACATCTGGGTTCTTTCCAGCTCTGGCTATTATAAATAAGGCTGCTATGAACATAGTGGAACACGTGTCTTTGTTGTTTGTTGGAGTATATGCCCAGGAGAGGTATAGCTGGTTCCTCAGGTAGCGGAATGTCAAATTTTCTGAGGAACCTCTAGACTGATTCCAGAATGGTTTTACCAGTTTGCAATCCCACCAACAATGGGGGAGTGTGCCTCTTTCTCCACATCCCTGCTATCATCTTCTGTCACCCGGATTTTTGATCTTATCCATTTTGACTAGTTTGAGGTGGAATCTAAGGGTTGATTTGATTTGCATTTCCCTGATGACTAAGGATTTTGGACATTTCTTTAGCTGCTTCTCAGCCATTCGATATTCTTCAGTTGAGAATTCCTTGTTTAGTTCTGTACCCCACTTTTTAATGGGGATATTTGATTCTCTAGAGTCTAACTTCTTGAGTTCTTTGTATATATTTGATATTAGACCTCTGTGCCATGTATAATTAGTAAAGATCTTTTTCCAATCTGTTGGTTGCCATTTTGTCCTCTTGACGGTATCCTTTGCATGAAATAAATTAATCTTTTTGAAAAACCACAGAAATCAAAGAAGATCTCAGAAGATGGAAAGATCTCCCATGCTCATGGATTGGCAGGATTTGTAGAGTAAGAATAGCCATCTTGCCAAAAGCAATGAACAGATCCATTGCAATCTTCATCAAAATTCCAATTCAATTTTTCATGTTAGAAAGTGCAATTTACAAAATTCATACTTTTGATGTGTAGTGTAAAAGTATTTTTTTCTTCATTTCAGACATTTTACTGGCTATGTGGCAAGTTTTGTATTTGTATTCACTGAGCATTTGCTGTGGTCTATATTAGTGATTTTCAGTTTGGGGAAACTTTTCTTCTTAGCGAACATTTACAAATGTCTAGCAATGTTTTGGGATGTTGAAATTCTGAGAAAGATTAAACTACTGCATCTAGTGACACAGAACCAAATTGATACAGATTTTTCCTCCTCAGATACAAGTAATCGTACTTTGCATATTGCCTTGGCCATTTTCTAGCTATTAAAATTATTCTCTTCACTAGGTAGAAGGATTCATGGTTGACTTGATGCATTGATAACTATTTTGCTCTGGATTTTCTCTTGAGTAGTACTGTGATTCAAGTGTTAAGAACAAATGTTACTCATGCCAATTATAGTCCTAAAAGTTGCTCTCTAATATCTCATACCTACTTATATGTGTGTTAACACTTTTTTTACGCTTGGAAAGTTGTGGAATTTTGAGTTTTATTCTCAACACCTTTATAGACTCTTTTGCTAATTACAGGGATTAAAATTATTATATTGAAATTTTTCATTAGACTATTTCTGGCAGCTGTCCTCCTTAGAACCATTATCTGGATAAAATATTGTTTAATATTTAACAGCATATATTGTTAGACATCCTTCACACATTCATGATAATTTTAATGCAAGTAGCTACAATGTCTTTATTACTTCCTCAGCTGCTTTCTTAAATGATGTAGAAAATGGAAAGTGTTAACACTTAGAATATACAGATAACTTTGTATTGATAATGTGACATTTTCAAAATAAGTATTTATATTTAAATAAGTGTTAACACACATATAAACAACTGAATATTTTAGTAATTAGTTTAGTTTAAATATTTAGTTGAACAAAATGCATAAGCCAAAGAATCTAAAGGATAAGAAATAAACCAAACCCTTGAAGTCCCATTTACAAAACAGACAACATTTTCAAGAAAGAAATGATTACATGTAAATATTCTTTATACAAACCCTTTAAAAGTTTTGTTCAGTTTTCTATTAAAGGTAAGAACAGCTTATTTTAAGCAATTTATTTTTTTTAGCTGTTTTGACTGCCCCACAGTGGTAAAATTAAACATCAGTGAATACAATTTTAAAAAACATATTGTAGAACAAATGTCTAAATGGAAATTATTATTTTCTTTTCAATGGCATATTAATCATCAATATTTGTAGGACAAATCTAACATAGTCCAAAATTACATTTCTTAGAGGGTATTTATTAAAAATAAAAATACACCTTCTTTGGAATGTTATTTCTAAACAACAGATTAGTTGAAATAAAATAGAGACTATCAGTAGATAAAAGAGTATAATTCAGACAACAATCTAGTTATTGGACATTCTAAATAAGAAGTGATGTTGCATCAAATTTGTGTATGGCAAATTTCAGTCTAAGTGCATTAAATTCCTGCATACATGTGTTATTTTAAACATTAGTAAAGTCTACCTAGCTTGAGTGCAAGGCTTTATGTATCATCACTCCTATTTTAGAATATTGTGTAATTTAGCTGTAGTGATGTGTGAGGACTACAAAACAAAACTATTAGTATCTTTGCAGTAATAGCACGTTAAACAATTTATCATATCAGAGAATTTAAGATGTTTTTATTTTAGTGTATCTTATTTCAATTTATTCTTCAGTTTCTCTTTATCCATAAATGGTATGCCTACACATGGGTTTAATTTTGTTTTATAACTATGTACAAGAACTTTAAAGATATGCTGAAAAGTTCAGTGTGTTGCTAGACACATGAATTCATTTGTGAGGAGTTTAGAGAATAGTGGTATATTCTTGGAAAAAGCAAGATTCTATTTCTTATAAAGTGGAAAAATAATATGCACTAAAATATCTATTTATAAGGTTCAGTAATAGAGCTCCTTATGTAGCTCCCTGTTATAGTACTTACATACTATAGTGTCCAAATCATATTGACAAAATAATAATTAAAAAATAGTTGTATCATTATACTCATTATCTTGTTTTCTTTTTTCCTTTCTTACTTTCTGTGTCAAAAATGACTCTGGCAAGGGACTTAAACGATGGGTGAATGGCTAAGAATTATTAGGACTCTTGTATAGGACCTGATTTTATTTCCTAGGATCCACAACATATAGATCACAACTACCTGTAACTCTAACTCCAGGGGGACTGGCATCCTTGTCTGGCTTTCATAAATACTATCTTGAGTAAATTCACAAGCTTTTTCTTTCTCCCTCCCTTCCCCCTTCTCTCTCTGTGTGAGTATACTTGTACATGTATGTATATATGCACTATATATGTGTATGTATGTACGTACGTATGTACGTACGTACGTATGTATGTATGTATGTATGTATAGTATGTGTGTTTAAACTTAAAAAATGTATATTCTGATCAGTAACTGTAAGTTTCAGATAACTTTGAAAATATCGTAGGTGACCTTATTTTCACCTTACATGCTGATATACTGTGTAATACAATAAATATAATTGTATTGATGTGAAAATAGAAATAATGATGCAAAGTATAAGACATTTTATATTTGTCTATGTCCATGGCAGAGTAAAAATTTATGTTTTTATTTACATGAAAAAATATCAAAAATATCTACTCAGCTTACAGTACCTAGATTTTGTAATTTTCTACTTTCAAGATCTCCTAACTTACAAGTCACAAGAGTTATAGCCTCCTTTATTTTAGATATAGTTTAATTATAAGACTTGTGTTATTTGTTGACAAGGTTAGGTGTCATTCTAAATCCTTCCAGCTTTGCTTGGCAAGAACTAAACCAAAACCTAATGAATTATAACCTCTTTCCAACAAGCAAGATGGTAGTTCTAAGAAGTATTTAATGACATTCATAATTATAAATCTTACCTAAAAATCTGTTTATGGAAGTACTAGTCTCATTAACAGGCTGGCAGTGAAAGCACACTTAATGATGTTCTGTGAAAATGATTAAAGGAGAAACAGGAAGTAAAATTGCAAAGGAAAACTAGCATGGGAACAAAGAACTTTTGATTAAGACATTTTTTTTTCAGTCAGCAGTTTCGTTAACAATTGTCCCAACTGCCCCTGAAAGCAATCAAAACAGAAGACTGAAAATTTTCATTTGTAAGAATTTCCTCTGCTTTTCGGCATATGAACTTAAGTTAGGAGTACTATGCAGTAATAGAACTTTCTCATATGATTTTTTTTTTCAAAAACTGCTTTAGTTTTCTGGTGCTCCCATAAAAAATATCAAGAAATGGAAGTTAAAAAGAATTTGCACTTGTAATCTAACAGAAATTCAAGTAGCCTCTCTTTTTTTCTGTGTTCATGAAAAAAAAAATCAAGGTACTGAGCACTCTGTACTATGGGTGAAAGTCTGCCTTCAAGGCTAAACAGACCATTGGTAGAATCCAGTTTCTTAGAGGTGTAGGTTTGAGGGTACCTGTCTCATCAGAAGGCTGCATCAGTTACTCATGGTTCATATGACCTACCTCAATCTTCAAAGCCAGTGAAGTCATGCTAAATCCTTTCTATTATTTGGTATTCTAATATCCCCTTATGTGATAACAATTTAAAAGGTTCTGCTTTAAAAATGTTTTGTAATCTGGTCAAGCATACCTAGATAATTATTTGCATCATTTTCTCAATTGAATTTGGATATTAACTATAATGGCAAAACCTAATTAGTGTTTGCATAACCTGATGATGGAGATTTTATGTAGGCCACAGGGAAAAGACAAGACTCTTAAAATTTTTGACTGCTATAATATACCTCCAAAAGGAAAACAAAAAATAAATTCTAGGGTGTACTACTTAGATTTAATACTTTCATTTTTCCAACTTGTAAATTTCTTGTGCTATGAACAATTGAACAATCATGCACAGTAGCCACGTGGTATGATTTCAAAACTGTTAGAAGTCATCTTCATCTGTTTACATCTTTGCTGCCCTACAAAACCCTATTCCTTAGAAAGATTTTATCTTTGCAAGACAACTCTTCACCTTCTTAAAATTATAATGCTTATTTCACTGTACTTCGCATCTTAGTCTATTCTTGATATGCATTAATTCTTGCAATGGAATACATCTTTGTATTTAATTTATTTCTACTATTGGATACATATTTCTTCAAATAAATTATGACACTCAAACATGTCTTAGATGATAATTTATTTAATTTTAAGGTAGCCTAAGTCATCAACACATGAGAATAAATTAAATGATTTTTCTTACTTTTTCTGTCTAGGCAAAAGTTAATTGACAAGGTATACTTATTCTGTTAGCAACGTGAAGACAGATATATAGAATTCAATTGCATTTTGCTGTGTATTTATGAAAAAAAGGCTAAAGTGTTGAGAAAGCACTTGAGATGATCATAGGATCAAAATGAAAAATTCTTAAAAAACTATAAACACTGTTATAGAAGAGAGATTAAAGTCACACCGAGGTACTTTATATTATTTGGGTCTATTATGAAGGGTGTCGTTTCCCTAATTTCTTTCTCGGCTTGTTTCTCTTTTGTATAGAGGAAGGCAACTGATTTATTTGAGTTAATTTTATACCCAGCCACTTTGCTGAAGTTGTTTATCAGCTTTAGTAGTTCTCTGGTGGAACTTTTGGGATCACTTAAATATACTATCATGTCATCTGCAAATAGTGATATTTTGACCTCTTCTTTTCCGATCTGTATCCCTTTGATCTCCTTTTGTTGTCTGATTGCTCTGGCTAGAACTTCAAGAACTATATTGAATAAGTAGGGAGAGAGTGGGCAGCCTTGTCTAGTCCCTGATTTTAGTGGGATTGCTTCAAGTTTCTCTCCATTTAGTTTAATGTTAGCAACTGGTTTGCTGTATATGGCTTTTACTATGTTTAGGTATGGGCCTTGAATTCCTATTCTTTCCAGGACTTTTATCATGAAGGGGTGTTGAATTTTGTCAAATGCTTTCTCAGCATCTAATGAAATGATCATGTGGTTCTGTTCTTTCAGTTTGTTTATATAATGGATCACGTTGATGGTTTTCCGTATATTAAACCATCCCTGCATGCCTGGGATGAAGCCTACTTGATCATGGTGGATGATTGTTTTGATGTGCTCTTGAATTCGGTTTGCCAGAATTTTATTGAGTATTTTTGCGTCGATATTCATAAGGGAAATTGGTCTGAAGTTCTCTTTCTTTGTTGTGTCTTTGTGTGGTTTAGGTATAAGAGTAATTGTGGCTTCGTAGAAGGAATTCGGTAGGGCTCCATCTGTTTCAATTTTGTGGAATAGTTTGGATAATATTGGTATGAGGTCTTCTATGAAGGTTTGATAGAATTCTGCACTAAACCCGTCTGGACCTGGGCTCTTTTTGGTTGGGAGACCTTTAATGACTGCTTCTATTTCCTTAGGAGTTATGGGGTTGTTTAACTGGTTTATCTGTTCCTGATTTAACTTCGATACCTGGTATCTGTCTAGGAAATTGTCCATTTCCTGAAGATTTTCAAGTTTTGTTGAATATAGGTTTTTATAGTAAGATCTGATGATTTTTTGAATTTCCTCCGAATCTGTAGTTATGTCTCCCTTTTCATTTCTGATTTTGTTAATTTGGACACACTCTCTGTGTCCTCTCGTTAGTCTGGCTAAGGGTTTATCTATCTTGTTGATTTTCTCAAAGAACCAACTTTTGGTTCTGTTGATTCTTTCTATGGTCCTTTTTGTTTCTACTTGGTTGATTTCAGCTCTGAGTTTGATTATTTCCTGCCTTCTACTCCTCCTGGGTGTATTTGCTTCTTTTTGTTCTACAGCTTTTAGGTGTGCTGTCAAGCTGCTGACATATGCTCTTTCCTGTTTCTTTCTGCAGGCACTCAGCGCTATGAGTTTTCCTCTTAGCACAGCTTTCATTGTGTCCCATAAGTTTGAGTATGTTGTATCTTCATTTTCATTAAATTCTAAAAAGTTTTTAATTTCTTTCTTTATTTCTTCCTTGACCAGGTTATCATTGAGTAGAGCATTGTTCAATTTCCACGTATATGTGGGCATTCTTCCCTTATTGTTATTGAAGACCAGTTTTAGGCCGTGGTGGTCCGATAGCACGCATGGGATTATTTCTATCTTTCTGTACCTGTTGAGGCCCGTTTTTTGACCAATTATATGGTCAATTTTGGAGAAAGTACCATGAGGAGCTGAGAAGAAGGTATATCCTTTTGCTTTAGGATAGAATGTTCTATAAATATCCGTTAAGTCCATTTGGCTCATGACTTCTCTTAGTCTGTCTACGTCTCTGTTTAATTTCTGTTTCCATGATCTGTCCATTGATGAGAGTGGGGTGTTGAAATCTCCCACTATTATTGTGTGAGGTGCAATATGTGTTTTGAGCTTTAGTAAGGTTTCTTTTACGTATGTAGGTGCCCTTGTATTTGGGGCATAGATATTTAGGATTGAGAGTTCATCTTGGTTGATTTTTCCTTTGATGAATATGAAGTGTCCTTCCTTATCTTTTTTGATGACTTTTAGTTGGAAATTGATTTTATTTGATATTAGAATGGCTACTCCAGCTTGCTTCTTCTGACCATTTGCTTGGAAAGTTGTTTTCCAGCCTTTCACTCTGAGGTAGTGTCTGTCTTTGTCTCTGAGGTGTGTTTCCTGTAGGCAGCAGAATGCAGGGTCCTCATTGCGTATCCAGTTTGTTAATCTATGTCTTTTTATTGGGGAGTTGAGGCCATTGATATTGAGAGATATTAAGGAATAGTGATTATTGCTTCCCGTTATATTCATATTTGGATGTGAGGTTATGTTTGTGTGCTTTCATTCTCTTTGTTTTGTTGCCAAGACGATTAGTTTCTTGCTTCTTCTAGCTGACATGTGTTAAGGTAGCTCAATGCTTGTGGTTGATTATTCTAGAAATTAAAAAGAAATCCATTCACCTCTGAAGGTGTTAAACTGATTGTTGACTCAACTTTACTTAGAAAACATGGTGAATAGATCCGTTCTGGATGTAAGAATAAATGTGGGGTGGCAGACTGTGAAAAGTATACTGATTCGTGGTGGAGATAGGTCGAAGCCCCAAGAACCTTAAGGGAAAGTAGGTGCTTCCTAGTCTCCCAGGAGATCAGGCCCCTCTCACATAGCTACAGCCCCCAGACCTCCATATCAAGAGGTTTGAAACAGGTCAGTCATGAAGGGCAATGCCCCAAGCCCTTCCTCCACAGATGAGGATGTGACCACAGATCACTTAGGCTCAAAAGAGGTTAGTCATGTTGAAGCAGGACAATGCCCCCAAATAGGGAGGTGAGGTCTTCCCAAGCTCTCAGGCCAAACCAATAGGAAGTGCCTGCTGTCAGACCCTGAACTAATCCAAAACTGTATATAAGTATCTTATTCAGAAGGATTAAAAGTATGCAGGAATTATTGTCTGGAACCTCATAAAATTGAAAAGCTTTTGTAAGGCACAGGACTATCAATAGGAAAAAATGGCAACCAATCCTACATCTGATAGAGAGTTAATATCCAATATATAAAAAGAACTCAAGAATTTAGATTCCAGAAAACCAAATATCCCTATTAAAATGGGGTACAGAGCAAAACAAAGAATTCTCAACTGGGGAATACCAAATGGCTGAGAAGCACCTAAAGAAATGTTTAACACCCTTAGTCATAAGGGAAATGCAAATCAAAAGTACCCTGAGATTCCACCCCACACCAGTCAGAATGGCTAAGATCAAAATTCAGGTGACAGCAAATACTGGCAAGGATGTGGAGAAAGAGGAAAAGTTTTTTGTTCTCCGTGGTTGGTGAGACTGCAAACTGGTACAACAATTCTGGAAATCAGTATGGAGGATCCTCAGAAAATTGGACATTCCACTACCTGAGGATCCAGCTATACCTCTCCTGTGCATATAACCAAAAATGCTCCAACATACAACAAAGACACATGCTCCACTATGTTCATAGCACCTTTATTTATAATAGTCAGAAGCTGGAAAGAACCTAGATGTCCTAAAACAGAGGAATGGATACCAAAAATGTGGTACATCCACACATTCGAGTACTATTTAGCTATGAAAAAAATGACTTCATTAAATTCATAGGCAAGTGGATCGAACTAGAAAATATCATCCTGTGTGAGGTAACCCAATCACAAAAAAATACACATGCTATGTGCTCACTGATAAGTGGATATTAGCCCAAAAGCTCGAATTACCCAAGAAATCATCCGCAGACAACATGAAGCTCAAGAAGGATAACCAAAGTGCAGATGCTTCAGTCCTTAAAAGGGGGAACAAAAATATTCATAGAAAGGTATATGGAGACAGTGTTTGGAGCAGAGACTGAAGAAATGGCCATTCAGCGTCTGCTTCACTTGGGTATACATTTATATATAGCCCATTTATATACAGCCACCAAAGCTAGATAATACTGATGACGCCAAGAAATGCATGCAGACAGGAGCCTGATACAGCTGTCTCCTGAGTGGCTCAACCAGAGCATGCCAAATACAGAGGCAAATGCTACCAGCAAACCACTGAACTGAGAACTGGGTTCCTGTTGGAGGAATTAGAAAAAGGACTGAAGGAGCTGAAAGGGCTTGCCACCCCATAAGAATAACAATACCAACCAACCAGAGCTCCAAGGGATTAAACCACTAGCCAAAGACTACACAAGGACAGATCCATGGCTCCAGCTTTATATGTAGCAGAGAATGGCCTGGTTTGGCACCAATGGGAGGAGAAGCGCTTGGTCCTGCCAAAGCTGGACTCCCCGAGTGCAGGGAAATGTCAGGGGGATGGGAAGGGAGGTTGGTTGGGGAAAGGGAACACCCTCATAGAAGTAGGGGATGGGGATGGGATAGGGGGATTATGGGAATAACATTTGAAATATCAATAAAACATATCCAATTTAAAAAAAAGAAGAGGCTACAGTAAATAGCCATTACTATTGAAGAAGAAGAAGAAGAAGAAGAAGAAGAAGAAGAAGAAGAAGAAGAAGAAGAAGAAGAAGAAGAACAACAACAACAACAACAACAACAACAACAACAACAACAACAACAACAACCACCACCACCACAACAACAACAACAACAAGGATTAAAGGTGTGTTGGAATTTTTCCATCGTTTGAGAACTTCTGTCATAAGTGCTGTAACACTGCTGCTTGGGGAAGAGATCTGCTTTCCAGAAATCACCCGCCATAAGCTCCCCTGCACCCCTTGCTGATTAGTCAGTCTCCTGCTGGCTCAGCCAGGCATGATGTGCTGGAGCAACCAAAGTGGTGGTGTTGGAAATAGAGGCAGAGCAGCACTAGAAGAGGAGGAAGTAGAAGCAAGCAATTCCCCCTCTCTGCCTGAGTTCTCTCCCCTTGCCTGAACCCGCACACTACCCTGAGCAGAGATCTCCACGGAAAGCCTCCAGCACAAAGGCAAACAACTATATATAAACGTTTTATTTATAAGAACTTATAAAATTGGTAAAGAAAACTCCAATTGGTGTGCAAATTTTTGATGGTTGTTATTCATCCTCACACAAGGAACATTCTAGTTTTCCTTCGGGACAATGGAATTCATATAAACAGATGTTTAACCCATCCATCTCATCAGGTTTGTTAAGTCTACTGCTACGTCTCTGGTTATCTAAAACAGAAAAACTACATGATTTAAGACGTTCATAAAAAAAACTCTGGCAGAAATGTGTGTTTTCATATTCTTAGTATATGTTACAAATTAAGAGGTAGTGTACTCTGGTACAGAAAATAGTCTTTTAAAATTTTAATTTTTGCACCGTTTTTATAAACTCTGTTATCTAGGTTAAGTTATAGTTTATTCATCAAATAAATGAGGATGTAGACCTAGATGTTTTTTGACATAGTTAGATGATAGGCCATAGTAATACAATGATGTCTCTTGGTAATTATTTTTACAAATGTAGTATTGCTACATTTGTATATTTGTGTAAACTGTCAATTTAATAAAGAAAAAAACTATGATGTAGAATAAATGTTTATAATCAAAACAATAGAATTGTTGTCCTAACTCTATCAGCAATATAGTAAAATTCTGGTTACTTTATGTCTTTCAATATAATTTCCTTTTCTTGAAAAGTGGAATAAGATTTCGAAAACCACCAAATACTGTTATTTGTTCAATATTATTTCCAGTTAAGCGTAGGTTCTGAAATCTAAAAATAAATAAATAAATCTTGGTAAGTGTTATCACAAGTAATTTATTCATCCATTTACTTAATAAGCATGATATTAAACACATATACAAACAGACACAGAGATATACACACACATACATAAAAACAAACAACCAGAATATACAATATATATCAATTTTATCCTTCTTCTGTTTTCTCAACATATTCCACTCTGTAACTTTAGGGCATTTCCATGAAATCCTATGATTTCAATATGCATTGTATAAAACTGTGCATTTTTGTTTTGAAATAGCTGTTTAAATTGAAAACAACTGATTTACTAATTACTATATTTTATAATATAGTAGTTACATTTAGAAAGATACAAAATACTGTTTGAGATCATGTATTTATATATAATATGTATTAATATATAGTTTATATATTTATGTAAATAGAAATAAAAAATATAGTCTTCTAAGGAAAGAATAAAGCATACATTCTATAGAATCTTTTCTCATTTGAGTTGGTCTTTGATTTTTATAACATTAAATGACAAAATAACTTCTCTATTATTAAATAAATGTGTTTGCAAAATGTATTTATTAATTCTACTTTAAGACTTATCAGTCAAAGCAGGAAAAATATCCTTCAATGAATTATCATTTAAAAAACTATTTCTAGTTCTCCCACAGATTAAATTCTTGTCTCAAAATGTAAATTAAATTTGTGTATAAATGTTGGTGAGTGAAACCAATTATTAACAAATGATGTATTAAAACAATTAACTACTAAGAATAGCCAATTCAGTATTGATATCAATATGAAACTCTGTGTACAAGTTAGTTTACCTAACTCAGACATAGAATTTTGTAACTTTCTAAATAAAGAAGCTAAATTTGTGACTGTGTACTTAGTTGCACTCTGTAAGTCTCTTAAAACAGACTTGAAAAATACTTGGTTTTAAGTAAGAATAAAAACAGTCAATGTCATAATTCAAGTAAGTTATGCTGTTGAATAAGCATTTATTACAAGCCCAGCAAATATTGCACACAATTCAGAGTTTCAGTTTGAAAAAACTTTATATATTTTTTAATTATGACAAAATTTTCCATGCTAATAAAACCAAGAATAGCTAAAAGCATCTATTCTATCCAATTAGAAACATAATTTTAAACCCACTGAAAAACATGTTACTGTGTGAGGTTACTTTTAGAAAAATATGTCTAAAATATTTAAACATGAATGCAATTAGTAATGACAAAATTGATACCATAAATTTCTTTTTTTCCAAGACTGACTTGATAATGGAAAAAACTACAAAGGCCAGTAATCTATTCAGTGCATTATTTCCTTTGGAAAGTTTAAAAATACTAAAAGTAAAGTTTATATTTTATATATCCTGTGCTGGAAACTATAGTGGTTTAAGCATGTGACTTTATTAATGATAGTTGCCTGTTGACAGCCAAATTCATATACAAATTTGTAATCACATAATGCAGCAATATTTCTAAAATGGAATAAGTTTACCAGCAATTGTTAATTTTATATGTGCAATTGTTATGTAATATATGATCACTTTCAGTTCTATAAATGATTTATTCTCTGAAAGAAACAAATGAAATAAAATTCCCTTTCACAATGGAAATCGTATGTGAATAAACTTTCCAGTTACCAATGCTCTTTATTCTTCTGTGTAGAAAATGAAGCACTTCTCCCACCACTATTAGCATCAAGACAATTACATATAAGCTTATTTTCTGTTATTTTCTTGACTGTATCTTCTACTTGTGTGCCTATACCTTCATTCCCTGGACTACAACATGCCAATAACTTTGGGAGTACAAGTTGTAACAAAACAGTATAGTACACATTAACGATGAGTCTTAAGACAATAAGTACATGAGCCATTATATATAATGATATTATAAAAGAATTTTAATTAGATCACATGTAATTTAAAATGTATTAGAATTTGACCAAATAACAACATTTTAGCAGTAATCACAACAGATAAATTGTGTTGTTTAGAATCATTTGTTAGCATTCTTTTATAGATTTTCATACATCAATACTCTATTTAAATAATCACTATCCTATTTCTTTTGTTCTCCAAATCCTTCTGTACCCTCCTCACTTGTATGCATGAACTTTTCTTCTCTTTTTTTCATTTATTTTATTTTTATTGTTTTACACACACACACACACACACACACACACACACACACACAAACACACACAGAGCCTGCTGAGTTCACTTAGTGTTGTTTAGATGTATATGTTCGATGTTTAGGTCTGAGCACTTGTGTTTTGACCGCCTACAAGGGCAAGTGGGGCATCATCCCTAGAGAAGACTAATTCTCCTAGTCATAGCAGACGTTAATTGACTTTAGCTCAATGTCTATGGGTAGAGACTTGTGCTATTCCTCTTGTCTTACCACATCATCATGTCTAATGCTATTTTTGTGTTCAAATCTTATTTAGGTAGTCACATTGCAGAATTATCATGGGTTCTGCTTTACTGTCAATTGCTGGGGCACAATCTAAAGCTGCTTTCATGGCCTTCTGGTTCTTATAATCTTTCTTCATCCTATTCTCTGAATTTCCTAATATTTGTTTGTAAGGTGCTGTGTTGTAAATTGGATCTGGGCACTTCATGAGAAGTTCTTCTCTGCATTTCAGCCACTTGTGAATTTCTGTAAAGGTCTCTCTCTGCACGTTGGAAACAGAACCTTCTTTGATAAAGATAAAGAGTTGTGTTTTGTGGGTATATGAGAACATATTTCTTTTAGATTTGCATAACATTTTTATTAATCATTTTATTTGTCTCCATCTCAATTGATATTCTCCTTCCCAGTTATCTTTCCACAATCTCCACATATCCCCCTTTTCACTCCCCATTGCCTCTAAGAGAGAGGGTGCTCCTCCACCCATCCATTTCTGTGTCACTGCCATAGCATCTCCCTACGCTGGGGTATACAGTCTTCATGGGACCAGGGGCCTCCCCTCTCATTGATGTCCGATAAGGCCACCCTCTGCTATATATGTGGCTGGAGCCATGGATCCCTTGATGTATACTCTTTCATTGGTGGTTTCAATGCAGCTTGTAGTTATGTTGTTTAGAAAACTTGTAGTAATAGGTTCCCCTCTAAGTTCAAGATGTCCCATGTCCTGGAAAGCTGGCATATATCTAGTACCAGGAATTTACCTACTTTAGCAATGGCTTCAAGTCTAATTAGACAGTTATTGGCTACCATCAAGATAGGCATGCCACTGTTAGTAATATCTTGCCATGATGGTTATTGTTGTGGTTCATAGGCATCACAGTTGGGTTAGACTATGGATTTCTTTTCTTTTTCTCCCTGGGGAGCCTGCATATCACCTTCTGATACACTATATGCAAGTCATCAAAAAGGAACTTCTAGGACAATTGCAGCATGTGGAATTATTTCTTTGTCTATAAATTTAACATTTTTATCACTTAATATCTGATAATGTGAAATATAATGTTCAGATGCTTAAATTCAAATTAATACTTTTTAGATTTTGAATATTTGGAAGACGGTTCTTTGATATGTATTTAAACAGATGTTTTGCAGTTCTACTATATACAATAATTTTCTTCTTACATAATAGTACCTTTAAAATCATTACCTGAGATGCAGAGACAAGCATATTTCTGTGAGTTTGAGGCCAGACAAGACTGCAAAATGAAACTATTTCAAACAAAAAGACAGAAGAAAAAGCAATTTCCAATTATTATTTTTGTAATATTTTTCAATGGGAAAATAAGCTAACATTTCAAAACAGGAGTTCAAAAGTACAATCAAAGATATCATTTATAAAATGAGAAGATAAAAGAAATTTCAGGCAATTAGTTTGAAAAAATGTGAGCTAGAAAATATATTTCTTTGCTAAAATATTGTCTTAGAACTTTTAAAACTATATTAATTATCAGCCCCTGAAAATTGTTTCTCACAAAATGCATTCATTTAAAAGCATTTCTTAGTTACAAGTGCTTGTCAAAAGTGATATGATTGTTTGAATGAATATATCAGGCAACTTACTAAGCAAATTAATCTTTTTCAGTCTTTATGAAGTAGGTATAGAGGTAGCCAAAATGATCAATGAACCAAAAATTCAATTTTCAAGTTTAAAATAGGTCCAAGTACATGATTTGGTGATTCTATATTTACTTTCCATGTGATATAGACACAAATATTTAAAAAAATAAACAAAAACTATTAAATTCCTTAAGGCTTTATATTTGGTGAACATAAATACATGGCATTTTTAGTGTCTGTGTTCATTATATTTTGAGTTATTCCTAACAACTTTTACATTTATCATTACTGTGAGTACTTGGTCAGTAGACTACAGAATGCAAATTTATGATATTTTCTGCATCTATGCACCAGTGCCAGGAGAAATAAAAAAGAATTTTTCTCCCATTGTCATTGTGATTTCATAAAGTCTTAGCACATTTTCAGAATCCTTGTTTAATAGTCTGCATCAGTTTTAACAAGCCAGGTTCCAGAAGAACCTTCCTGCTTTAAACATAAAGTTTGTCATTATTTTGAGATTCGTTAGTTTAATTAGTTATAGCATTGTGCTAATGAGGCCATGGACACTGACTTAAGTCACATACAGGTCAGTTAATTCTGTACAAATATATTACATTTCCACCCACACTAGGCCCTTTGTCATTAACAAAGAATCTAACAAATATATACTATTTTTATCATAAAATATACCTATTACCACTGCTGAAAAAAATAAAACAAGAAAACACACACACAGGCACAAATGAGACCATATGCCCATATAGACAATATACTTATTTGCACATTATTATTAAAAATAGATCTTTATCGCTACCTGTAAAACATTTACTTGACTCAGATGAATTTTGTTGAGGTGAATAACTTCAAGATTTTAACACCTTTCAACCAATCTTCTCTATTCAAGTAACACAAGGGAAGTTGCTCTTTCTACTAAAAGTCTGAACATTTTTAATTGAAAGATAATATATGCAATAGTAGATCAAACATGAAAAGCAAAAGACTCTCAGGTTATTACTACATTTTAATATTTAGCTACTCTACTTTTATAAGGAAATTCCACATATAAAATGTAATTAATATAATTTCTACATAGATAATTCACTTTTTATATGTTACTATATAAAGTATGGATCCATTCTCTCCTAAGGATACATTGAAAATAAAGTAAAAGTAGAAGAATTCATTGAAATGTGGAACAATCATTGGAATATTTTTCTAGCTTCTGTCATTTAAAAATATCACAAAAGGAAGAAATATTGTGTTTGAAGAAAAGTTTTAAGCTTGATGAATGCTCATTTTGTATGAAAGGCAATGTAATTGCCAGTTCAAAGTGGAACATATCTAATATGAGAGTGGATGGTTAAGTAACCACATCAAAAATAAGGCCTAATATGATTTTTTTTATGTTGGCAATATATAGTTACATTTGATTGTATTTTTTTAGGAATTTTATATATGCTTTCAGTATGATCGATAATTATGTAAAATAAGATACATTATAGTCCCCAGGACCAGACAGATTTAGTGCAGAATTCTACCAGATCTTCAAAGAAGACTTCATACCAATATTATCCAAACTATTCCACAAAATTGAAACAGAGAGCTACCGAATTCCTTCTATGAAAGCACAATTACTCTTATACCTAAACCACACAAAGACCCAACAAAGAGACCTTCAGACCAATTTCCCTTCTGAATATCGACAAAAAATACTCAATAAAATTCTTGCAAAAAGATTCCATGAGCACATCAAAACGATCATCAATCGTCATCAAGTAAGCTTCATCCAAGGGATATAAGGATGGTTCAATATAGGGAAATCCATCAACATAATCCACTGTATAAACAAACTCAAAGGAAAAAACAAAACCCACATGATCATCTCATTAGATGCTGAGAAATTTGACAAAATTCAACACCTCTTTATGGTAAAAGTCTTGGAAAGATCAGGAATTCAAGGCCCATACCTAAACATAGAAAAGGCAATATACAGCCAACCAGTAGCCAACATCAAACTAAATGGAGAGAAACTTGAAACAATATCACTAAAATCAGGGAATAGACAAAGGCTGCCCACTCTCTCCCTACATAGTCAGTATAGTACTTGAAGTCCTAGCCAGAACAATTAGACAACAAAAAGTGTTCAAAGGTATACAAATTGCAAAGGAAGAAGTCAAAATATCATTATTTGCAGATTATATGTTAGTATAGTTAAGTAACCCCCAAAATTCCAATGGAAAACTCCTGCAGCTGATAAATAACTTCAGTAAAGTAGCTGGATATAAAATTACCTCAAACAAATCAGTAGCCTTCCTCTACACAAAGGATGAACAGACTGAAAATGAACTGAGTGAAAAGACACTCCACAATAATCACAAATAATATAAAATACTGTGGTATGACTCTAACCAAGCAAGTGAAAAATCTGTATGGCAAGAATGTCAAGTCTCTGAAGAAAGAAATCAAAGAAAATCAGGAAGATGGAAAGAACTCACATGTTCCTGGATTGGAAGGATTAGTAGAGTTAAAATGGCCATCTTGCCAAAAGCAATCTACAGATTCAATGCAATACCCAATCAAAATTCCAACTCAATTCCTCATAGAGTTAGAAAGAGAAATTCTTAAGTTCATTTGGAATAACCAAAACTCAGGATAGCAAAAAGTATTCTCAACAATAAAAGAACTTCTCCAGGAATCACCATCCCTGACCTCAAGCTGAATTACAGTGCAATAGTGATAAAAACTTTTGTTATTTTTAAAGAGACAGGAAGGTAGAGCAAAGGAATAGAATTGAAGATGACCCAGAAATGAACCCACACACCTGTGTTCACTGAATCTTTGACAAAGGAAATAAAACGATCTAGTGGGGAAAAGAGAGCATTTTCAACAGATGTTGCTGTTTCAACTGGTGTTTCACATGTAGAAGAATGCAAATGGATTCCTTTTTATCTCCATGTACAAAGAGTTAAAATCCAAGTGGATCAAGGACTGCCATAAAATCAGCTGCACTGAAACTAGTAGAAGAGAAAGTGGGGAACAGTTTTGAACACATGGGTACAAGGGAAATTTTCCTGAACAGAACACTGATGGTTTATTCTCTAAGCTCAAGAATCTATAAATGGGACCTAGTAAAATTGAAAAGTTTCTGTAAGGAACAGGACTGTGGATAGGACAAAATGGCAACCAATCCTACATCTCATAGAGGCCTAATATCCAATATATATATATATATATATATATATATATATATATATATATATATATATATATATATATATATATACCTCAAGAATTTAGATTCCAGAGAACCAAATTCCGTATCCCTATTAAAATGGGTACATAGCTAAACAAAGAATTCTCAACTGGGGAATACCAAATGGCTGAGAAGCACCTAAAGAAATGTTTAACACCCTTAGTCATCAGGGAAATGCAAATCAAAACTACCCTGAGATTCCACCTCATAGCAGTCAGAATGGCTATGTCATTCAACAGAGGAATGGATACAGACAATGTGGTACATGTACACAGCTACTCAGCTATTAAAAACAGTAATTCATGAAATTCTTAGGCAAATGGATAGACCTAGAAAATCTCACCCTGAGTGAAGTAACTGAATCACAAAAGAATACACATGGTATGCACTCACAAGTGAATATAAGCCCAAAAACTCAGAATACCTAAAATACAATTCACAGACCATATGATGCTCAAAAAGAATGAAGATCAAAGTATCGATGCATCATTCCTTCTTAGAAGTGGGAACAAAATACTCATGGGAGGTAGAGGGTGGGAGGGAATTGGGGGGAGGGAATTGGGGGGAGGGAAGAGAGGTAGGGGGAAAAGGTGGGCAGAATCAGGTATGGGAGGAGATGAGAAGACAAGGAAGATATACAGAGGGTCAGGAAGAGGTGTGTAGCAATGGAAGACTGTAACTCGGGGTAGCCACCAGAAAGTCCCAGATGCAAAAACCCAATGGGGGATCAGATTAGCTGAAGTACCAAACAAAGGGGAGAAAGAACCTATACAGACCATATCCAGAGGTAAAACAAGACTTTCCTTTGGGGGATGGGAACATCCACTCATCTCCAAAATTTTAACCCAGAATGACTCCTGTCTAAAGGAAATGTGGGGACAAAGTGTGGAGCAGAGACTGAAGGAAAGGCCATCCAGAGACTGCCCCACCTGGGGATCCATCCCATATAGAGCCAACAAACCCACACACTATTGTAGATCCCAAGAAGTGCTTGCTGCAGCACAGGAGCCTGATAGAGATGTCTCCTGAAAGGCTGTCAGAGCCTGACTAATACAGAAGTGAATGCCAGAGCCTTTCTGATACAGATGAGAATGCTGGCAGCCAACCATTGGACTGAGTACAGGGAGCCCAATGGAGGAGTTAGAGGAAGGATTGAATGAACTGAAGGTGTTTGCAATGCCATATGAAGAACAATATTAACCAACTAGACACTCCAGACCTCCCAGGTACTGAACCACCAAACAAAGAATATACATGAGTTCTGTGTATATTTTGGATATAAGGCCTCTATCTGTTGAAGGATTGGTAAAGATCTTTTCCCAATCTGTTGGTTGCCATTTTGTCCTAACCACGGTGTCCTTTGCCTTACAGAAGCTTTGCAGTTTTATGAGATCCCATTTGTCGATTCTTGATCTTAGAGCATAAGCCATTGGTGTTTTGTTCAGGAAATTTTTTCCAGTGCCCATGTGTTCCAGATGCTTCCCTAGTTTTATTTCTATTAGTTTGAGTGTGTCTGGTTTGATGTGGAGGTCTTTGATCCACTTGGACTTAAGCTTTGTACAGGGTGATAAGCGTGGATCGATATGCATTCTTCTACGTGTTGACCTCCAGTTGAACCAGCACCATTTGCTGAAAACGCTGTCTTTTTTCCATTGGATGGTTTTGGCTCCTTTGTCAAAAATCAAGTGCCCATAGATGTGTGGGTTCATTTCTGGGTCTTCAATTCTGTTCCATTGGTCTATTTGTCTGTCTCTGTACCAATACCATGCAGTTTTTATCACTACTGCTCTGTAATACTGCTTGAGTTCAGGGATAGTGATTCTAACCCTATTAAAAAATGGAGTTCAGAGCTAAACAAAGAATTCACAGCTGAGGAATGCCGAATGGCTGAGAAACACCTAAAGAAATGTTCAACATCTTTAGTCATAAGGGAAATGCAAATCAAAACAACCCTGAGATTTCACCTCACACCAGTGAGAATGGCTAAGATCAAAAACTCTGATGACAGCAGATGCTGACGAGGATGCGGAGGAAGAGGAACACTCCTCCATTGTTGGTGGGATTGCAAACTGGTACAACCATTCTGGAAATCAGTCTGGAGGTTCCTCAGAAAATTGGACATTGAACTGCCTGAGGATCCAGCTATACCTCTCTTGGGCATATACCCACAAGATGCCCCAACATATAAAAAAGACACGTGCTCCACTATGTTCATCGCAGCCTTATTTATAATAGCCAGAAGCTGCAAAGAACCCAGATGCCCTTCAACAGAGGAATGGATACAGAAAATGTGGTACATCTACACAATGGAATATTACTCAGCTATCAAAAACAATGACTTTATGAAATTCGTAGGCAAATGGTCGGAACTGGAAAATATCATCCTGAGTGAGCTAACCCAATCACAGAAAAACACACATGGTATGTACTCATTGATAAGTGGCTATTAGCCCAAACGCTTGAATTACCCTAGATGCCTAGAACAAATGAAACTCAGGACGGATGATCAAAATGTGAATGCTTCACTCCTTTAAAAGGGGAACAAGAATACCCTTGGCAGGGAATAGAGAGGCAAAGATTAAAACAGACACAGAAGGAACACCCATTCAGAGCCTGCCCCACATGTGGCCCATACATATACAGCCACCCAATTAGACAAGATGGATGAAGCAAAGAAGTGCAGACCGACAGGAACCGGATGTAGATCGCTCCTGAGAGACACAGCCAGAATACAGCAAATACAGAGGCGTATGCCAGCAGCAAACCACTGAATTGAGAATAGGACCCCGTTGAAGGAATCAGAGAAAGAACTGGAAGAGCTTGAAGGGGCTCGAGACCCCATATGTACAACAATGCCAAGCAACCAGAGCTTCCAGGGACTAAGCCACTACCTAAAGACTATACATGGACTGACCCTGGACTCTGACCTCATAGGTAGCAATGAATATCCTAGTAAGAGCACCAGTGGAAGGGGAAGCCGTGGGTCCTGCTAAGACTGAACCCCTAGTGAAGTAGATTGTTGGGGGGAGGGCGGCAAGGGGGGGGAGCATGGGGAGGGGAACACTGATAAAGAAGGGGAGGGGGAGGGGGATGTTTGCCCGGAAACCGGGAAAGGGAATAGCACTGGAAATGTATATAAGAAATACTCAAGTTAATAAAAGAAAAAAAAAAACACACTCAGTATCAATTTGGAAACATACATTTACTGATAGGTTTGAGGAAATACTGTCCTTTAGAATCCCAAATTATTTAAATCGAAATTTGGATTAGCTCTTGAAAAGAACCCCATTGTTGCCTTTGAAAACAATTGAAACTGCTCCATTAACAATGAGCTATCCTACAGGTAGGGACCAAATTCTGGAATTCATTCTAACCAGTAAAAAAAAAAAAAAAATTAAAACCAGCTCTGTACTAGACAAAGTATTTCTGCTTGCAATATCAACACTACTAGGGAAATGGAGGCAGGAGACTTGCCATGCCTGAGGTCAGCCTGGGCTTCAGTATAGGTCCCTGTTACAAGTAAACAAAGTCAGTCCCTCTGTTTGGAAGTGTCTAGATTTTAGAAGTTCCCATTCTGAAAAGAGATCTGGAGCCATTGTCCAATACCACAAATTTCAACTCTTCCTTGATGGTGCCGATGTGAAATACAAGGGCTGGAAGATGGCTCAGTGGTTAAGAGCACTGACTTCTCCTCTAGAGGTCCTGAGTTCAATTCACAGTAACCATGTGGTGACTCATAACCATCTGTAATAAGATCTGATGTCCTCTTGTGGTGTGCATGAAGGCAGCAACAGTGTGCTCATAAAATAAATAAACAAATCTTTAAAAAAAAAAGAATATACATGAGTGACCCATGGCCCAGCTGCATATGTAGCAGAGGCTGACCTTCTCTGGCCTCAATGGCAAGAGAGGCTCTTTGTACTGTGAAAGCTGATTCCATGCCCCAGTGTAGGGGAATGCCAGGGCAGGGAGGAGGGAGTGAGTGGCTGGATGGTGGAGGACCCTCATATAAGCAGTGGGAGGACAAATCTGATGGGGGTTTCTGGAAGGGAAACTGTGAAAGGGGATAACACTTGAAATGTAAATAAATACTATGTCCAATTAAATAAAATAAATTGAACTTGTTGTATAATGTTATATAATGTCCAATTTGAGAATTTATTTGGAAACATATTTTCTATGCTTTAATTAAAGAAAATGACACAGGTATAAACAGACTTTTTAAAATATTTCCTTAAGTGCTGACTTTAGTTAAGAATAACATTCATTTCAGTAGACTACACAGAACCTACACTTTCAGAATCAAAATGGAAGTTATTAGAGCATTTTTTGGTAACTAAAGAAGCTATTGCTAATCGCATTTTTTTAATATCTAGAGAAAGGAATCTGGATCCAAGCTTGGAGCTTATTTCCAGTTTGGTATTTCAAAGAACTAGAGGGTATTGTGCAGAGTGCTGCAAAAGAAAGACATTAAACTACACACCCTAAACTTCCTGGAAAAATGTACTCAACTATGCAGAAGTGGCATAACAATTTCGATGCTAGCCAATTCCTTTCTAAATTTATTTAAAATCTGCTGGCCAGGAGAGAAAAGGACCCATGCCTCGTACTGCAAGCCATCTAACGCCTGTGATGGATAACATTATGTTGATGGCTAATTTATGTTTAAAATTTAAAAGTACTGTGATTAAGTTAAATATAAAGAAATGTATTTCTAAATATCCAGGGCTGCTAAGAGTTAATTTTGTAATTACCTAGCATAGCACAACTTTAACAGAACTTGTATTTCCACTTATGTAAACAAAACTTTCTTTGCATAATATGACCTCTGCTTGCATATAGAAAGAATGTAGGGGTTGGGGATTTAGCTCAGTGTTAGAGCGCTTGCCTAGCAAGTACAAGGCCCTGGGTTCGGTCCCCAGCTCCGAAAAAAAGAAAAAAAAAGAAAGAAAGAAAGAATGTAACTTTGTATGACTTGCCTTGAAATGGCCCTTACTGAGGTGGCTGAGCATTGCATCTGGAAATGAGGTCCCAAATGTAGACCTGGGACCAGTATATCAATAAAAGCCTATTTTTGTTAAAAATTCTTCATAGTCAGATTGGTATATCTCTGAAGGACTTTGAACCCATAACATACCCAGGGCTGGATGGATGCAGGCCCAAATAGAGAACTTCTTAATATTATTTAACTAAACTGACATAGTAGCAAATTGTCTTCTAAATGTTTATTCTTCTGTCAACAAACTAGGGTTACTGCAATCCTTAACCAGAAAAGCCTCTTCTTACAAAGAACAGCTGTGGATGCAGAGATTCATGGCTATGGAGATGCTGAGAATAAATGACAGTTGTGAAATCATGCATAAATAAGACATTTTTGCAACCCCTTCTAAGCATGGGAATACCTTGGAAGAGGCAGCAATAAGTTTGTAAGAGCCACAAGAGAGAGTGTAGGACAACAAAATGTCATTCTTTAAACATGATACAACCATTGCAATCTTTAATTCATAACTGTGGTAGAAGCAGTGGCATCATGGGACCCTGTGCTTTTTGTTTGTTTCCAAAGGCTCCATTTCTTGTTTCTTTTCTTTTATTGGATATTTTCTTCATTCACATTTCAAATGTTATCCCCTTTCCTGGTTTCTCCTCTGGAAATCCCCCATTCTATCCCCCCATGAGGGTGGCCCTCCACCCACACACCTACTCCCTCACTCCTCCCTGCCCTGGCATTCCCCTACACTGGGGCAACAAGTCTTCACAGGACCAAGGGCCTCTCCTCCCCTTGATGTCCAACAAAGCTGTCCTCTACTACATATGCAGCTGGAGTCATAAGTCACTCCATGTGTACTCTTTGGTTGGTGGTTTAGTCCCTGGGAGTTCTTAGTTGGTATTTTTGTTCTTCCTATGGGGATGCAAAACCCCTCAGCTACCTCAGTCCTTTCTCTGTCACTTCAGTTGGGGACCCAGTTCTCAGTCCAATGGTTGGCTGAGAGCATCTGCTTCTGTATTTGTCAGTCTCTGCCAATGCCTCTCAGGAGACAGCTGTAGCAGGTTGCTGTCAGCATGCACCTCTTGACATCCACAATAGTGTGGGTTTGGTGAAGGCATGTGGAATGAATTCTCTTGTGCGACAAACTCTGGCTGGCCTTTCCTTCAGTCTCTTCTCCATAGTTTGTCTCTGTATTTCCTCCTGTGAGTATTTTGTTCCCCCTTCTGAGAAGCACTGAAGCATCCACACTTTTGTCTTTATTCTTCCTGAGCTTCATGTGGTCTATAAATTGTATCTTGGGAATTCCAAGCTTTTGGGCTAATATCCACTTATCAGTGATTACATATCACCTGTGTCCTTTTGTGATTGGGTTACTGCTGAACAATTGGATATTGACAGATTCTTGGAGGGGAAGAGTCCTTTTGCCCTGTTGTATGCTTAGTGCTATGCTAGAATTTTCCTGCAATAGAAACATTTTCATTCTGTGCTAAAGCTCTGTATCCCAGATATTAAAAAAATGAAAATAGCATCAGAAAGTCCCTGAAACTTACCAGATTCACTAGGCTCATACTTCTTAGGAGTAAACAATAAAGACTTCTGAGAGGCAGTCTCAGACAAGCATAGCTGCAGAGGAGACTCTCAGAGTAGCAAACCTGCAAAGAAGATTCTGAGACTGGACAAGCTGCCTAGAAGAATCAGAAACTAGCAGAGCTTCCTGGAGGAGGTTTAGATCAACTGTATCACTTTGAGAAAAAAATATCACTTTACAACTTGTAGAACTTCCTGCAAGCTGTTCAGTGTCCTTCAAGTTCCCAGTTTTTGTGACCTATTACCAATGCTGCAGTGGGATATGATGATCCAACTATCTTAGAGTAATTTCTGCTCCTATATGCAACCCCTCACTCATATTCCTGTAAACTATCCCCCAATAAAACTTCTTGATGTTCTTATTTAAAAAAGCCTTCATCTTAAGTTTTAGGTTCCCCACAAAAAAGAATTCAGTTATTTTTTTTAATGTCACAGAATCTTTTTATTACTTTCAGAAGAAATAAGGAAAATATCTTTCAAAATGAAGTTTTAGTCATAACTCTGGGCCCAGTTCAACTAAGTTGAATTGGGGGTGGTAACAATACTTTGATCTTTTGTGGGATCCATTTGTGGGTGAGGAATCCTGTGTTTCTTCTCAAAAGAAAGTCCTTTTACATATTAGTGCCTTTCAAACTCCAATGGATAGCTTCAAACCCATGGTCACACAGATGGACTTGTTTCAATTCTATACTTCAGAAAAAAATTGAGTATGCATAAATGTATGAAGGAGATTCAATAGGAGGGTTAGGGAGGTAATACGGTTTAGAGATAGGAAAATATTAGTAGTGATAGTGATCAGTATACATTTTGTACACGTATGGAATTGTCTAAGAAATTTTTTCAATAAAAATAAAGGAAGGTGTTTTGTAGTACTAATCAAGTCAGTAAAGGCCCAGAGTTATAACTAAAACTTCATTTTAAAAGATATTTTTCTTATTTCTTCTGAAAGTAATAAAAGGATTTTGTGACATTAAAAAGTATAATAGAATTCCTTTTGTGGGGACCTAAATCTTAAGATGAAGGCTCTTTTAAATAAGAGCATCAATTTAATCTTACAATATCAGAAGTAGCAAATATGTAAGCATCACAGATATTAAAGAATTAAAAATAACTAGTAATATTATAATAACAAACTACTTGACACACTGACTAAAAAATAAATGAACTAATCACTAGTTTTCACTAGCCAGATTCTTCCGTATATGCTTCCAGACTTTTAATTCAATGTTTCTAATGGACCTCATTCCCTCTGCGATACTTTCTTAATATGATGTGCTGTATCTCTTTTAACTATATACTGAAATAAATTGTTAGACTTTAAAATTTCTACTTGTGAGATATTTTTATCACAACAACTATAAATATATAACTAACTACCTTCACAGAAAGTGCTATTCTGCATTGGAGGCATAAATACGTTGATAGGGATACATATAGAGTTCTACAATCAGAGATTAGAGTAACTTAAATTTGTGAAGGAGATTTCACCATGAATCTAGTGAAAATGAACCTTGAGTGTCTCTCACTGTTTTTTTCCAATATCTCATATGAAGAAAACCATTATTATAGGAAGAAAAAATGAAAGTATAAGTAGTGCAAAATGTTGGGGAAATGCATTGCAGTAATGTGTCAATTTGTATTCAGTGCAGGACTCCATTCAAAGGAATGGTACCATTCACATTTAGGGTGCATCTTGCCATTTCACTAAATATAATACAGAAACTTCCTCACAGATATGACCAGAGAGGGTTTTTTTTATGGTGATTCTAAATTACATCAAGTTGACAATAGCTGCTTTCAATTGTGACCCATTGTGTTTGAACACTATGAGGTAGAAATTTCCCAAAACAAATTTTAAATTATGTATTGTTTAAAGCAACATAATGAAACCTTACACTCTTTAGTTTTCTCTTGCCTAGGATGTGAATCATGCCTTTGTTACACATTAGGGGTTTTGAAGCAATACCAATTTTCAGATGGGACTGTTGTAATATTATAGTGTTTGTGCTTAAATTGTTGTGTTTTATTTATTGATGAGTTGAAATAACAATGGTAGATATATATATATATATATATGAAGTAATATCGTATTTATCTTAATAAACAGTAGATTTTGATACCCAGGTATAGTAACAAACATAATCTTAGCACCCTGAAAGCAGAATCAGGATCAGCTTGGATTACACAGTGAGACCCTGTCTCAATAACAAATATTTTGAGAGAGAATGACCACACTTACATAACTTTTATTATAGCATATTAATTTTATTCATTTTAAGCACCTACTGATACAGAGTTTTGAGAATATCTTAGCTTAAAATTTCGTGACCAAATAACTCAGGACTAGATCAACAACAGTTAACAAATTCAACCTAGGTTAATAGCTCCCAAATTCTTTGTCTCCCATACCTGAAAAAATGATATAAATACATAGATACTGAAGGGACCCACCCTGTCTGGCCTGGGTATGCACATATGCTTCTAGCAGGCCTTACCCTTGGCTCCATTCCTTTTGCCTTGAATTCCTATGTTCTACCAGGAAGCAATTTCTGATTAGCATTAGGGTCTCTTTTTTACAAGTTTGTTCTTGGGCTCTCCTACAACTCAACTCTGACACAGCAAGACAGGAAGGAAAGGCAGAGCAGCCTCGAACCTTCAGCAGGACAAGGTTTTATAAGAAATGGAAGTAAGTGAGGGGCGAGTCTATCCTGGCAAGTATCTAACTGAATGTCCATTATAAGCCAACAGTTAGGTAGGTGCTCTGAAGCAAGACAGTATGCAATAACAAAAGGTCTGAAAGTACATCTGAAACAAGACCAATCTTTAATTAGCCATTCCTATGAAGTAGCTAAGGAGTAATTCTGCCCAATGTTAAGCCCTGGGGTCCTTCCTACTAGGTTGGAGTAGCTTGGGTTCTGCTGTAGGTCAAGGTCTCAGGCTTTTTATTTAAGTTAGAGGGCAGTCCCAAGGTGGAGTAGGTATGACTTCTTACCTAAAACTAGACACCAAGGTCTATTCTCTTATTTTTTCTACACCACATCTTTCTCCTGAGACTGACAATCAAGGTCTAGATATGAAAGTATTGATGTCCAGCAACCAAAACCCCCTTTTTACTCACCTGATTAATATGCCCAATCAAAACAGATCAATGCATCCTAACATAAGATTTACCTTTATAAACAACCATTTGTGTGTGGACCACATCTCTCTCCTCTATATCCAGAAACAGTCCTTTGTTCCCCAGGAGCAAATATCTCTTTCCCCCTCTCCCTTGTCCCCTTCCCTACTGCCTAGTCCTCTATCTCCTGTTGTCTCTTCGTAAGTGCTCTTTTGTCCCTTTGGGGCAAATAAATCTCCTTCCTTCTGAGAACTTAATCTTGGGGTGTCTTGTGCCAATACCAGTTATTTCAGACACTTGAATGTAAACAAAGAGAAAGGAGACTTTTGTAGGGAAAATAAGAAAAGTGAAAATTTAAGGAAAACTGAGGAGTAATTCCAAGATTTTATTACATAGAACAAACAAGCAGAACTACTACAAGAGAATATTCTAAGGGCTGTCATGAGGAATTTTGTGTAAATTTTATAAAAAGTTTCTTTGGATTTGGGCAAAGAAATAATCTCTGCCAGACTGATGAATTCTCTGTGTATCGCTTACTGAGCTTCATTCTCTGTACTATTTAATCTATCCTAACTGTGGAGAGGATCACGTGCCTTTCACATGCTGTTCTCCCAAAGAACCTGGGTTCAGAGTCCTGCTTTGTCTATTGTTTTCTTCTTTTCTGTTAGATGCTGACCTTGGCTAGTATGTTGCTTACTCTGTACAGTTTTGGGACTCACTGGCCTTGTGGCCTTGCTGGTCTCCAACCTTGATTTTGTCATGCTAGATGTTGATTGAACTATGCTCTCTTTATTCACCCATTTATGTGGCAAATTTGTAGTTATTTTGCTGTGAATATTGGCTCTTACTATAAACAGAAAGCTAGCTCCTTTGACATTACTAAGAATAATATAATATAATATATTTAACTAATATAATCTACTATAACTAATATAAATCAAACTTTACCAAATGCAGTAAACTATATAAAAAGGGTTTAGTATGCCTGTGGTTCAACAAGTCAACTGTGGGAAGTAATTTCACAGACACACAGATACACAGACAGATACACAGACAGACAGACAGACAGACAGACAGACAGACACACACACACACACACACATCCCTAATTACTGCAGTGCTATTAATTTTGGATTATATTTAAGCATTCAGAAACTTTTCAAAGAGGTTAAACATTGACTTATGTTCACTAGATACTCATTTGCTGGAATAAATTAAGGTTACTATTTCCTCCCTTTGGTTATTCTTAACATTATATGATCTATCAACCACATCTATAAAACAATGTCTAGAAAAAATTACAAAGAATAGCTTGCAAGTTTCTGAAGTAAATTATTGAATTTTATAAAGAGATAGTGAATGGATAATACAGCTATCTCCTATTCTTTTCACTCAGAGATTCCTTGTGTGTCTCAGGAAATCTAATTTTTATAGTGTTAAGGAAAATTAAAATATTAGTGCTAGGTACTCTATCAGATGTTTTTATATTCATTATCTCATTTGATTTTCCCAATAAATCTCAGACTAATTTTACTTCTAGACAAAAATGCTATACATTAGTTCAAGGCTAATAAGAACAGAATCATTTATTATAGAACATGTAAATTATCCTTTTTTTTCCATTTTCCATGTACAAAGTTTAGTCTTGTAATTACAACTTCATTTTTTTTAAATTTTGATGTGTTACACACAGCAGCACTCCCAAAAGTAGGATGGATTTTAACAACATGAATAGCTATTCAGTTATTGCAACATGGCACGCAAAGCACATAAGTTAGTCATAATGGGGTTGGCAAGTTTTATTGCCCATGTCTCTACCTAAACTTGCATCTAAGGAGATCAGAGTTTAGTAGAAATTTAAGAATAGGAATTGAACACCAATTTGTTTTTCTCCATTTCTTACTAAAACCTAACACTATTTTCTTCTTTCCAAATTCTACAGAGAATATTATTGTGAAAGTAGAGGTTTCCTCAACTTTCTATTTTACCCCTAGCACCTCTATGTTGTCTTCCCATCTCAGTCTCCAGAGGAATATTTTACTATAGTATAGTACTTGTTCAAAAATAGAAAGAAGTATAAGATCAGTTGTTAAAATAATGGTAGTAAAGCTGAAGGAGAAAGAAAATAAGAGAAGTTAAAAAGGATACTTATTATTTGTCTTCCCTTAGGAATCAGAGGATGTCTAGTTTTTATGTCCTACTCTCTTTCTCTGAGACAGAGTCTGAGTTACTAGTTCTTAGGTATGATTTGGGACAAAACACCATCTTTTATTTTTTCTTCTTATTTATTAAGAATTAAGTAGAAATCTAAGCCAAGTTAATTCCATTAAGATTTTATTGAACTTACAGTTATGGCTCCTTGATAGAGTAAATGTAATGTAAAAATATAATTTATTTGACAGTTGTGTTGGTCTACATTATATATCAGATCCAAATAGGTCTTTATAGTAAATCAGGAAATTTCTGAGAATTTTTTCATTTGTGTTACTTTTAAAACTGGCTGTGTATAAAGACATTTGAATAAAGACTGTTGTATCATAAAGTTAGAAATAAAATTTAACCTAATAAATATTTTAGTAGCACTTAGTCTTTTATGAAATTTTCAGCACTTGGTTAAAAGTATGTAATTCTTGATGTTCTTAACTAAGCTTGTAGATATACCTCTTTTTTTTTTTAAGTTTGACTTAAAAACTTGACTGAGAGATACCTCAAAGCCACTACATACTTTATCTTGTAAATGTGTTTTCAAAATGTTGCTTTTTCAGATATCTCTTTGTTATGTTTTCTAACTGATACCTGTAAAGAAAGTAGAAATTTTAATAATTCATACACATATGATGCTTGAAAGCCTATGTTACTTAATACCTTTATAACTTTGTGATTTCATACTCTTCCATTTTATTTGTGCTTTCTTATTATTGCTATTTGTTCAAATATTGTTACAACTTTATGGTCACCTTTTGGAGAATCATTTATAATTGATAGGTTCGTGGCTTTTAATTTATTTACATTGCTCAAGTCTTATGAATAGCTTTGAGTAACATTCTTTATATTTTATGATGAACTGCACATCTATCAGCATGTTGATTCACTCCAGAATCATATAGTAATACATAGTTCAAAAAAGTAAAATTAAAATAAGAAGGTAATGTCTGACGTTAATCTAGGTATTTGTACTGACTCTGCTTAGAAATGTGTCTTATCAAGAATGTAATCCTGAGGGAAGTAGAAAGTTCTGTTACAGCACTGAATTCAGGGCATGAGAAAGGAGATAAGGGATACTAGGCAGTGTGCCCTCACTGTGAATAGCAAAGCCTGATTTAATAATGAATACTAGAATATCCTCGCATCACTGAGGGAGATAAGTGAGATAGTTAACCTTAATCATGAGTATCAACTTGCTGGGATTTAAGTTCAATAAGGAAATACATTCTAGGCATGTTCAAGGAAGTTTCTAGGTTGAGTTAATAGAGGTGGTAAAACCTATCCTAAAACTTCATTTCTATAGGCTGACATTCTGGAATGAATAAACAGGGGGAAAAAAAGGCTGAAGTCCCAAGCATTCATTGACCTCTACTTCCTGTCACTGATCACTCCAAGCTGCCATTGCCTTCCACGCTGTGATTTATTCCTTCAATCTGTAAGAAAGAAGAAAAAGCAACTCTTCTTTACTTAAGTTGTTTTGTCACATATCTAGTTACAGCCATGAAAGAGGTAATTAATTAACTGTCTAACTGTAGAAAATAGACAATTAGGAATGACAGTGACAGTAAAGCTACTATTTATTGAACTTACACAAGAAAGCTAAACACTAATAAAAAAAGAGATGGGAGGGGGATAAAAATTACACCTTTGATCCTAGAGTAATCTTCTGTGCTCCAAATCCTTCACTTTTACTATCTAGCCAGTCAAAAAGATAGTCCCAAGAGGGTTAACAATGTGTGCAATTGTATTTATGGTTTCACCACATTTAAATTTTACTCAGGAAGTAACTATTTATTTAAAAATTCAACACATCTTTCTTTAAACCTGAAAGTAAAGTGAAGCATTCATTTTCACCTTCTGTGGAAAGAAACAAATTGAATACTTAAGACTAGCTGCCTTTTCATATTTGAGAACAGCTAAGATTTTATAATGAAGAACTAGAAACCATTTAATTTGAAATGAAAAAAATCATGTTGAGTATGTATTTTATAGTCATTTATACTAATAATATGTGAAGTAGTGCAGTCAATGAAAAACAGCTCAAAAATAGCCATCCATTAAATACCTTTATTTGACTAAATCACAGCCATAATTATTCTTAAGGGTATTTTGCCTTTTCATAATTTTCTGTACGCACACTACAAGTGTTATCATACATTAGAAAATAGAACAGATTTCACAAGCTACACAAATTTAAATCTACTTAGCTCATAGTCATATCATAGAAATAAAGAAGCTTAAGAAGTAAAGAAGGCTTGGAATAGTCTGAGATTAGTCTATAAACTTTAAACAAAATAGATGTCCTTTCAACAGATCCTTGTTTTGGTGCTGTTGTTGTTGTTGTTGTTGTTGGTGGTGGTGGTGGTGGTGGTGTGTGTGTGTTTCTTAAACTTAAAGCATTATGTGATACCCACTTAGTTAAAGAGAGAGCTAAATCAGAATGTTGGCAAGATAAAAAATTCACACAAATATTAAATAAACAAGAAAGATAGAATTTAGTTTTATTTAACAATCAAAATAACTTTCAGGTTTATTAGTAGTAGTAGTAGTAGTATTTGTGAGTTTTTTTTTCCTTATGGAACAGCTCCTGAATAACATAAGCTAAAGTTTCTCCTAAAGAAATAAAGATAGAAGTTGTTAGTTAATAATATTCTCTATTTTTACTCCTTAAAGAGATTGTTTTTTCTTGCTCATCTCCTGACAGTACAATACAACTAATGACCACACATAAATTAAAGAGTTTCATTTGAAACAGTATGGATACGTGAGAGTACCACACAATATATTCTTTAGTGAAAAACGGCAACTACTAGTATTCATGCGTACTCATTCCCTGACAATAATTAGAGTCCTGTGCTTCAGCAAAGTTCAGCTATATGGACACGGCTGTCATTCTCTGGGCTTAGGAGAAAAAACTAGGCTGCAGCTTTTGTCCACTCCAAGTGTCAAACTATTCAAGCCTAAAAGGAAAATCTCACATGCCCTGATCACTCACAGTTATTCTACCACTACTTCATTAAAGAGGTTGTTAAAGTCTTCAGGGATTATTATAAAAACCTTTCTTCGCTGAGAACCTGTTATTGAATTTCCCCCTTTCCCTGCCCCTTTATCATTTAGTATTTAGGAATAGGGAACCAACTCAGGGTTTCCAATGTTTCCCAAGTAGTACTGCAAACACCTAATATTGTTTCTGCAATGTGGTAGTCCTAGGAGAAAAGGAAGAAAAAGAAACAGAAACAGAAAAAGAAAGCAAAACCCTACAAGTTACCTCTAGGAGGGAAAAACTGTTAGTTTCACTTCCCAGGTATGTCCCTCTCAAATTCTAATCCTTGATAATGCTAGGGAGGGGGATGGGTTTTAGAAAACTGTGTTTCTAAGCTTTCACTAATAGCACCCTCTAGTGTCTCCAGTTAAGTTATGCATATGATTTTCAGCTAAGTACGTGAAGGGGAATGAAAAACGGAAAAAAGAAAAATTCTCAGTTACAATCAGTAACTACTTGGGGGCTGTAAAAACAAGCTTTCTTTTATCTCTCCATATTTAAATTCTACATTTAATGCTGTTCTTGTCTACTTGTACGGTTTGCAGACTTTAGCTTGTGTATGTACATAGTTTCTAAATTTTTATATAATTTATTATTCTTAAATATTACAGCATCATGCCAGTTGTCATGTGTATCTTGGAGAATGACAACTCTTTAATTTAATATCTAGCAGTACTGAACATAGTAGGTAAATTATCTTTTTAAAAATCACATACACATATTGAGGTGGGTAATGCTATCCCTCACATTTTGATGAGTGACAGAATCTGTTTAGAAGACAACTCTGTACCTAAATGTTTTAAAAGTTCAAAAATATAGCTTTAATTTTGTCTGGAGTCAGTACAATTACAAAAAGCAATTAATTTGAATGATAGCTTTATTCAATTGTGCAGAATATGGACATTACATAGTGACATTGGTATGCAAAATTGATATCTTTTATATATGTATGTGTACGTTCACATCCAAAGAAATCTTCAAAATTTGGCATGATTTTATTCTCCCAGTATAACTCAAATTGAGAATCACATTTTATGGACTCAGGAGTTACACGTGGAAAGATAAACACAGTGGTTATCTTCCTGAAAAATACTCGCCTTGGAGGTTTATTTGTTTGCAGCAACATAGTGGAAAGTGGCAATGTTGAGACTCCCTCTTTATTTAAAACTGCTGTCCCTTTCTTCCCCATTGATCATCATTGTTTGCTAATAATTACAGTTGTTATTGCTTAAATATTAAGCATATAAATGTGGGAGATACATTTTATCCTGCCTTATCTAATTTCCAAATTGCCATTGTCATCTATTGGCTACATTATTTGTTCACAATGTACAGTACTAGTTGTTTAGTACAGCACAAAATGGCTGAAATTTTGTATAAAGCAGCTGTCATATAAGAGACAAAATGTGCTTGTTCTGATTAATCTGCATGACCAGTGTGTTTTCCTTTGCACAATGTTCACATGGGAAAGCAAATTATAAGCAGATTACTTGATAAGCAGCATTTTAATGTAAGGGAAACTGAAGTAAAATAATGATTATCCTCATTAATCTTACGTCAAAACTGATTTTGACAGAATGAGTAACAAATACAGCAACAGGCTGTGCCAATAGTGGTCTTTTGCTACGAGGATATGCCTGCCCAATCTTTCTTAACATTAACAGACTTTATTTCTCAGTATTCAGTTCTCCTACATTTGAGAAACATCTTTACTCATTAAAGATTTTTTAAAATATCTTATCAATTATATAATCATATAACACTTTATGGCTAAAGTTAAGAGAGAAAGCATATTTCCATACTTACATGATATATGTTGTCATAATTATACTTTTATATGCATAGCAGAATCATCATTCAGGATCCTAACTGGGACATTGAAAAAACTGTAGTGAATACCACAGTTGCATCATATCAGTTTTTGTAACAACACATAGACATAGTATCCTTCTGACTTTTGAAAGCTTTGTTAATTGCAAGATTTTTTATAGAATTTACATTTTATAGCCACACAATCTGAAACCACATGTGCTTGGAGAACAAACAGTATTATAAACAGTGCAGGCTTGGGTTTTCCAACTCTTTGGCATTTTTATGTATTCTTATTTCCTTATTTGAGAAGCTAATAATATCTACCTCGAGAAGTAGTTTTTGAGGATTAATAGTGCTGTTTAATAATGCAGACGGTCCATAAATTCATTTAGTCACAGAGGGGTCCTTCTCTCTGCAGGAAATGCAAGGTTCTTATCAGTTCTTTCAGAGTTAGAATTCAGTCTGCTTTTGCCAGGTGTTCTGGCTTCAGCTTATTTCATTGCTCACTGGTGCCACCATCAGTCAGAACACAGGCAATGAGGTAATTGGGGAAATTTCTTTTATTATTTTCAGATGTGGATTTCTGTCAGTCTTTTCAACAAACTGCATTTTCTTTTTCTCAGAGGAATTTCAGGGTTACTTAGTTCAACTTGTAGAGTCTCCTTGGTCTACAAGGAATGCTTCGATGCCACAGACATGGTTTTCTTTTGGACTATACACATAAAATAAAATATTTCATTCTATACTACAGAAGAATCCATACTAACTACTAAGCATTCATTTGCTGGATGTTTAATTCACTTTGAACAGAATGCCAGAAACAAAACGTAATGTATAAATCCTTACACAAATTACCTGTGCTTTATGACCATTGGTCGAGGAATTATAGAACGAGTTAATAACATTAACAACATAATTCTGACATGACAATAGCTTTAAGAGCAGCTAATTACTGTTTCTCTCCCTTTACATCAAATTGAGATGGAAATCTTAGGAAAGCAATTGATTGATACCCACTCCAGGTGTTGTGGAGAATAATTTGTGGTTTGAAAATATCCCCGTGACATGGATTTGCCACACTATTCTAGATCAATCAGTGATTTTATTTTCATTGAGTTACTGCCATCCCCTATGATAGTGTCACCGAACAGAGCAACATCCAAGAATCAGACCAGTAACTATTTGACAGCATCTGATTTCATCTCCTACACATTTCCTTGCTCTGACAAAGAGAACAGAGCACTGCTAGATACTATGAATAATGAAGTCAGAGATACAAGAGGAATAAAATGTAATGCTAAAGTGTCTCCCTGGACCAATATAAGAAAACACTTCCTTGTTTTTTATTTCACGCAGACTGCACTGAACTGCCGTGTGGAGGTTTCTCTAAGCAGTGGCTTCAGGTATAAGAAATAAATACAACAAAAAAGATTTAAGGAATTTGTAAAGCAAGATTTTAAGTTAAAGTTAAAAATACAATTGGAATTTGGAAGGGGGTTAGGAAAATAAAGTGGGGTATAGTGGAGCAAGGATTCATAAAAATTTTCCCTCAAAAGAACTTTCTGTAAAAATGCTATTCAAGAAAATCAAGCAACAATAACTAGCAGACTATTTTGTTTTTCATATTCTGTTCCTTTGCAGATGCAATCTCTCATTCTATTTTCCCATCAGTATACAAGATTAAAATCAAATTTACATTAAATTTAGATAGAAATCTTAAGAAAGCATTAACAGAATACATAGATTTTAATGCCTGAAAGCAGTGTACTTTTTCTCATTTTATTTCAGAAGGGAAAAAAAAAACTAAAAAAAAAAAAAAACTAAAAAAAAAATTCATCTTTCCCTTTCAGAACTAAACTGAAGATTGGGAAATCTAAGTTTTTCTACACATTAAGGAAAGGAAGTGGATTATTTTCTAAAATGCACATATTTTGTGCAGGCTAATTCAGACAATTCACCTGTCTCATTCTCTGGCAGAACCAGAGAGGTCTGGGTGTTATTTGTTTTTGAGCCTATTTTATAGGTAGGAAATTAACTTTTGCTTCTTGGTATTCATGACTTATCTGAGCCACACACCTGACACAGTGACCTTTGATGCTTTAGTGCTCTCCAGAGACCTGACACCCTATGCCAGGCAGGCTTCACTAACTGAGCTGCCAAGCTTATTGGCAAGCATTAGGCGTGCAGCTCCATACTGGGTACTTCCTTGTCTGGTATCCTTTACTGCTTTCAAACCACATTGTTCATATAGTGACACCACCCTTTCCCCTCAGACCTGACCCTTTTAATGATACCCTTAGTTTTCCTCTGGGATAGCCAAACGCTGTGTTTCCTCCACAGACACTCTCACTCCACCCTACCCCACACAGGAGAATGTGTGTGTACAGGCAGCCAAGGTCTCTGAGATTGCTCACAGTTAGATATGATATATTCAGAAACAGGCACTTGGCTCAAATAGTGACTTCTTTTGGCTCTTGCCCCTAGTTCCCCTAGTGTGCCCTAAATATCCTTTGTATGAGAAAACGGTGTTGCTTGTTGTTGGTTCTCTAGCTGGAGTCAACTGAGACAGAGGAATCTCAAGAAAGCACACATACCAAGAAAAATCAAACTTCTGTAAGATGATGTAAAGGAGTGAAACTTAAAGAGGAGAACTAAAGTGCAAGCAGAGGGGCACCACCCGGGGGGGGGGGGGGGAGATGCTTGCCCTACTTATTCTGCTCAGTGTGTTCCCCTTAAGCATCCAGTCCCATAAAGGAGCTTTCAGGCAGAGCGCATTCTGCTTCCTTCTCTGGGCCACAAGACGTAACTTCCCAAGCTTACCTCAATCTCGCCCCCGCACCGCTCCTGGGGTTCTTCATCCTCTGGGAGAGGCCGCCTCCTGAGCTGGAGTGGGATGGGGGGGTGCAGTGAGTGGGGACAAAAGGGGGTACCCATCAGTTGGTGCTGCGCCATCCCCTCCCAGCAGGCGGCTAGGACACTCGTTCACTCCTTTTCCCCCCGCCTTCCACTCGTTCACCCCCCTTCTGTCCCCCCTTCCCCCTGCTGTTTAGTCCCTCCCCCTCGCCATTGAAAAGGGCTGGCTTGGCAGTGGCTCCTTGCAGTCGACGAACTGTCAGGGCGGGAGTAGCTGTGAGCCGGAGCAGCCAGCAGCGGCCCGCGCAGCAAAGCGGAAAGCCAGGCTACCACAGTGCAAGGAGTCGCGGAGGCAGAAGCTACTCAGGCGACACAGGCAGCCCTGCTAGCCCGGGCCGCCAGACCAGCCTCACAACCAACCTCCAAGACAAACAGCTGCTCCGCGGACTGCGAGCTGTGGCGGTAGATCCCGCTACAGCAATCGCAGTCTCTGTGGAGCGGGCGGAAGCCTTTTTTCTCCTTTTTCGTCCCCCCTCTTCATTCTACTCAAGAGGAGTCTAAACAGTAGGTAAGTATCGGGTTCGGGAGCCAGAGCCGCTGAGGCTGGGGACCCATGGCATGTCCTGCGCTTAGGACGCGGTGACTGCCTGCGCCTGGGATCTGGACAGTTGACCACAGCATGCTTTTAGAAATGCTATTGGTGCCCTCCCTTCTGAGTTCTGTTCCCTAGAGGTAAGAAAAACAGCAAACCCCGGAGATGAGCTCCCAAAGAAAATGTTTTGGCACTGCCTCCACTTGGTTTGGTTACTTTGCTAAAACTCTCACTTTTGTCAGAAAAGTGTCCGCGCATGAATTTCTCCGACATGGATTGTGCAAAAAGGTCTTTCACTTTAACTGATTCTGCCAGCTTCAGCGAAGCTGAATGAAACTCTGATCTGGGAAAGTGTGGCGATGCGGAGTTGACGCCCCAGACGGTTAGGGGAGACGTCTGGAACAAGCCCAGCTGAGGGGCAATGCCCCAGCAGTGATTTCCTGGTGGATCCTGGAAGCAGGCCGAGCTGCGCTCCTCTCTGGGGGCTCCGATTTGAGTCCAGGTTTGATGGCGCAAACCCCGGGGGGGAGCGACCCTTGCCGCAGGGCTTCGGAAAACTGTGCGCACAGCAGGGCGCCCAGAGTCGGTGGGATTGGTCTTCCTGGTATGCTCCCTTTTCTACCTGCCCTGGGACCTAGCGAATGTGGAAATGGTAGGTGTGGGGAATTCTGACCCCCTTTTATAAATGCAACTTCCTATAAAGCAGTAGCTGAAAACCAGTGTTCTTTTCTCATTGAGGGGTTTAAAAAAAGACTTATAAAGTCAAGCCTAACATAAAAGGGTTCCTTTTTTTTTTTTTTTTTTCTCTAGAGAAATGGCTTGGAATTCCTTAGCCAAAAGAACGCCCACCTATGTCATAAATACATGACATTTTTGAAGAGATACCCAAAAAGCAGTTCCTTCCACAAAAGAAGGATCTTCCTAGAACATGTATAAAACGGTCCCTTTCCCGAAAATGTCTCTTGCTACGAGCTTCAGTGGAAAAGGTGACTTTAAAAAGCGATCACATTGCTTTAGAGACTTTGGAAGAGCGCAAGGATAGTATAGCTCCGTTGGAGACACTTCTCTGTGAGCTCAGAGTCACAAAGCGACTAGTCCCTGGGGTGTCAATGTCCCAGAGTGCACGGCAGGATCCGCTTCCGTGTCTCCCCCAAGGAAAGACTTTTTAGGGTTTGAGTGAAGATGGCCCCTTTGCTGCCTGTGATTTATTCCAGGCTCCACTAGGTTAGCCGCCTTTGCGGCTTGGGGTGCGGGGCACTGGGATGTGCGCTTGGAGTAGGTGAGCGCGCGCCTGCAGGCGAGCACTCGCCTCTGCGAGCGGGGTGTCCTTCCAAAATGTCTCAGGGGGCTGGGAGTCCAAACTTGCGCCATTGCGGCACCCACTAACAAAGTAAATCAGGAAGAGAAGGGGTTCTAGGACAAAAGAAAAAAAATAATAATAAAGAAAATTAAAGAGCAACAGCAGCAAACAATGAAAGCAAAACCTTAATGCTGTTCTTTCCCTTACTACGGAGGAAACTTTGCAAAGGCAGATTTATACCACGATGGGGACTGTTTCTGTACAATGGACCCAATGTGAAAAAGTGTTTGAGAATCTAGGCCATGGGCAATAAGGGCTAAAAAATAGGGGCTAGAGGACCCTGTGTGTAGTCCTCGCTCTGCAACCAGCAAACAACCTGAGGAGCAGGCAGATAATTCTGAACACTTAGCACAGCACAACACCAAAAAGGTGAAGACACTAGGTGACTTAAAGCGACTCTCTTGTCATCCTTTAAAAAAAAAAAAGAAAAGAAAAATGAAAAGAAAAAAAAGGAAAGCAAAAAGGGAGTAAAAGAAGTGTGACTCAAGATCGAAGAAAGGAGTTGTGGGGAGGGGGGAGTGCGCTGGTTAGCGCCTCTGCAACTTTGGAAGACTTGCACTTTTAATCATATTTGAAACAAATTCTCAAATTCTCACCGTCCAGGCTCTAGCTTCAGGGCTATCTTTGCCTGTGTTTTTGTGCTGGGGGAGTAGGCTTTTGAGAGCCCATGAAAGTAACTGATAGTATGTATCCGTGTTTCACCTTTCTTGTCTTTGGTTCATCCGAGGCAGAACTGGCAGTGTGCGGGCGGTTTTGAGAGAGAACCAGGAGATGAAGGAGCCAAGGTCTAAATCTACCTTTCTCCTGCTGCTAAATTAAGAACTGCCGCGCCCAGCTCAAGTCCTGGCGCCGCCGCCAGGGCGCTGAGTTTGCCAAGCCGCTCGCAAGAGCCTCAGAGAGCGAGCACAGGGAACGTAGTTTGTGCTGGGGTCCTCCTCATCCCGGCCGCCCCTCCTTCTCTGGCAATGACGTCAGCTGCAGTGAGGGTCGGCCGGCTGGTTGGAGAGCCAGCGACTAGTGCGGGTCGGGAGCGGAAGCAGGCCAACTTGAGGGGCGCCCTCCCGGTGTGCAGCCGCCCTGTGTCCCTAGGCTCCCTTCCTGCACTGCCGACCCCACCTCCTCCCCTGCAGGTGCGGCCTGTCCGTTGAGCTTTTGGAACTTGGCCTTCAGACTCTCTCTCTCTCTCTCTCTCTCTCTCTCTCTCTCTCTCTCTCTCTCTCTCTCTCTCTCTCTCTCTCTCTCTCTCTCTCTGCCCTCCCTCCTTTTAGCCTGTCTCTGTTCCAACCCTTACCTTTTTTTATTCACACTGAGTTAAATCGTCTAGTAGCAAGGTACCAGGGTTGAAATCCCAGCGTGTCTTGCACCACCCACTCCCTCCATGCTAGGTGAATAGTAAAGATGTAAGAATCTCAGATTCTTTACCCCCACCGCCCATCCCCCACCTGCCCGTCTCTGCCTGCAACCTAAGGAAGCAAGTTCTTGGTGGTGGTGGTGCTGCTGGTTGTGGTGTGTGTGTGTGTGTGTGTGTGTGTGTGTGTGTGTGTGTGTGTATGTGTGTGTGTGTGTTGGGGGGGTGCTTTTCTCCAGGAGATAGGGTGGAGAGGGAAGGGGACAAAGGTGAATGTTCTGGATGGGGAGTCCCTTGTATGAAAAATATGAGGCTGGAAATAGGAAGTCGTACACTGAGCAGGTTCTGGCTCTGGCAGCAGGCAAGGAGCTGCGGTGCTTTTTAATTCCAAGGCTACAGAGTCACTTCTATAGACCAATGCGCCAAATTGGGACGATTCCTGAATAGTATTTTTTTTTTTTACTAGACAGAAGCCTACTGTAGCTTCCCTTTATAACGTGCCCCAGTGCTTTTGAGGAACAACACCCCACTTTCCTGAAAGCAAAACCAATTCCTTTTCTCACTTAGTGCGAACAATTTATTCTTTACCTCCAAGAGAAGGATCCCAGTGAGCAGTTGGACAAGGTGGTACAAGGCAATAGGAAAGAGACACAAGCTGGGCATGTCAACATCAACTGAAGCCCTCAGTTGTCACATTCTTGAGGAAATTAGATTCTAGGGGATCACAACAAATTGCTTTGCTGCTGCATTTCCTTTGAAGGCAGAGGGGAATTGCACAGTAGCTTCCGTTTTGTAAATGTGGGTTTTCTTGCCCCCCTTTCTTTCCTTCCCTTTGACACAAAGCGTTCTTTACATGATATATCACTCCCGCAAACTTAAGAGCTGCTGTGCGTTTGAAATGCAGGAAGAAGGGAACTCAGATCAAGCATAAAACCACATTCATTTTCTAGAGCTCAATCATTTGCTAAAGACCCACCCTCCCTTTATCACCCAAGTGCTGTTGTGATGGATGTCCTTAATGTTGGGTTTCTGCAGCTGGAAGGCCTAGCTGAGAGGATGCAGGCTTCATATTATTCTTTCTCTTGGTATTCAAAACTTTATGCAAGATAGAAATTCCTGATAATAAGCTTCCTTATTGTTGTTGTCAGGAAGAAATCTGGTAAGGTATTTTAAAAGGAAAAAATTGTCTGTCTCCCTCTCCCCCTTAATGGGATCAGTTCACCATAGCTTTTTGACAAGATTTAAAAGATTCTTGGGGGAGCACAGGACGGTATACAGACAAGAAGACTGATCAAGCCACTGGCTTTGAACTACATTCAGGAAATACGTATGGTTGCCACGTTTTCTATTAGTGGAAAAGAAAACTATACAGGGGATGAAGACGTGAAAGTCAATTCCCTCCAATAATCTCGGTTTACATATTTGAAAGATGACATTCATTTGTTCACCAAAGAATCCACAAACATGAATTAGTCAACTATTGTACCAAAGTGCCAGACTCTAAGAATCCAAAAGAGATTATGCAAAATTTGGCATAAGCCCATTTAAGCTAGGAGACTCATAAAATTTTGATATGATGTGGTGAATGCTCTAATTGTTCATAACGGAGGGATTAATTTTTTGCTATGAGGTTAGGAGGTTCATAAGAAAAAAAGGATGTTTTCTTGACTATAAAAATATTCATACCTAGTCACTGGGAGCCAACAAGCAGACATGGATGGTTTTAGAGAATAAAGTAGTAAAGAAAGGATGGTGGCAGGAATTTGTGGCTTACTGTGGAGCTAACAAGTATGTGTAATTTGTAGATTTTGGCCACCTTTGAGGATTTATCAGGAAACGATGTTATAATAAAATAAGGAGGAAATATCTTGCAGTGAGTGGTTTATGAAATGCACTTAAAATTATATTAAATAATTTGATGAATTGCAATAGAAAATAAAAAAGGAAGGCTACTGTGGGGAAAATAGTTTCCCTTTTATTATCTGCATACTTATATAATTTTACTAATTGCACTTTCCTGTCCCAATCTTGTATATATTTCATCTTCCACCAAAATATAGTGGAGTGTCTCTAAGACCTTTTGTTCTAGACATCCGCATGTTTTTACCATTTACAAGCACAGGTTTGCCCACCACACTCCATTTTCACACACGTCCGTGAACCCTCTCATCATCCTGCATTGTTTCTTTTTCCATTCCTTATTTCAGCTCCCTCCCTAATGCCAGGTTTAGACTTGTTAAATATTGTTTCCGTCCTTTATACAGTAGCAAACAACAGTACCCTGTTTTACTTTTCACTTTTCCTTCACTGCTTTATTTCTGGATTAATTAATCTCCATTTTTTAAAAAAATATCCTACTGCACATTAGGTACCTTAGCCTCTCCAATAACTCCAATAACTTTCCATAAATAGAAAAAAGAAAGAAAGAAAGAAAGAAAGAAAGAAAGAAAAGCTCCTGCTTCAAAATTGTTTACAAATATGTAAAATTTACTGCATCGAGATGACTTAATATTGTTTCTGTGTCTTTTGCTGCTTTAATTTCAAACAAGATTTTTAGTAGAACTCCTTTGATTTATTGTATTTGTATGATGTCTGTCCATGCCTGTTTTCTGTTGGTTGTATTTAGGGAATTTAAAAATTGTGCATTGGTGGTATTCCAAATGTATATAATTGTTCACTACACATTCTTTACACAGTTGCATTGCATTTTGTCCTTTCTGGTGTGTCCTCTTCTCACGAGTCATTTCTTTTACTGGTTTTAGTAATAATAATTTTCTTTCCTGCTCCATCTTCAGGATCCCAGACGAGATAAGCTTTTGCCAATTTTTGTTTCTATTAACATATTTATGTACCATACCCAGAGATAAAAGAAGCTCTCTCTCTCTGTCTCTCTGTCTCTGTCTCTGTCTCTGTCTCTCTCTCTCTTTCTCTCTCTCACACACACACATGCACACACACACACTATATATATATGTGTGTATATATATATATACATATATGAAGAAAAGGAAATGATTCTCATGTTATTCTATGTTTTATAAATTTGGCTCAATATTGTTGGGAAATAAGAGGGAAGAAAATATGTCATACAATCTACATTTTATTTTCATCAAAGACATTTGAATTTTATCTTGGGGAAAGCAAAATATATAATGACTCCACTTGTTTATACTCATTAAATTTCTTTATAACATTCTGAATTACTTGTCATTGTCTGAGCAGAGTTTTGTTATCTGAAGACTTTATTGATCATTCAATGTCCAGAATGAAGAAAATTAGGTAAGATTTCTTGACATTATAGATTTGCTTATGATATTTAAACTGACCATGCTTGAAAATGGTGTAATTATTTGGCCGAAGTTAATCATAAAAGGCATATCAAAAATATGGTTTGAAAAAGCAAAAATCTCTGATTTATATGACACATCTCTTCAAAATTTATATGCCGTGCAGCATCAATGATAAAACACAGACTTATCAATAGAGGAAAACTAGTTTAGCTTGAAATTGTCTTAGAGATTTTGTTGTTTACATAAAAGACTGCATTTTTATTAACAGCCAAATAAAAGTGAAAAGATTGGCCTCTTCAATTATGTTTTAGAATTAAAAGAATGGTTTGCCAAAATCATAAGTGCTTCTATTATTGTTTACATCCCGAAGATCATCAATTATTCAAGAATTTAAAGGAATATTTCTAGTGCTGTAAATATTGATAAGTAGTTTTTACAGCTAAAATGACAATGATTATAGTTTCACTTCCATAAGAAATATGAAAGAATGTTTATCCACATAATCCATTCATCTAGAATGTTGATGATTGTGTAATAAAATGAGCAAAGTAATAAGAAGGAAAAGATATCCTAGAATCAGATTTTTCCTTATTCAATTTAAATTGTGTTGATAATTTAACATTTCTTGTAGCTTGTCAATATACTGTACTTAGAATACAAACTGAATTTTTAAATTGGTTTGCAATTCATTTGCTAACGTCATATAAAATGAAAGTCAACTATTACTTCTTTTTACAAATTGATTCGTTCTTTTAACTTGTTCAATATGTACAGCATTCTGTATATTTATATTATTTTAAATGTAATTATTAATTCTAGTACCACATAAACAGAATAGAAAATGAAAGACATAGTTTTTCCTGATTTCCCCTCTGAAGGTCAGGCAAGTGACATTAGTTAAAGCTATCTAGTCAGTAAAAGTTAAAAAAAAATTGCTGGTTTTCAGTCTTTAAGCTAGGACTTTTCCTTGGATTCTGCCTTGCTTTGTCCTATTTCTATGAGTTTATTTTATTCAAGTTTTGAATGTAAAAAAAAAGACAAAAAGAGACTTAGATTAAAAAATAAAAATTCAAATATGAGTACCTTTATGTGTATTAAAACAAATTTGTTACTTGGCTGCTTTCATTGTATTTTCATTCCATTTAGTTACTTTGTATATTGATCTTGTGAAAAGTACCTCATAAAATAGTAGGACTATTGATGTGGTAATAGTATACATTCCAGACACTTAAAACATTCCCTTCATTTTATTTATAGGAAGAGTTCAAATTATGATCCATCATAATACCACTCCATTAAGTTTGAGTCCATTTAATGTAGTAAATATTTAGTGCTATCTCTTAATTCACAATGTTTGCAAGACATCTTATATTTCTATGTGTGTTTTTTTTTCTTTTTTGGAAAAAGTTGTCAATAATTTTTAAGTAGTGTTTTTCTTTAGACATACCATATTTGAAGCACATGAGTGTTAATCTTGTGTGGGTTTGTATCATAGCAAACAAAAAACATTAAGCTTCTAATATGCAAATACATTGTTTTGTCTTCAGGGTTACAAATATTTTCCTTTGGATTTTGACATGGTAAGTGAGAGCAGGGATTTATTCAAATTATGTGAACATCAGGTATTTTATAAGTTATTAGTGTATACAGGGTAGCCTTGAGCAAATAATTCAGCTCCCTGTACTAGTTTCCTCAAATGGAAAATGAAGGAGCTGAAAATTACTTCAAGGTCCTTTGCAAAACACACCTGTCTTGTGAAGGTTCACAAAAGGCAGCATATACAATATCTGTCCTTGTCTTTTGGCTTTGTAAGCACTACTACCTTCACTGCTTTGAGTCTTTAACCATTGATACCAAAACTGCTGTGGCTCCTTCAGCATTGTAATGCATTGCATGTGACAGTTGAACTGCATTGTGACAGATGGCCCTTAGATTTAAGAAATTAACGACTTTAAGAAGGTTATATATTGACAGGTCAGGAGCAATTAACATCTGCAATAAGACGTAATGAATACTTAAGTTAAAATGAATTCGACACATAGTTGTTGAATGTCACTCTTTACATTATAGCACACTAAGTCTAGGACAGGTCTAAGAGCCTCTGGAAATGTCAAAGACCAAAAATATTAAATCTAAAACCTTCAGCTCACAAATGTGGAGTGAATTCTCCAGGAGTTCATATAAAATATTGCATGGTAGATTGACAGATACATCTTTCCTACTTTCCAGTGTACTTAGAATTTTAAGACATTGTTTCATCCAACTGTTTAAGTACATTTGCTCAAATACAAGTGTGTGTGTGTGTGTGTGTGTGTGTGTGTGTGTGTGTGTGTGTATCAGAAGTTAAATATGTAGCTTTATTAAACTAAGCAATTTCCTATTTGGACTCAGATCTGTGTTCAACACTTTCTTTTAAATTGAGGCTGTTAATTGCTCTTGTATTGTAAATACTATGTTATAAAATACACTATATAATGACCTGATATTTAGAACAAGTGAATAAAATATTAACACATTAAAATACATAAATATTTTTAACGTGGCCTGAAATGACCATTTACTACAGATAGATAAAATACACAAGCTCTGTAATATTTGGTTTACTTTTATCAATACATATTTACCAGGCACACTTAAATGTACATTTCTATGAAGGTTCAAACATAACTTTGGAAAGATTTTGAGTGTTACTTTTCTAAAATTTAACCATTCAGTGTGTCAAAGTGTATGCTGAGTATTAGAGAGTATCACTAGAAGTGTCAGGTAAAAAAGTAGGCAGGCAAAATATTTCAAAGCAAAATTTCCTTTCCTTTCAGGAATAACCTTGTACAGCTATATTTTCTTTGGAGGAGAAAGTGGGAGAGGAAATAGGAAATCAAATGGAGATGAAAGAACAACTGGAGTGTTAAGTGATGGGACTTAGATTTTAGTCCAGCGAGAAATATGCAATCTTTTTAAAACTGCCTGTGTGGGTTCTCTCTTTCTCATTTCAAATATTATATTATATGTTTAGAATACCTTAAGTTTGATATGATTGTAGCTTACTAGGTTAAAACATCATCCAAAACAGAAGACTTCATTATATTTAAAGAGAAGCCAAGTAAGTGGTGCCACACAAACACACACACACACACACACACACACACACACACACACACACACTCACATGAAAATGTACTGTATAAACAAGCAACACAAAAACACTGAATCAGGCTGCAACCATTTTTTATTTTTTAAATCAGAAAATAATGTGCTCAGTTTAACTCTGGTACCCCTGTTGCCTTGGTTTTCAATTGAGGCCCAGTTCATACAGCTCTCCTAGCTTGAAGTTTTTCATAGCCTATGAACTTACTCCTAACAATCACTAGATACAGTAGTTATAGTATGTACTGTCCATTTAACAAAGGAAGGAATGTTAAGCAGAAATTTTCATGGAACCGATTAAAAATCAGTTGAACATTATGCATGTTGGAAGCCCCTCACAATTATGTTCAAGAGTTTAAAGCAATGGAATGTAAGGCTAATGCGCCACAAAATGTATAGCTGGGTAGCTGTAACAACATCGCAGTACTTTAAAATGCAATTAGAAGACAATTTGTAATCAATCAAGATCTCTGCTAAGGACTTGTTATTTTAAACTCTGGTTTCTAGGAAAGGTGCATTTTATTTCTGTACCTCTCAAATTTTACTGTTCAGACCTTTTAACTAGAAATCTTGTTAAGATGCAAATTTTGATTCAGTAGCTGTGAATGAGATCTGGAATTTTGCATTTCTAAAAAACACTGTGGGCATGTTAATGCTGCTAAACCTCAGCCCACACAGAGCAGAAAGGAGCTAATTTATTTTCATGTAAATATGACCAAGGTGAAATTAACCAAAAGTCGCATAATTTTAAAAATCAATAAATTTGAGTTATTGTGCAATGTATTACACATTCAAAAATTAACAAACTGTATAATTATTTGCATTTTGATATTAAAATTTATCTTAATCTCCGGCCTAAGTAATTTAGGTAAACCTGCCATGAGAAAAACAACCAGTCTCTAGTTCATCATTTGCCTAACTTTTTCACCAGCTGACATGCATGCATTTATATTGCTTAGAAACTGAAAGCCATTGAACAAACATTATCAACAGTTTAACAATATTTTAAACATTTTCAAAGTAACCTTAAAGCCATAACTATTTTTAACAAAGTATAGTTCCTAGAAAGTATGCATTTATAAAATATCTCAGTGATTTCTAATATTGTGTGTGTGTGTTTGTGTGTATGCATGCATGCACATTTTGACATGTGTAAAAATAAAAAACAATGCTTTCAGAAGTCCTGCTACTTTGGTGTGAGGTATGAACTCTTGTCATCAGGCTTCACAGTAAGTGCTTTTATTCACTGAACCATTTTTCTAGCACTATAAAATATTTTAAATGAACGTGTCATTGAGTCATTTGTATTTCAGAGCCACCAATTGAATTTTCTCATCTCGACATTAAAGTTTTCCTTTTTCCTTATTAAAAAAAAGTATCTGACACTTAGCAGAACAAGAACACCAAAAATGACAGTGAGAGAGCTTTTATTTTTCTTTGCTATCTACCATTAAAAAAAATTCCTAAAAGCTGGGAAGAAATGGTAAACTACACAGGTGATAGTTTCATCACAACTGTTTTTTCCTCAGAAGGTAGTATAATAGCTCTTTATTCTGAGCAAAACTTTAATTCCTTTTCAGACTATAGAAGAAAAGTCGGTGCTCTACTTTTTTCTGTGCAGCTTATCATGCTACAGAAGCAGCATTAAAATGAGGCATTCATTCCACGTATTAAGTCGGAAATAAAATTTTAAATTGTGTTTGGGGAGAAGCACAATGTGATCTGATGGTGTTTATTGAAAAAAAAATCCCTTCAAAGATGATGTGGCTGTCTTAATTGTGGCATCACAAGTCACCATCTTGTCAATGAGACCATTTGTCTTTTTGGAGCTCAGATAATGTAACAGCAACAGCAGAGCTTGTTTGGTAGCAACTTGAGGATCCCTGTGAACTACAGGGCCAATTGGATTAAAATGTTTTTTGCAAGTGCTAAATGAACTTGGGTGTCTGCCAAAATTGCCTTGGATTTCATTACTCTTAACATTACTTAATAATGCTAAGCCTAAACTGTTGCTATGTGTCTTCCAGAGAGCTTATAACAGCATAAATAGCATATTTCCTTTTAAAAATAATGTCCAATTTAAAAATGTAAGCGTATAAGAGATTAAGAAAAATATGTGATATTACAGAACAATTAAAATGATACTGGAGTAAAGTTATGAAGTATTTCTGAAATACATTAACATTTTTCACTTTGATTGGCCATAGGTAACTAAACCAACCCATGGAACCCAAAGCCATGGAGAAAGGAGTGCTACTCTACTTGAAATATCATCTCTTTGTTGTAAGAAACAATCTTTCTGCAGCTAGCATTAGCTGTATGAATTGATTATATTATCATTTTAAAATGTTTTGTTCTTGATTTTATGGTATTCCAGACTTTATTACATGTGAATCTCACAATGATTTTGCAACATGGATATTTCAGATACTACATATTTTGTGAAAAGTAACCCAGACTTAGGTTTTTTTTAAGATCACATACCTTTTCAGTCCCATAGACAGGGAATAATATTAATACTCTCAACTAATAAACATACTCTTTTTATGTTCAGATAAAATTAAGTAGCCTTGCATATTAAAGAAAAGAAAATGAGCTTTAAGAGCTTTGAGTTTATATTAGAAATCATGGAGATAACTTATTGAGTTATTTACTTATTCGATTCTTTTTGAGACAGCATCTCAGTGTGTAGCCCACTGCATTATATAACCCAGAGGTGACGTTGAGCTTTTTTATCTTGGTCTCTCATGTGCCTAGATTTCAGGAATGAACTACAAACCTAGAACCGTGAGTTTTATTAAGTGTAGTTAAGGTATGATTCCTAGTCTTAGAAATTTATACCATGTGATAACATAATTATATAATTACAAGTTATACACAATATACTAGAAAACAAGGATGCAATCTAACTGAATGAGAGAAAAAAATTGCTGCAGTTTAAAATGTGTTCAGAAGTCAGAGCCAAGATCCTTGGAGTTTCTTCTCTGTAAAGATGCACCCATTTGAGAGAGTAGACCTGGGAAAGACTACTTGAAAAAAAAAAAGAAAATATATTACAGCTATGGATTAGCTTACCATATGTTTAAAATAAATAAAAACAAACAAAAACAAACATGCAAACAGTCTCTCTCTCTCTCTCTCTCTCTCTCTCTCTCTCTCTCTCTCTCTCTCTCTGTGTGTGTGTGTGTGTGTGTGTGTGTGTGTGTGTGTTTGAGTGTGTGTGTTCTACAGATGTGTTTTGGCAATGCTTGCAACACTGAATATTAAGAAGATTCACATTCACATTTTGCATTTTATTTAAAACATATTCAAGAATTTCCATTGTGTAGATTTTAGTGACAATAGTTAACTATGTAGGGTGAATAATTTCACCCACTGGGAAATCACACTGTGTTTTCCCTTGGAGGAACTAGATTATTAGAAGACATTGCAAAAATAACTTTTGTTGATGGAGAAGTGAGCCTTGTTTAGTTTCTTTAACGAATCTCCTGAGGTAATTAGTACATTTAAAAGTATAAGCAATGACACATATTCTAAGTGCTATTAAATAAAACAAAAGGGCAAACCTATCCCTATTGTAATGTTTCTTTAAAAGTGCAGTTATTTCAGGTAGCATTGTTATTAATACTTATTTGTGAACATGCTCTTTATATTTCGAGAGCCAAGAATTAGTAATAAATATTAATCTGCAGCTCCACTTTTTTTTGCCAAATAAAGTAAACAGGTTTCCCAGGTTGTCAAATGACTTCCTTAGGTCACAACATTGCTTTAAGAAAGTACTCCAGTTCATGAAGATGATTGCCCTGTCATACAGCTTGTACTATAGGTTACTGATAGTTTATTCATAAAAAGTTTAGTGATAAAATTTTTCAAAAATAAAGAAAAGAAAAAGATGTGCGTTTTTTCCCCACCAGCCCTAAGATGTGGTTTTATATATATTGGATGATACCATATATATTGGTATCATATTGGATGAAATATATATTATTTATTTATATTAGATCTAATATTTTCTTGCAAAATAAAATTTTCTAAGTTGTGATGAGATCCTCAGGTTTGACTGAATTACCAAGTACTCTGATGTAATTCATAAGTAACAATAATTAACTGGTGGGTTTTTATTTTTCCCCCCTCTCATTTGTAGGTGGCTCTGAAAAGAGAAAATAAAAACTATTTCAGTAAAGTGAATATTTCTATGTATTATGCCATACCTTTGAATCCATAATTTATTTTATTTACTTATTGTTTGTAGTAAAGTCACCAGTGGGAGATTTTTGTCAGCATATATAACATGTGTTTTTTGAGAATAACTTCATTAAAAAACCCACAAATACTATTCAAATGTAAGGAGCCATGACACTCAATTGAGGTCTATGACTTTCAAGATGGATTCATTATGTTTGAAGTGACATAACAAAAGTTGAAAAATTGTTTTAATGATGGTCTCGCATTGCATATTTATTGTACTTCTTGAAATGTTCCCAACTACAATAGTTAATTTTAGGCACAGATTTGAATAGTAAAGTTTGTTAGGTGTTAAGTAATGGGTGTTTTTGAACAAATACCTAAAAAATATTTACTACCACTCTGAACAAAATCTAAACTGTATAAGACAGAATAATGGATTTATAATAGTTTTGATATCAATGATAGATATATTTCCCAAATGACGTTTTAGGCAGCAATTTAAGATTTACTAAAATTTCTCTTTGCTGTATTGCAGTATATAGTTCATCAATGCAAAAGACAGTTTTCTACTCATCCCAACTGATATTTTTAGTTTTGTTTTTGTTTGTTTTGCATTCTTTTGTTTTTCTCGTTTTCTTTTTCTTTTCATATAGGGACTCTCCATCTATTACAGACTAGTTTGAAGCTTTCTGCATAGACAAGGTTAGTCTTAAATTTGTAATCTACCTTCTAGCATCTTAAGTGTCTGACTTACAGACTTGCATTGTACCATCACCATCACTCACCTCAACTTTAATCTCCTGTCTCTGTACTTAAGACCCCCAAATATATTGATGTAAAATGTTAATGTACATTAAAATTACTATTCTTTCAATGTATAGAAGTTAAGTTTTGCTTATTTACAGAAAATGAAATATTTTCCTTATTCTAAAGGTGTTTTTTCTCTTGCTAAAAATGTCTAACACATTAGGCTTTTAATAGATGAAATGAACAAAGTTGCAAACTTTTGCTCAGCAGGCATACCTTCAAAGGTCACACTTTTATAAAAAAAACAAATTCACAACTTCTGGTTAAATGTAAAAATCAAGCACTCTAAGCTATATTTTGTCTTTTGTCTTTTTTTTTGAGTTTCAGATAAGTTGTAATCTCAGAATACTTGATTTTGAATAACAAACTTTTCATTCATATGCTCTGTGACCACTGACAAATGTTTTACTGTACTTGTTTTTGTTTGATTGACACTTTATTTTACAGCTGCAGACATGTAGCTCAGTTTTAAATTGGTGGTTTAAAATGAGCTCAGTGCTGGCTTGTATCCTGAGACATGGAGTAAGGGGTTAGGCAGGAGAACATGAAAAGCAAATTTATCTAAAATGTAAAAGATTTTCATAATCAACATAAAGAATATTAACAAGAATATTCATTAGTTCTGGAAACTTCTCTTTGCCATCTTTGTCTCTCCTTTCTCAAATCTTCTTTTCTTTACTAGAGTATAGTAGATTATAGTGTATATTATAGTATATATTTTTAAAAGAAACTTAAGAAATAACGTAAATGTCATCAATTTTCATTTCAAGATAATTTAAAAAAAATTTTTTTTTATTAACTTGAGTATTTCTTATATACATTTCGAGTGTTATTCCCTTTCCTGGTTTCCGGGCAAACATCCCCCTCCCCCCTCCCCTTCCTTATGGGTGTTCCCCTCCCAACCCTCCCCCCATTGCCGCCCTCCCCCCATAGACTAGTTCACTGGGGGTTCAGTCTTAGCAGGACCCAGGGCTTCCCCTTCCACTGGTGCTCTTACTAGGATATGCATTGCTACCTATGGGGTCAGAGTCCAGGGTGAGTCCATGTATAGTCTTTAGGTAGTGGCTTAGTCCCTGGAAGCTCTGGTTGCTTGGCATTGTTGTACTTTTGGGGTCTCGAGCCCCTTCAAGCTCTTCCAGTTCTTTCTCTGATTCCTTCAACAGGGGACCTATTCTCAGTTCAGTGGTTTGCTGCTGGCATTCGCCTCTGTATTTGCTGTATTCTGGCTGTGTCTCTCAGGAGCGATCTACATCCGGCTCCTGTCGGTCTGCACTTCTTTACTTCATCCATCTTGTCTAATTGGGTGGCTGTATATGTATGGGCCACATGTGGGGCAGGCTCTGAATGGGTGTTCCTTCAGTCTCTGTTTTTGTATTGAAGTAGTAGAGTGCTTACTAAGCACAGGAAAAATTTTTGATACTTTTATTTTCATATAAAATGACAAATATTTCTCAAATTTATTAAAGACAAAATATTTATTATGTAGTAAAAGATCAATTTTTCAGAAGCTACCAAAAAACAGTAAAATGTTAAAAATGTTATGTGACTAAAGAAAGTAATAATTATCAGTATCATTTTCTTAGTCACTTGATATGACAGTTCTCCAAAATATTTTATAGAAACTGAAAATTAATTGTTACTTAATTATATTTTCACTTAACTAATATTTTTCAAGTTCACTAACTAATTTAATCTTCTGAACTTCAATATTACATGTTTACATATTTTTGTTGGTTCAAATTAATCAAAGTCTTCCTCTTTCAGTTTAAATTGTAGGTCCTTATATATGTACCTAAACTGAGTAGGAGGTTTCTAATTATCTCTACATTATAAGTGCATAAGGTGAGACTTAATAAAGTACGAAGACAGAAAATGGCAATGCCATGAATCCGTTTTACTTTCTAAACTCATTTGTAGCCAGAATAAAATTATAATTATTTTTGTTAACATAAAATATATAATTTAATTGAATATTAGCTATTCACAAGAACATTGCATTTTAATTTGTTTTTCTATATAGACATGCATTTCTTACTATTCAATTGTCAGCTGCAATACTATATTAAAGTTGTAGAATACCAAGAAAAAAATCACAATTTCAATGTTTATACTGAATATTCCCTTTTCTTCTGGATACTTTAATTACAGGAGAAATATTCTATACATAAATTTCCATGTCATTTAAAATTTTAGTTATATTCTGGAAAATGTGAACGTACATATTTTAATGATTTGTTAAACTAGATTTCTCCTTTCTTTGTTCTATATTTATTGTAATAGATCATACTTTTGTAGTAACAAACTACAACAAAACATCTTAATATTTAATTATCTTAATCAGTTTAAGAAATTTAGTTAACTTAATCGATTTAAGATAATGAAAATCCTAACTACCTTGTGATCTTTCTCATCAAAGATTAAAACATTTATATTTCATTTGTAATTGGCTTGCTTGATCTATGAGTACTCAACCGTGTTTATTTCTAATGGTTTCACTTGGGAAATTTTAGGTTAAAATAATAGGTTTCAAGTCACATTCTTGATTAGAAATCCTGATACATTACAACACTGGAATAAATATAGGAGGGACAAGATGTCCCATAACATCACATGCCTAAGTAAGTAATATTTTTGTGAAGCCTAGAGAAGAATTAATCTTATTTACAATCTATATACATATCACCACATCTGGTTGAATAACTTATTATTTTTTAAAGCTTTTTAAAAATAATTAATTGTAGTTCATGTGCATTGCCAAACTGGCTTTACAGCTTTACAGTCAGTTCTGAGTTACCATGTGTGTGCTGGGGACTGATCTGGGGTCTTTGGGAAGAATAGTCAGTATTCTTAACCACTATGCCATCTCCTCAGCCCCACAACAATTATGTCAACTGATTTTCTCCCAAGTTAACTAGTAATTATATATATATATATATATATATTTATGCCTCATAAACAGTTTATAGTTATACTTAAGTCAAGTGAAATACATTGAAACATAGTTTTTAAATCATATCTTTAGGGCATATTAGCTATATAGAAAAATACTGATTCCTATATATTGACCAATTATTAGTAAAAAGATAAAATATCTTTCATTTGCTTCATTTAATAGTTTTAGATTTTTTCATTTATTTAAAATAAACTATTTTCTCATACACTGATAACAATTTTCACTCTTATTCCCCTCAGTTCCTCCTCCTCTCCCACTCCTCCAGATCCACTCCCTCTTTGTTGCTTGCTGAAAAAGAATAGGCTTCTAAGAGATGGGTTTGTTTTATCTTAAATACTTAACATTATGGTGCAATAATTATTTAAAATGAATATTGAACACAGTTGACTCAGATTGATAAACACAAAGAAGTGAAATCAGTACTGTGAAACTTTGCTCAAGTAAAATCTCATTCTGGAGGTAAGCATAATCATTTCTTTCTTGTACCAATACTTTAAAATCTTGAAAGCAAAATATTCAGATCACTTTTAAAATTTTGTGAAGCATAACAACCTTAAAATTAGTTCTAGGAAAGTATCTAAATTTTTTGTTTTTCTGACAAATATTCAATGTTATTTTGTTAGTAATATTTTCTCTAATATATACTATTATTAACATATATTAATACATAAAGTCTAGATTAAGAACAGATTTTAAAAACCATTTATACCCAATTTGTTATAATTGTGTCATAAGAGATTTCTAATGGATAGGTTATCTAAACTTCCTCCTGTGGCTGGAAAAATTGCTCAGTGTTTAAGAGCATTTGCTGCTCTTACAGAAGACAACTATTTGATAATCAGCATCCACATTGGATGACCCACAGCAACTTGTGACTTTGGCTCAGATGATCCAATGTCTTCTTATGGCACCCACATCATACACTCAGAACACACACACACACACACACACGCACACACACACACACACATGCACACACACACACACACACAGAGAGAGAGAGAGAATCTAGAAAAATAACTCTAAAGATTAGTTCTTTTTGATTTCTTATGCATTTTTAATTATTTGAAAAAATTCTCAAAACAACGAGCGTTTAAATTAAATATTTAGCACAATATTTCAACACACTGCATAGATGTTTGATGAAAACCCATCATTTTAAGTATAAATCATTATATTTTCTGACATTTAAAAGTTGTAATTTGTATTAAGTTAATAATTTAATAATAAGTCATAAGTATATGGTGCATTGCTAAATAAACCATTTCTTTTCAACGTTGCTGAGCTTTTAAGAATGTGAGAGTTGTTAAATCAGATGACTGTTTTGAAGAGGAAGCACCTCAAAGTTTTTGGGGTATATGGTGAATGTGATTTGAAAATGTTTTCTAAAGATTCACTGGGGAAAGGATCTTTTGGATTTTCACATTGCTTACTATTAATTTCTCAAGAACTACATAGACTTTTCCAGGTGAAATTAAATGTTACATTAGTCAATAATGTATTCTCTAAGTAACTATAGATATAAACATGAAATCATTGAGAATTAAAAACTACAAGTTTTCAATGTTTTATGCTTAAACTCATGGGTTAGCATGTTAAACACTGATAATTCATTACTTACTCTTTAAATTAAGTGTCATATATAAATTCACTAAAATCTGAGGAGACATTATGTAATAAAGTTTGCTTCTAAGTATTTTTGTAACTACCCTTCTAGAGATACAATATGCACATATTAGACATTAGTATCTATGGGAGAGGCATGAATAAATATGTTCATTATTTTTATTTAAACAAATGGTAATTACACACATATATGTAAAAATTACAACTAGAATATGTAAAAATTGAGGAATAGAAAGCTAGTTTTAGTTTCATCTATAAAATCAATTACAAATAATATTTTTCTTCACTTGTATCTCTTTAATGCCTTAGTAGTAAACCTCATACATTATAGATCAGAGGGGTTAATGTGCCTGTGAGAGTGGCCAAAATTTATAATATCTTGGGCTTATAAAGGAAACTCTAATTGCCTTATACTCTACATTTGTTTCTTTTTTTCCCTCAGTTGATTCGGAAACACACACACACACACACACACACACACACACACACACACACATTTTTCTATACATGACGTAAAAAAACTGAATATGATAGTATATAGTTATTGGATAACACTTTAAAGATAAGTAATATAAGAAAAAGAATTTATTAAAACTAAAATGAGTATGTGTTGTGGGATAGAGGGCTAGCTCAGTGGTTAAGTGGTTGGACTGGTCTTCCAGATAATTCTGCAGTTCCCAACAGCTTTGTCTGGAAGCTCACAACTGACAGCAGTTCCAACAGCAAGGCCTCCAATGCTTCTGGTCCCCAAGGGCACATAGCACTAGTTTCTTTTTAAAACTAAAGTGTAATTGATTTACATTTTATAGAGAAAAAGACAAACCCAAGTAAAAATGTAGGTTCCCAGTAAGTGAATAACTAATTATCATTTTCCAAGATAGTTGTTGTCCTGTCTCCTGTTTAGAAAAGAGAATAGGATAAATCACACTTAATTATTAAATTTAAATTCAATTGAAAATAATCTTTTGTCGGTGTAAGTTGCACCTAAATTTCATTTGGAGTGTCATAAATACAATATTTTTTACACGAAAATGTGTCATAAAATAGACCCTATGAGATAGGAATGCATGCGGAAAATAAAATTTTAAATTAAATGTTTTTGATATATAAATCTAAATGTGGATAGATATTTTTGCGATATATAACATTATATCAATAATTTCTGCAGAAATATTCTTAATTTTTAATTGAATTCATTTCTGTCCATTTAAACTTTAGGTTTAAAGAACTATTAAAAGTAGAATATACTAAAATACAGTACTTCATTTAATGAATATGGAAGCTTAAGAAACAGTGCAAGTAAAAGTGTTTAGAGGAGGCAAATGCAATCAAAACATGTTAAATAACGTTAGGACAATAAAACAATAAAATTCTAAATGATTCACAAATACATTGTCACATTAATCATTGGTTTCCTATAAATGATGTTTTCTAGAGAAACCATAACTTGTTGGAACTCAGAAAGTGATCCTTTCTCCTTCACAGTCTTCTGCAATAAAAAGGGAATGATGCAGAAAATTATACTCATGAAACTGTTCACCCTACATGCATACTTAGAAACGATGGAGAAACATGTCTATTTAAATAGTTTTTGGCAGTCCATGCCCTACCACTGTGGAAGGCAGCCAAATTCAATCTAGGAAAATTTCTTCCTAGACACTAGGCCAAATTTTCTCCTGGCTTGTCTTTGCCACCTTTCTTTTAGATTGGTTTGCTATATATAGCTTAGACTAATGTTTTATATTCCTTTTTACTTTACAATTGTCATTACTACCATTTCTATTTTGACTGTCTGTTTAATAATTCTTGGATAAATATTTTTTCTTTGCTTGTCTAAACATCTGACTTCTTACCTACACCAATATTACAGCATCAAGAAAGCTCACACATTTAGACAGTTTCCCCATGTTTACTAATATATATGGGTATGAATAACATTCTTATACACCTAGTTGTTGTATTCCTCAGATACTGGAGCAAATATTTCTTAATTTAAGTAATTATTTAGGTAGGAGATTGAATATTAGAAAGTCTTGACCATATTAAATTGAAACATATAAAAACATTTTCTTATTTTAAAAATCTGTTGTTTTACATGGTTCCACTTATTAATTAAAGTTGTATCTCAGTAGATTTACTGAAAAGTTAGAAACTCTTATGTTCTTATTGTTATCTAAATTATGGCAAATTATCAAAGTAGATACTTCTGAATTTTCTACACATATGCAGATTTTCCAGGTCATTATATAATATTAGTGCTGGAAAAGTCTTTATGAATAATGCATAATCATGGGAAAACTAAGACTTATAAAATTTAGCATCTGATCTAACTTTTTTCTTTTTTATTGGATATTTTCTTTGCTTACACTTCAAATGTTATTCCCTTTCTGGATTGCCCCTCTGGAGTCCCCCTATCACTTTCCACCTTCCTCTGCCTCTATGAGAGTGTTCCAGCACCCACCCCCCCCACTCCCTCTCACCTCCTCAACCTGGCTTCCTCTAAACAGAGGCATTGATGTGCAATAAGGCCATCATCTGCTATATATGTGACTGGAGCCATGGGTCCCTACATGTGTACTTTTTGATAGGTGCTTTAGTCCCTGGGAGCTCTGGGTGTTTTGGTTGGTTGATATTGCTGTTCTGCCTATGAGGTTGAAAACCCCTTCTGCTTCTTCAGTCCTTTCTCTCACTCCTCCATTAGGGACCCTGTTCTCAGTTCAATGGTTAGCTGTGAGCATCTGCCTCTGTATTTTTCAGACTCTGGCAGAGCCTCTCAGGAAACAGCTATATCAGGCTACTGTTAGCATACACTTCTTGGCATTCACAATATTGTCTGGGTTTCATGGCTGTATATGGGCTGGATCCCTAGGTGAGGCAGACTGTGGGTGGTCTTTTCTTCAGTCTCAGTTCCACACTTTGTCTCTGTATTTCCTCCTGTGAATATATTTTTTTCTCCCTTCTAAGAAGGACTGAATCATCCATTCTTTGGTCTTCCAACTTCATGTGGTCTGTGGGTTGTGTCTTGAATATTCTGAGCTTTTGGGCTAATATCCACTTATCAGTGAGTGCATACCATGTGTGTTCTTTTGTGTTTGGGTTACCTCACTGAGGATATTTTCCAGTTCCATTCATTTCCCTATGAATTTCATGAAATCATTGTTTATAATAGCTGAGTAGTACTCTATGGTGTAGATGCAGCTCATTTTCTGTGTTGGGAACTTTTTGCATTTTACATTTTCTTTGACAGTTCTGCCAATGTTTTCTACAATATCTTTTGCCTCTGAAATTCTCTCTTCTATCTCTTGTACTCTGTTGGGGATGCTTGCACCTATGATTCCTGATCTCTTTCCTAGGTTTTCTATCTCCAAGATTGTCTCCTTTTGTGATTTATTTATTGAATCTATTTCCATTTTGAGATCCTGGATGGATTTGTTCAATTCCTTTACCTGTTTGGTTGTGTTCTCCTGTATTCATTTAAGGGAGTTATTCATGCTTTTCTTAAAATCTTCTATCATCATCATGAGATATGGTTTTAACTCCACATCTTGTTTTTCAGGTGTGATGGGGTGTTCAGGACTTGCTGTAGTGGGAGAACTGGGTTCTGATGGTGCCAAGTGGCCTTGGTTTCTGTTGCTTATGTTCTTGGGCTTGCCTCTCGCCATCTGATTATCTCTAGTGTCTGTCTTAGCTGCTTCTGACTGCAGCCTGTCCTTCTTGTGATCCTGGTTGTGTCAGAACTCCTCAGAGTCCAGGTGTCTTTGTGATCCTGGAATCCTGGGATCCTAGGATCCTGGGATCCTAAGTGTGTCATAGCTCCTGGGAGTCAAGCTGTCTCTGAGATACTGAAGTCTTGGTGTGGCCAAGTCTTGTTGTGTCAGAGCTCTGTGAGTCAAGCTTTCTCTGGGTGTTGCAGGAGTAGGTAGGGGGAGGCCAGAGCCCTGAGTATGCTCTGACAACCGATAAAACCTGGAAGGAACCTGTATCTCTGGGTGGACAGTGGTTTGTGTTTACCTGGTTCCTACGTGGGTCCCAGTAACGTTGGGTGTTGGGGAAGAATTTGTGGCCTCAACTGTGACCTTGAGTGTGTCAGAACTCCATTGCTCTTGGGTGTCTCTGATCTCCTTGGAGTTGAACTTCCTCTGTGATCCTGTCTTCCTTTGATCCTGTGTTTCTGTGACCCTGGGCATGTTAGAGCACCTGGGTGATGGGCTTCCTCTTGATGTTGTGGGTATGGGTGCAGAACAATTGCCTAAGATTTGCTCAGGGCACAAGTTCAGATTGGAAGAGACCCATGGTAGTAGCTAGGCAGGGGTTCCTGTGTCCCTGCATCCCAGGGTACCCAGTCATTCCGGGTATTGGGGCAGACATTGTGACCTCCTCACCTGTGATCCTAGGCATGTTAGAGAACCTGAGTGATGGGATTCCTCTTCTGATCTAATATTAACAGAAGTACCCACAAACAAACCAGTGTTAATTGTCGTTAATGTAAGTGACTTTATTATCCTACATTAATTTTAATGATGATTCAATTAAAATGAATTCATGTGTTAAAATATATCATATTATTTGTTCATAAATTTCCAAAAGATAATGTGTATTTCATTAATATTTTGTTTTAATAGCTTCAAGAATTTCAGAAATTGTCAACGTATTTGTAATCTCTGTATCAGGAACTTAAATAATTTTGAGGTGAAAACATTGCCTATCTTCAATATTTTCTATTACACATAGCAGGATTACTAATATAGGTATCATTTGCAGAACAGTAAAAATAAATTACTCTTTTTGAATTGGAGACATCATTGGCAATAGTAATGAGTAAAATAATTAATATGGTTTTTACACATTTTAAGAAATGTTAATATATGTCTGGTAGTTTGGTTTTATAAGACCTTTTAGTCCCTGTTCTATGCAGGAAATGGCAGATGGATATCTATGTTTGAGCATACAATGGCCTACAGAGTGTCTTACAGTTCAGCAAGGTATCATATGGTGAGACCCTATCTCAGTAAAGAAAAAAAATACAAAAAAGGAAGGAAAGATAAACAATCTGGTTCTTCATTCAGCAAAATTTGAATCTTTTTAAACATTTAACAAGTTCAAAAATTTTACTTTTAAATGAAGCACTAAGTTCGTATTAAAAATAAGAAACATGGCATATAATTATCACTTTAACTTTCATTATCACTTAAAAATTATAATTTTATATTTGTAGAAAATCAGAAATTAATATATTGATAAGAATGTCATTAAACATGAAAATAGTTAGCTTTACAAGGTTCTGTTAATTTATGGTTAATGATTATTGATCTATGGAAAATTACTATGATTTTAAAGTTAATTACTTTATTAGAATAAAACTTTTATAAATCTTTGCATTAGTTATACGGTCTTTAGTAAAGAAGTATATTTATTATTGCCTTATCTGAGGAAATTCTATTTTAAAGTAAAAGTATAACAAATTATTGAAAAATTATACTCCAAACATTTTATATTTTTACTATCAAATATTTTAAAAAGTTAAGTATCTTGGTTACATTTCCATTGCTGAAAAGTGATACCATGATCAAGTAAATTACACAGTAAAGTATTTAAATAGGTGATCATTCATAACTCAGAGTGTTAAAGTCCATGACAATAATAGTGAGGAGCAAGGAAGCAAGGAGCCAAGTATAGAGTTGGAGCAGTAGCTGCGAGTTTGTATTTCATGCATAAGATGGAAGGCAAGAGCTAGGTCTGGTGTAGTCATCCCAAGTGACACCAAGGCCATACCTCTTAATCCTTCCAGTCTAGTAACTGGGAACCAAACATTCAAATAGATTAGCACAGGAATGGAGGGTCGTTCTAATTAACAGCATCACATAAACATATAAAAGTTTTAGAGGTTTCATATAATGGTAATAATGAGCATATTATAAAATGTTATGATAATAGCCACTCTACTTAGAATGATTAATTTTCTTGAGGAACACTTTTAAACATTAGAGGGAAATTCAATAGTGATGTATTCCTTTCTTAGTGCATACTTCAATTTTAAGTGTGAACACATTAAAAACAACTAACTGCTATAAAATAGGTTAAAATAGGCTAAATGTTGAATTTCTGGTTGCTGTATTTATTGTAACTGAAGTGACAAAATGAGTATTAAATACAAGTATTATAATTGTTATAAGAGATTGTACTTTCATTTTATGGTAAAAATGTAAATATATATAACATTGAAAATAAGGCTTTGTGAATATATAACAGAATATGGATTTATTATTCTTGTTAATTACTCTTAATTTGGGTGTTATGTTTCAAATATTAATCCCCAAAAGAAAAAAAAGATATGTAAAATTTTTATTGTTGAAACTCAGAGTCCTGTTTCATTTCACTGTAATTTTCTAATTAAATTTCATGGGTATCCTTACACTAATCTATAAACTCTAATGACAAATATGTGTAATGCTTTATGCAGATATGTATAATATATATTTTTAACCAATATTTATAGTAACTTAGCAATATTTTTGAATATTTTGAAATTTTCAATTTGGAATAGAAATGTTTTGTTAAGCTTCAGTATTGTTCATTGAGTCTATGTATTCTGATCAGATCAATTTCACACTAAAGTGATTGCTCAATGCAAGTAAGATATAGGGTATATTTACCCCCTTCTCCAAATAAGGAAATGAGACATGAGACTTGTTGATAAGAAAATGACATTAGATAAATGATGTCCTTAGAATATTTTCTTGAACAGCTTAGAATATTTTATATGAAATATTTAAGAGCAGAAAAATATGGAGATTAGAAAGACTATAAAGTGACAGTGACAGGGAAAAAGAAAGGGTGCTCTTTAAATTTTATTTAAATGTAATATATTTGGAAAGATGTAATTGTGCATTTTGACTTACTTATGAATATTCTAAGAAGTTACTAAAATTTTGGAAATGACTTACTTTTTCCTATTTAACATAGATATAAAAATTGCTAGGTGAATAATAACTTGTTTGAAAAGGAAAGAATGCTGAGAAAATCCACTTAAAGGATTTTGTTTCCATTTGTCTATTTTTTTTTTTTTGAGGAGAATTGGCATTTGGTGTTTCTCAGCATTCCTGGCTGTGATAATTTTGTCAGGTATCTCCGAATTTTTAAATGGAGATGTGCTATAATCTCCACAGAACACTTGTTTAACGATTGTCTGAGGAAATCTGAAACCACAAATGAAACTTTTCTCAAGATAAATAAGAGGCAGCATACATTTCAGTTGCTTCATTTCTGAATATTTTCTTTTCTAGTGTTTGTAACTAATATATCATGTGGGGTTATGTGAATTTTAAACTCCGTGAAAATGAATTGTCATTGTGTATATGAGATACAGTTCCACTTTAAACTTAGTCTAATTTTGTCCAGAGAAAATTATCAATGTAGAATTTGTACTAACTGAGCCCAAAGACATTAATAAGAACAAATTGTTCCGGAGCTTTTTTCTTTATCGATTTTAGTACATATTAAATATACCCAGCATTGGACTGCCAAGTAACTATTTTTCTTGTGATACCAGTCTTTATGTAGCAAGTAGTTGTTCTTAAGAGGTTGCATTTATTCTATCATACCACAATAATCAAGCAGAAGCAGAGAAATAATATTATACTCTTATGCTTTGGAAAGTATGAATAAAAAGGACAACCTTTTTTTAGAATAAAGAATTTATTGGAGTTTAAACTTCAGAGGGAGAGAGTCCATGCTCATCATGGCAGGGAGGATGACTTCGGGCATGCAGGCGTGGCGCTGGAGCAGTAGATGAGATATCATATCTTGAAATAACTACCACAGAAAATAGCACCAACTGGCAATGGCATCAGCATTTTAAGCCTCATTACCCTCCCCAAATGACACTTCTCCTCCAACAAGGCCACAGCTGCTAACAGTTCCTTTCCAAAAACATTCCACAAATTGAGAACCAAACATTCAAATATATGAGCCTAGGGGATCCATTTTCAGTCAATCCACTACAATATTTCCTTTGCATCTTGAGTTGGGTTGTAATTATTTTGCCTAAATTTTATGCTTTAAATTCTACACTGTCTTGTCACTTCAGGTCAACTGGGGTGTTTTTTATCTTTTTCTTTTAATTGGATTTTTTTAAATTTACATTTCCCGGTTACCGGACATAAAATCCCTATCCCATCGCCCTCCTCTTCTACTATAAGGGTGTTCCCCTCCTCATCTACCCCCATTCCTGCCCCCGGACATTCCTCTACACTGGGGGTCCAACCTTGGAAAGACCAAGGGCTTCTCCTTCCATTGGTGCCCAACAAGGCCATCCTCTGCTACATATGTAACTTGAGCCATGTGTCAGTCCATGTAGAGGTTTAGTCCCTGGGAGCTCTGGTTGGACGACATTGTTGTTCTTATGGGGTTGCAACCCCCTTCAGCTCTTTCAATCCTTTCTCTAATTCCTCTAACAGGGGTCCTGTTCTCATTTCAATGGTTTGCTGCTAGCAATCGGTCTCTGTATTTGACAGGCTCTGGCTGTGTCTCTTAGGAGACATCTATATCCTATTCCAATCAGCATGCACTTGTTAGCTTCATCAATCTTATCTCGTTTTGGTGGTTGTATATATATGCCATATGTGGGGCTTCAGTCTCTGCTCCAAACTTTACCTCCATATCCTCTCCTCTGGATATTTTTGTTCCCCGTTTTAAGAAGAAGTGAAGCATGTGCGCTTTGGTCATCTTTTTTGAGCTTCATGTGGTCTGTGGATTGTATCTTGGGTAATTCAAGCTTTTGGGCTAATATCCACTTATCAGTATCAGTGAGTGCATAATATGTTTGTTTTTCTGTGATTGGGTTATCTCACTCAGGATGATATTTTCTAGTTCAATCCATTTTCCTATGAATTTCATGAAGTCATTGTTTTTGATAGCTGAGTAGTATTCCATTGTGTAGATGTACAACATTTTCTGTATCCATTCCTCTCTCTGTTGAAGGACATCTGGGTTTTTTTCCAGTTTCTGGCTCTTATAAATAAGGCTGCTATGAACATAGTGGAGCACGTGTCTTTTTTATATGTTGGGGCATCTTTTGGGTATATGCCCAGGAGAGGTATAGCTGGGTCCTCAGGTAGTGCAATGTCCAATTTTCTGAGGAACCTCCAGACTGATTTCCAGAGTGCTTGTACCCGCTTTCAATCCCACCAACAGTGGAGGAGTGTTCCTCTTTCTCCACATCCTCGCCAGTATTTGCTGTCATCTGAGTTTTTATCTTAGCCATTCTGACTGCTATAAGGTGGAATCTCAGAATAGTAGTGATTTGCGTTTCCTTGATGGCTAAGGGTGTTAAACATATCTTTAGGTGCTTCCAGGAAAACATTTATTATTAATAATAAACCTAAGAACTTAAAGAATCAGAGAGAGGTACTAATACATGTTCTTTTAATGGAACAATGTTAAAATAGCTTAATTTTAGAAATCTCTGTAATCTTTACCCATGGAAGGAAAATCATAAACCAAAGATCATGGTGACTAGATTTGACAACTTAATTCCAGATGTTTATATATACCATTGGAGACGTTTGTCTTGTTCAAAAGCATTATGTCTCTTTTAGCTGATATGCTACTTTATTTGTTCCTCAATTTACCTTTCTCTGATTTTCTTCATGTATTGGTGAAATGATAACTCTTCACATTATCAAGTTTCTTTGATTTCTCTTAATTTGAAATGACTAGAAATATTTTTTTTACATTTGGAAATCATTAGTAATGTCTTTTTAAAGATTTCTACAAGCATTTTTAGTAAATGTTCAGAATCTTCTGAACAAAATAGTAGATATTTATTAGCTTAACTAGTGAAAATGAACCTCAAATAGCAGAAAGTATTTTATAAGTTTAGTCTAAATTTCAAACATTTTTTAGCCTCATCACATCTCAATTTTTTCATACATGTGAAAATTATATGATCATTTGCTATGTTATACATAATACATATAATTTTTATTATTAACTCAAAATTTGCAGGTAGTTTGTTATCTCAGAGAGACATTATATCAAGAAATAAAAAAAAGTGTATGGAAATAAAAGACATGTACATTGAATTCTGGCCTCCAAATATTCATGATCAGAGGAGCACATGTACACATATTTTCTACACATGCTTAGACACATACATGAATACATTAAAAGGATCATTGAGTTAGTTACTATTTAAAGTTCTTTTTGTAGTTAAATTTATCTTCAGCATTTAAAATTTCCCATGGGAATGCTGCATTATGTTCAATGAAAAGCAATTTAACTATAAAATAACTATATTTATATAAATGTCATTTAAGCTCTTAATAGTAAAAATGTATTGTCTTTTTCTCCCTTTGTCTGTCTGTTTATATGTCTGTCTGTCTCTGTCTCTGTGTCTCTCTCTGTCTCTGCCTCCCTCTCTCTCTCTCTCTCTCTCTCTCTCTCTCTCTCTCTCTCTCTCTCTCTGAGAGTGCTGTTGAAACAAGGATCAGAAATGCAGTATTTAAATTAACTTACCATAAATTCATATATTTATGTGAATTTCCAAAGGCATAGAGAAGAATTTAGAGGTCAAAAATTTTTAAATATAAAAATCTATTAGCAATATTTATGCACAAACTCTTGTCTTTAACTCGTTATTCTAAAAAGGAAATATGCCTATAAAATGATAGTGCCTAAGTTACAAAGTGTGCTTCCTGACCAACTAAAAAATAATAAATTTAAAAAGCCTAAAAACTTTCATTTTGAAAATTTATTAATGCATTAATGAAATCATTCACCAATGTTAGTCATATATCTGCAATTCATGAATGCCTCAAATTAATATTATTAAACTTATTAATTCTATCAGTCTTGATACAAAATTTATCAGGAATACAACTTTATCCCATTATAGAACTGGCTTTATTTAAAACATAGAAAGAAGGGGAGTTCAGGAATAAGCACCCATGTCAGGTGGCTCACAAGCATCCATAATTTCAGTAGGGAATATAAAACCCAACCAAACAAACAGAAGACAAAACAAAAACATAACCAGAAGGAAGACGGACGTAAAGAAAGAAAGAGAGAAAGAAAGGAAGGAAGGAAGGCAGGAAGGAAGAAAGAAAGAAAGAAAGAAAGAAGTGAAGGAGGAAAGGAATAAAGGAGGAAAGGAATAAAAGAAGGAAGGAAGGAAGAAAGGAAGGAAGGAACAAATGAATGAAGGAAAAGATTCAATTACAACTAGAGGCAAGACACTTTTCTTCCCTCCTTATATTTGCCTCCACCACACACCTGTTTGCAGAGCATTTATTGAACTCTACCAAAGTGGGTTTTAATTGAGATACTGCAAGATGAGTTTTCTATGCATGCCATGTATAAGTCTCCTTTGTTCTGATAATTTTATCTGAACTCCCACATTGTAAGTTTACAGGTTTGATACTTTGTTTCCCTTAAAATATTTAATTCAAAATTGAAATGAACATAATACGAATGGGTAAGAGGGTACATATGCATTGACTTATCTTGTATAGGAGGTGTAAAACAACAACGACAAATAACACAAATTTGAGTGAATTTATCTCTGGACCTAGACAAGTGAATATGTCAAATACGTCATCATTTCTAAAGAATTTAAGCAAAGACCATATTATCCTCTCCTTGAAGATAACACTGAATATGAGAAGATCCTTCTGTGTCATGCAGGGATCTTATTATGTCAATTAACTGAACTGATAATTTCAAATGACTGTTCTTCAAGCAAATATTTTGTAGCTTATGAGGTCTTCATTAGAAGTACTGCTTTAACTTGCTTTTTTATAGTTTCAATGCCTACCATATTGAATGCATTGGATGTATTGGATGTATACAAATGTGAATAGCCAAATAAATAGCAGGACATTATTGTGCTCATAATGTATGAGTTGAATAAATGGGTAATAAATAATAAGTAATTCATGCCATAATATAAATATAATTAACTAAGACATGCTTGGTGTTCTAGTTTTACTCTGAATTAGCATAAGCACTGTGTTCTGAAACAGGATCACAACATTCAGTCCAGGTTGACTTGAAATTCACAGTACTTTCATCTCCAGCCTCATAGGTACTAGAATCACAGGCATGAGGCATTATGGCTAGGTGATATTCCATTCAATTATATTCCATTTGGAAATTATTTTCAGTATCATAGGATGTTATAATTCATTCCAAAATTATTTATATTTTTAGACATAGCGATTAATGTTTCCTCCAGTGTACTCTATAGAATTGTGTCAAAATATGTCTAAAATAGTAGTATCACATATTTTAAAAAATAGTACGTTTTACTTCTTTTTCACGAATATCTACTTTTAGTTTTTTTCCAGCCTGTTCTGGAAGGGTGAAGAGTATGTGTATTCACTTTTTATGGTGATTAGATTATATGAAAACCAAAAACTTTTCAGTCCCTCCTACTCTTTTCAAACTTCTGTATCTTATTTTCCTATGTTCTTCTTTTTCCAAAATTGCATCATAGTAACTCATGGCCTTTCAAAATTACATGTAATGTAAATTTCAATATCATGAATATAGTAAAGAGATCTTGAATATACAATTAGATAGCTTGAAGCTTAATCATGGTTAGGCTGGATTCTCTCTCTCTCTCTCTCTCTCTCTCTCTCTCTCTGTGTGTGTATAAAGATATGGAATTCAAATCTGTAGGTTTCATGATGTCTATTTTCTTAGTAATGATTTATTAGTAATGTAGTAGATCCAAATTAAATAGAGGTAAGTTTTATTGAGGATTTTGAGTCAGTTAATTTGCTGCAAACATTGCCTGAACAAAATTTGAGAGTTAAGGTAGAAGCTATAAGTAAGAAAAGGAGCTACTTCAATACACACAACACATAGTAACTATTAGAGATGTTTTCTTTTCCAATTAGTGTTACTAAAATCTCTTAATTGCTATAAGACTGCTGGATGCTTTCTCCATAGTTGTTCTATTTTAAATCAATGTCTCCCATGTAATTATATTTAACATTTTCTTTACTGTCATTATTATCCTGCTCTTTCTCATGTATTGTTAATCCAAGGAAATATACTGAGGGAAGTGAGTTTTGAGTTGTATTTAAAGAAATGATGAGTGTGGATCACTAAAAATATATTGAAAAAGTCATGACTTGACTGTGTTGGCTAGGGTGAAGAGCACACATCAGAGATTATAAATTTTAAGACTGGTTTGTTTGTGTGTTTGGTTGGTTGGTTGGTTTGGCACTTTTGGAAGAAGGTAATTAACACCCTTGAATATTATACTGCATTGTGTGGTTTCCTAGTTATCAACAGTCCATAAAGATAATTACCTATCATTAATTTCTGTAATTTCATTTTATGTTACATATTATAAACGATATTATGAAAACAATTGATATTTATTTTTCAATATCAAAGACAAAATTATCTGTGGAAAGTATTGGCTGCATAGATAATATGTTTGGATTTGTTTTACATTAAAACTATTTTACTACTTATAAAAAATAGGTTGAGAAACTATCCTTATGTCAAATCTGACTCACTTTAACAGTTCTTAAAAATTAGCAGCTGTATTTAGTGGAAAATTTAAAGGTGTAATGTTGTAGGTGTCAACAGTAACAGATTTTAATCAACCTTTTTTAAATTTAAAGTGATCAACTTAAGTAAAGCTGAATTCTTATTTCATCCAGCATATTATGAAGACATAGATTACAAATTATGTTTGCAAACAGTATTTTAAGCATCATTGTTTTAACATAATTCTAGATTACTGAGATTTAAGACAGGCTAATGTTAATTAAAATAATGATTTATCGCTTGAAATTTCATAAATAATTGAGTATTAAATAACAATTTCCAGTGAGCCTATCCATGTTTTACTATTGCATTAAAATAATAAATCAGTTAATAATAGTATTCAGAAACAAGTCAAGTAGCATTTAGATATCAACGCACATTCAGTAAGTAAGCCCTTATTGTAATAAGCCTTACTGTAAATAGTTCAACATTTTAAATGAGATTTCCTTACCTAATACAGCAACAAAAATATTTTGTAACGGATAAAATAATCATTATCTTTTATCCTTATGAAGAAAATCACTTAAAAAGCATAGTTTTCTAGTACTAACAGAATCACACCTGTTCTGATAAGGAAAACACCACCACCACCCCAGTGCCCCTGCCTGAATGTGTCCCTTCATGGCGAATGGCATCAATAGCTCATGCAAGCATATAAGGGAATGATAAGAGGCTAGGGTAGGGTCAGGCACAATTTAAAAAAAAATAACAATCCACTTTAGGTAGCACAAGAAACCTATCAATCTTCTCTGAAGTAATTTTCAATAGCCCCACACCTTGCAGTGGGCTTTATGTTATAATGATCCCATCAACACCACCTCACTGATGAATAAGCTTCCTCCACATCACTGATGAATAAGCTTCCTCCACCTCACTGATGAACAAGCTTCCTCCTCACAAACCCCAGGAGGAACATAATTAGGGTCATATCTCAGCCATAGAAGTTTGTCTGACTCATTGCCTTGAAACTAATTTGGTGATAGGAGGGCCTCCTTTTCTTTCTATATAAATAAGCTACATCTTTATGGTTTTCCAGAGAGAGGCTCAGGATTCAGAGTGTTTGGGTTCTAATCTTGGCTCTTTAAAGGAGTGTGAGCTTCAGCGTATTACTTCAGTCTTCCAGCTTCAGTGTCTTTCTCTCTTACATGAGAATAAAAACAAAACTGCCATGAAACACATTTTCATTCTAAATTACATAAAAACATTAAAATAAAATTGTTTTGGAACTAAACTTAAAAGTGTTATATATTAACAAAAACCTTAACTTAATTTTTAACCTCTTTGTCAATTAAAATGATATGAAATATCCAGTCAAGTATAAAGTATTCTGGCTTTACAGGTGAAATCATGATGCAAACCATTTAAAACTGTAGTACTGCTTACAATTAAGATATGTTATGCAGATGATTATAGGCTATTATTAAGACATTTTTCAATCATATACTGCTAAAATAAAGAGTTTTAAAGATAAGCTCCAGTCTTTCTCATCTTCAGTCAAAAGACTGAATTACTTATCCAAAGACTTATTTAAATATATAACCAATATATTACAAATATAGTGACTTTACTTCTTCAGTTGGGAGTAGACACACCAGAAGGATGTATGTGAGTTCAGTGCAAGCCTGATCCATATAGCCATCTCCATGCCAGTCAGCTCTACAGAGTAGACACTATCTCAGAAAATGCAATATAAAGTAAAGTAAAACCCATAACAAATATAGAGTATATATATTAGACTGGAGACAAAGTTAAGAGCACAGGATGCTCTCCAGAGAATCTGTGTTTGATTCTCAGCACATACCTGTTAGGTTCATAACCATCTATAATTCCAGTCAGGGAATCAGATGGACTTCAAGGTCACCAAGCCCCCATGTGATGCCTGGACATACATGCAGGCAAAAAACCATACTGTAGTTGAATTTTAGCATACAAATTTCAAGATAATTATTTTCTCCACAGAATTAGCAGTGTTTCTGTGAGTGTATGATATATAAATCTTTATTTTTTGGATTGACAATAATAATTACATTTATTTTACTGGGAGTTTTCTAATTTTCTTTAAAATACATTAATTAGTACAGTCATTACAATAACATTATTAAATTAGGTAGTTGGTATTCTATTTTAAAGAGAAATACCGAATATCTTAGTGACTTTTGAAAGCTGTATAACTTGTAAGCAGTAGATGCTAAATTTGAAACCAATAGAATAGAATTGAAGACCCAAAAATGAACCCACACACTTATGTTCACTTGATCTTTAACAATGGAGCTAAAACCATCAAGTGGAAGAAAGATAGCTTTTTTGACAAATGGTGCTGGTCATCATGGAGAAGAATGCAAATCAGTTCATTCTTATAACCCTGTACAAAGCACAAGTGAATAAAAGACCTCCATATAAAACCAGGTATAGTCAAACTAATAGAAGAAAAACTGGGGAAGAGCTTCAAACACATGGACACTGGGGAAAATTTCCTGAACAGAACACCAATGGCTTATGCTCTAAGATCAAGAATTGAAAAATTGGACCTCATAAAATTGCAAAGCTTCTATAAGACAAAGGACACTGTCCTTAGGACAAAACTGCAACCAACAGATTGGGAAAAGATCTTTACCAATCCTACATCCAATAGAGGGCTAATATAAAATATATAAAAAGAACTGAAGAAGTTAAACTCCAGAGAATCAAAACCATATTAAAATATGGGGTACAGATCTAAATAAAGAATTCTCAGGTGAGGAACATCGAATGGCTGAGAATTACCTAAAGAAATTTTCAACATCCTTAGTCATCAGGGAAATGCAAATCAGTACAATCCTGAGATTCCACCTCACAACAGTCAGAATGGCTAAGACCAAAATCTCAGGTGACAACACATGCTGGCTAGGATGTGGACAAAGAAAAACACTCCTGCATTGTTGATAGGATTACAAGCTGGTACAAGTGCTCTGGAAATCAGTCTGTAGGTTTCTGAGAAAGTCAGACATAGTACTACCTGAGGACCCAGCTATACCACTCCTGGTCATGTACCCAAATATGCTCCATTATATAACAAGGACACATGCTCCACTATGTTCATAGCAGCCTTATTTATAATAGCCAGAAGCTGGAAAGAGCCCAGATGTCCTTCAACAGAGGAATGGATACAGAAAATATGGTATATTTACACAATGGAGTACTACACAGATATCAAAAACAATGGCTTCATGAAATTCATGGGCAAGTGGATGGAACTAGAAAATATCATCCTGAGTGAGGTAACCCTGTCACCCCAAAACCACACATTGTATGCACTCACTGATAAATGGATATCAATCCAAACCTCTAATTACCCAAGATATAATCCACAGACCATATGAAGCTCCAGAAGGAAGATGACTAAGAAGGATGATTCAGTCCTTTTTTGAAGAGGGAACAAAAATATTCATAGAAGAAGAAATGGAGACTAAGTCTGGAGCAGAGACTGAAGCAATAGCTAATCAGAACCTGCCTCACCTGGGGATCCAGCCCATAAACATACAGCAACAAACCCCAGACAATATTGCTGATGCCAAGAAGTGCATGCTGACAGGAGCCTGATATAGCTGTCTCCTGAGAGGCTCAGCCAGAGCATGACAAATGCAGAGGTGAATGCTCACAGACAACCAATGAATTGAGAGCAGTGTCCCCATTGGATAAGTTAAACGATTGAAGGAGCTGAATGTGATTGCAACCCATAAGAACAACAATACCAACCAATTAGAGCTCTCATGGACTAAACCACCATCTACAGAGTACACATGGACAGAACTATGGCTCCAGCTGCATATTCAGCAGAGGATGGCCTTATTGGGCACCAGTGGGAGGAGAAGCCCTTGGTCCTTCCAAGACTGGACCCCACAGTGTAGGGGAATATCAGAGTGGGGAGGCAGGAAGGTATGGGTGGTTGAGTGGGGGAAAGGGGATAATATTTGAAATGTAAATAAATAAAATCCAAAATAAAAAAAGAGAAACCAACCATCCAACCAACCCACCCACCAAAATTCAATAAACGTGCAAAATTTCAATAAACGTGATAAATTTTTTCTTCCCATTGGGACTAGTGGTTATAACTATGTATAATAGGATTTATGTTCTTCAAGCTTAAGATGAGAAATTAACGAATGTTTTGATTTTATTGTCAGATACATTTAGCAGCAGCTTTAAATGAATGGTCTTGCTATAATTCATGTAAATCCCTGAAGGAATATTTTGTCTGAAGCATTCAGTAATGCTTACTAATAAAGTTGCAAAGCTAAATCGTGATGGATTCCTTCAGAATACTCTATAATTGTTAAAACCATCTATTTTAAAAACTAAATTAGCAAATCAAAGAATATCCATGAAAGCCTTTCAGAAATTAATTTCTTTTTATTTTTATAATATAATTATACACTAATTGTTTTCATATATTTAAAAATACCTGTATAAACAAAATTGATTTTACAATTTCTCATTAATGTGATATACAATACAAAAATAGAATGATTTTTCTATCTTTTTTAGCATATGGATTTAGTTGTTAAATATTGCTAAAATTGTGTTAAATAGAAAAAATGTATTTTGGCAGTTTGACATGTTAACGTATTTACATATGGCAAAAATGTTAACTATAAATTAAAATGAGAACAACACTATACTAGAGAGTGAAAGGTGAAAAAATAATTCCTCATGATCAAATGTGCATATAATTTTACTAACTAATATGTAGTAGTAAAATATACTATGAAACTTACCAGGTAAATTTTTTTTTTACTTTACTGTATTTTAATAGCAAACTTACAGGAACAGCGCAGAAGACAGACAATACTAAAAACATGTCCTTGAATGGAGGACAACTTAGAAAATTATAATGAATGGATGGAATCTACTGCATGATAAAAATTCTACGCAGACCATTTAGTTGCCATTAATAAGAAATTTATTTATTTTTAAAAAAATCTAATTCTGGCATGGTCCAGAAAAATTTAACCAGTTTATTTATTATTGTTAGGAAGTTTAACTGTTGAAATGTGTTCACTGAAACATTTTTCTTGCATTAATGCTTTACATCTTGCATTTATATTGAAATATAACATACAAATTTATGTGGAGAAACTGCCAATACCTGATTCTGTTGGTTATGATTCCACTTACAGTATAAGGCCAACCAGATAGGCCTCACTTGCCTCCTGCAAAGTACTTGTAGATGCACTCTGGAAGCACAAATCTGTTTTGAAGTCCTGGGCAATTTCTTACACTAGATGCTAAAAGGGGAGCTTTCAGTTCAAAAGTTCAGTGGACTTCTGATAGCAACCAGATAAGATTTTAAATATTACACATTAATATGCTATCATATATTTCCCCAATTCAATCTTATATTTATTTATCTTTTCAAATATAAAACATAACTAATTGTTGATTGTTATGATAATGAATAGTTTTTTAAAATTCTTTTTTAGATCACATAATATGTAAGGAAAACAGAAAGACTTCATTTCCAATTCAAGGCTACCTGTCTGCTACTAATGGTTCAATTCACTTTTATAAATTCTTTACATTTTTTGCTTTTTTCTTTATAGAATATAACCTGAAGAAATAAGTACATACACAATAAGACAAAAGCAATAAATTTATCATCATCCACTAGCACTATACATGTAGAACTGTAGTACTGTGAAAACTTGGGAAGGTTATGTCTGTATAAAAGTAGAAATATGAGGAAACTCATAAACTGAAGCAGCTAATATACTCCAATTTTCTTTATATTCAGAAAAAAAGATAGGCTCTGTACTCCAGACAAGGTTAACAGAAAATTATTGTAATTGATTATGATAGAATATAGTAACTTGCATTGCTTGGTTTTATTTCATATCTGCCTATTTATATTTTTGTTGCAAGCCTAAATCTGAACAAGGCAAGTTTGTGATAAATTTATATAGCCATCTTGTCTATCAGTCTACAATATAACATGTCTCATACGTTTTCTTAGGATCAATAATATTTTATGAAATCAATTCTATTGATAGTTTACTCATACCTATTCAATTACCTTTTCTACTCTCCTTAGCGAGGTACACAATGTGCTTTCATTTTACTTATTCTATTGATGTGTAATATATTCTGATTATTGTTATATCTCCACTTACTACTCCGAGGTCCTTTCCACCTGTTCTGCCATCCAGATCCACACAGTGTGATTTATAATTTAAAATGAAGAATCGTGTTGAGGAAAAGTAAAATTTATAAATACAATGAAATGCTAATAAGTTTTCCAGGCAAATGTGGCTAAACATGTTTGGTCCCAGTACACAAGACTGAGACAGCAGTATCACTGTAAGTTCAAAATCAAACTGGGCTCGAGACCCCAAAAGTACAACAATGCCAAGCAACCAGAGCTTCCAGGGACTAAGCCACTACCTAAAGACTATACATGGACTGACCCTGGACTCTGACCCCATAGGTAGCAATGAATATCCTAGTAAGAGCACCAGTGGAAGGGGAAGCCCTGGGTCCTGCTAAGACTGAACCCCCAGTGAACTAGTCTATGGGGGGAGGGCGGCAATGGGGGGAGGGTTGGGAGGGGAACACCCATAAGGAAGGGGAGGGGGGAGGGGGATGTTTGCCCGGAAACCGGGAAAAGGAATAACACTCGAAATGTATATAAGAAATACTCAAGTTAATAAAAAAAAATAAAAAAAAATCAAACTGGGCTACAAAGTATATTTTAGATCAGTCATGGCTATATATCAATGACTCTTATCAAAATTTCTTCAAAAAAATTTAAGTTTTCCAAAGGTCTCAAATTGGAGAAGGAACTTTTTCACTGTAGGAAAATATGTACAAGAAAATTCTTTAAGCTGTGGAAAGTGCCAGCCCAGATACAAGGAAGAAGAAAGCAAAAGAGACAAGCAAAAGTTATAAGAATACAGGGCTAAAGGTGATAACAAAAACGAACCAACAGTTTCTCACCTCTCAAGTCTCTGCTATGTTCTAGATGGTCCCCATACCTCCCAACCCCCAGAGGTTGCATATTTCCATTCATTCTGCTGGCCCTCAGGGTTTCACTCCTTTATTCTGCCCCTCAATACCTGATCATGTCCCCACTTTCCCCTCCTCTTCCCCTCTCCTACCCAGATCCCTCCTGCCTCCCCCCGCCACCAATTGCTTTTTTCCCCTTATTCCAAGTAGGCCAATCCTACTTCAATAGCATCTTCACTTGGGCCCCTTTAGCTTGTTAACATTTTTGAGTTCTGTGGATTGTATCATGGATACTGGGAGGGTCCTCAGATGAAATGCCCAACAGTGGGGAGAGGGAACTTGTAGAGTCTACCTCTAGCAGAAAGACAGGCCATCAAGTAGATGGATGTGGAGAAGGGACAGATGGAAAGGTGGTCTGGTCCTTTGACTGGCACAAATTGGGATCCATCTCAAGGGGAGGCACCAAGACCTGACACTATTACTGATATTATAGTGTGCTGATACAGATAGAAGCCTAACGTTGCAGCCTTCTAAAATCCCCAACAAGCAACTGAAAGAGTTAGATGCAGATACTTAAGCCCAACCAATGGACAGAAGGTGGGGAGCCCTGTGTTTGAGTTGAGGAAAAAATAGAAAAAGTCTATGAGGAGGACGACCTCATAGGAAGGCTAGTAGTCTCAACTGACCTGAACCCCTGAGATCTCTCAGACACTGCCACCAACCAAGCAGGATATACCAGCTGATATGAGGTTCCCCAAAACATACCATGAGAACAGTTTGATCTGCTCTCACTGAGAGAATAGGTACCTAATCTTGGAGAGACTTGAAGCCCAGGAAGTGGGGAGGCCAGCTGTTGTGAGGTGGGGAGGGGAGTGGTGACATCCTCTTGGAGACAGGAAAGAGGGGGACTTTTATGAGGAACTGTGGGAGGGCAGACCAGGAGGGGGATAATGACCAGGCAGTAAAAAAAAAAAAAGATTAAAGATAAATATTAAATAAAAACAATACCATATTTACAAAAACATGAACTGACATAAAAAGAGATCTGCCAAACATTCTTATGTTGATGAAGGATGACAACTCATAACAGATTATAGCTGCATCCAAATTTTACAACTTTTACAAAAATGCTAAAGAAATTGTAATTTCAAAACAAATGGTTTTTCTCATGTGGGAACAGTATATGTCTTTGTTAAAAACAAAAACAATTAGTTAAATTGAAGACCTTATTTTCCTTTATTTTGTTATCGAGTTGCCAATTGCACAAAAATACTTACTACATAATAGTTTCAGAGTTTATTAATAAGTGAAAAGTTTTACTGTATAATTTCATTTTACAATTCTTTTTTGTGGCTCATCAAGCAATATATCTTTTTTATTATATGTTTCTGGGTGCCTTCGTATATTAAGATCAGTGGCATCTTGGTCTAGGTAAAAACTGTTTAATAGAATTTTCTGTAATGATAGAAATATTATATAACCTTTGACCTGGCTCAGTGGTAAAGAGCACTAGTTGCCCTCACAGAGAACCCAGATTAAATTCCCAGCACACATGAGGCAAATCACAACTGTTGATAAATACAGTTCCTGGTGTTCTGACTCCCTCACACAGACATACATGGAAGCTAAACACAATGATCATAAAATTAAATTAGATACATTATATATAAACAAATATTATATTACCTGCATTATGTATTAAAAACTGCGATGTGTCTTACAGTAACTAAATCATTGCATTTTAAAATGTAATTTTAGGTTTGACAACTGCATTTGGCAAAGGCTACTATATTGGACTACGTATATCTATATACTTATAATTAAAATGTGAATTTAATTTTGAAAATAAATCTTTTGCTGGCACAATGAAACATCATATCTAACATTTCTGATCTTCTGCTATCTATGAGACCAATTGCTGATCAAAGCAATTTTACCATAGTAAAGTTTCAAGTTTCAGTTTTTGTGAATTTACAGGAAGAGGTAATGTAGCACATACTCACAATTTTGTGGAGTGAATGACAGTTACAACAAGTGTGAGACAGTTTCGGTTCTGATAAATTATTCTGTCATTTGAATTAAATAGTTGGACACCTCTAAATAAAAAAAAAACAGAATGAAATATTTAAGTATTTCTTTTATTAGGTAAGATGATCAGAATATATGAGGATATATATCTGTATAATGAGATATAATTGCTATGTTTCATATTTTAGACTTTGTTTGAAGTGAATGTTTTAATTCTCAAAACAGTAATGGTTTTATAAATAAAGTTATTATTTGGTTTATATATAGATTTTTACTACATATCTACAATGTAAAATAACTACAAATTTGAGGAATATTAACAAATCTACAAGACATTTCACTTAAAAATTAATCTAGAATATGAGAAATGCTTAAGAATATAATACTGAAATCTACATATTGTCTTTGTTATAAACACCTAACAAATTCATTAAAATTGTTTTAGACTTAGATGAACCCAACCAGTGAACTTATTGCACAGATAAAGAAGACATAATAAGAAATACCCTGGGTTCGGTCCCCAGCTCCGAAAAAAAGAACCAAAAAAAAAAAAAAGAAATACTTTATTCCTAATTGTTATACTCTTTTTAAAGAAACAATTCCGTATAAAAAATTTTGTTCATAATTTAAATGTATCATTGCTGGAGATAGACTAAAATGTGGTATTATGACTGCATGAACTATCTACTGTTTAATTTTTTTCTATTTCTTTATTAACTAAAATAAAAGTCATCATCAATTAGCTTTGTTTTTGAGCTGACAGAAACAAAAAGAAAACCAAAAATTCAGAGAAATAATGGTGAAATATTTAGTGAATCTGTAAGCTAAGATATTTTATGCAGTTTGTAAACCAAACAGGAAGAGTCATTTAAAATGTTGCAAGACTTTCCTTGATTAGTGGTAAGGAATGTTCACTTTTTACATATGGATAACGTCACTTAAAAGTCCAGTAGTCTTCCAGAAAGAGATTCATTGTGTTCTCAGGGAAATTAATACAGATATTAAGGATAAAATTCTTCCATACACTGCTGGGAACAATTTTATAATAGATATTGTTCACTTTTTCACTCTCAGTATTTTAACTGAATTTTATTTACAGGGTGTAAGATGCAATCATGCCTTAAAATGCCAGTTGCAAGATTTTAGTAATACACTTCATTGGATTTTTCAATACTAATTTTACTTAAATTATGATTTTGATAAATTAGCAGCTGATTTAAATAAGGTCGTACTGAAGTATGAAAATTGATAATCTCATAAATCCTTCAAGCATATACCACAATTATATTATTTTAATTGTTTAGGGAACTGGGCAATTAATAGTCAAATATTAATTGATCTTCCTAAATACAAACATTAATATAATTAATATAATATGAAGTATGTTTATGTTTAGAATTATATTATTTTAATAATTCAGGAGAACTGTCATTATATAAAAGTATCACTTACCTTTAAGTTCACTTGAAAAACTACCCAGTCAAGTATTAAAACGTATATAATCAAAGCCTTCTAACAAACATTCTCAAATTTCTAAAATATATTTTAAAAATTCTTTTTAAAAAATTGCATACTTTTTATTTACATTTCAAATATTACCCCCTTTCTTGGTTTCCCATCCAAAAACCCCTATCCCATCTCCCCTCCCCCTTCTTCTATGAAGATGTTCCCCCACCCAAATACCCACCCCTTCCTGCCTCCCTGCCTTGACATTCCTGGGGGCGGGTCCAGCCTTGCAGGACCAAGGGCCTCTCCTCTCATTGGTGCCCAAAAAGGCATCCTCTGCTACATATGCAGCTGGAGCCATGGATCTGTGCATGTGTACTCTTTGGGTAGTGGTTTATTCCCTGGGAGCTCTGGTTGGTTAGTATAATTCTTATGGGATTGCAAACCCCATCCATCTCTTTCAAACCTTTCTCTAACTCCTGCAGTGGAGAACCTGTTCTCAGTTCAATGGTTGTCTGTGAGCATTTGCCTCTGTATTTGTCACGCTCTGGCCAAGCCTCTCAGGAGGCAGCTAAATCAAGCTCCTTTCAGCATTCACTTCTTGGCGTCAGCAATATTGTCTGGGGTTGGTGGCTGTATGTATATGGGGAAGCATCCACACTTTGGTCACCCTCCTTCTTGAGCTTGATGTGGTCTGTGGATTGTATCTTGGGTAATTCAAGCTTTTGGGCAAATATCCACTTATCATTGAGTGCATACCATGTATGTTTTTTGTGATTGGGTTACCTCACTTAGGATGATATTATCTAGTTCCATCCATTTGCCAATGAGTTATATGAAGTCATTGTTTTTGATAGCTGAGTAGTACTCCATTATGTAGATTACCACAAATCTGTATCCATTCCTCTGTTGAAGGACATCTGGGTTCTTTCCAGCTTCTTGCTATTGTAAATAAGGCTGCTATTAGCTTATTGTAGTGTCTGAAACTTTTTTCTTAAATAGCAGTACTTCCTATCACTCAGTTTTTCTTTCATATTTGAAATAATAGTACTATAATAGTTTGTAAAGAAACACAGGCTGTCTTACTTTATGCTTCTATTTCTCCTTTCCTTTTCATGTAAACATTTTTATTTTATGCATGGTAGGACTCTTAGAAAATTGTACAATATTAAAGGGGATCCTTCTGATTTTTATGCTTAAATGTAAAATTTCTAGAGTATTAAATATGAGAGAACCAGAGAATATTTAATGTATTTCCATGAGCATCATGTAGTAAGTTCCAGAGAAGACCAAATATTACATATTCATCAGGCCACTATTTTCTCTGCACTATTACTTCAGTACACTGTCAAACCTTTATTTTATTATTCTCTGATGGTAGTCAAATCTTTTACTGAAGTTCTTCCTATGCTCTTATTTTGAGGAATTTTGTTTAATAGAATTTTTTATTTAATGCATTTTTATAACATCTTTTGTTTAAGGTCCAGGCTATATCTGCCCTCCAGTCCACCCTCTGACTGTTCCACATCCTGTATCTCCTCCCCTGTCTCAATGAGGATATCCTTATGATCCAACCCCAAGCCACCAGATCTCCCAAATTTCTGGTGCCTACAGTCTCTTGAGGATTTGGTGCATTTTCTCTGACTGAGCCCACACCTGGCAGACCTCTGCTGTATATGTGTTGGACATCTCATAACAGCCAGTGTATACTACCTGATTGGTAGCTCAGTGTCTGAGAGATCTCAGGGTTCAAGGTTAGTTGAGAATGCTGGTCTTCTTACAGGTTAATCTCGCCCCCCCCCCAGCTTCTTCCAGTTTTCCCCAAATTCAACCACAGGGGTCACCAGCTTCTGTCCATTGGTTGGGAGAAAATATCTGTATCTGAATCTTTCAGCTGCTTGTTGGGTCTTTTGGAGAGCAGTCACGATTGGTTCCTTTTTGTGAGCACACCATAGCATCAGTAATAGTGTCAGACTTTGGAGCCTCCCCTTGAGATGGATCTCAATTTGGGCCAGTGGCTGGACCTCCTTTCCCTTAGTCTCGCTTCCATTTTGTCCCTATAGTTCTTTCAGGCAGGAATAATTCTGAGTCAGAGTTTTTTTTTAGTGTGGAATGGCAATCCCATCCCTCCTCTTCTTTTTTCTTTTCTTTTTTTTCTTTCTTTTTTCTTTTATTTCGAAGCTGGGGACCGAACCCAGGGCCTTATGCTTGCTAGGCAAGCGCTCTACCACTGAGCTAAATCCCCAACCCCCCATCCCTCCTCTTAATGTCCTGTCTTTTTATTGGAGGTGGGCTCTACTGGTTACCTCTTCCCACTGTTGGGCGTTTCATCTAGGGTCCCTTCCTTTGAGTACTGAGAATATCTCACCTCCCGGGTCTCTGGTACATTCTAGTGGGTCCCCTCATCTCCTACTTCCAGAGGTTGCCTGTTTCCATTCTGTGTGATGGCCCTCAGGACTTCATTCCTGTTCCCCTACCCAATACCTGATCATGTTCCTCTCTTTCCCTCCCTGTCACCTTTCCCACCCAGGTCCCTCTCTCCCTACACCCTTCTGTTATTGCTTTCTTCTCAATCCCATGTGGGATTAAGGCATTCTCATTTGAGGGCTTGTTAACCTTTTATGAGTTCTGTGGATTGTATACTGAGGATTCTGTACTTTTTTTTTCTTTTGGCTAATATCCACTTATTGAGTACATACTATGCATGTCCTTTTGGGTCCAAGTTACCTCACTCAGGATGATATTTTTCTAGTTACTTCCATTTGACTGCAAAACTCATGATATCCTCATTCTTAATAGCTGAGTAGTATTCCATTGTGTAAAAGTACCACATTTTCTGTATTTATTTCTCTGTTGTGGGATATCTGGGTTCTATCTGGCTTCTGGATAGTATAAGTAAGGCTGCTTTGAACATAATGGAGCATGTTTCCTTGTTATATATTGGAGCAATTTTGGGTATATGACTAAGAGTGGTATAGCTTGATCTTCAGATCATGAAATAGATTTATAACTGTTTTTTGAGTAGAAATAATTTCCTACATATATTTATTATAATTTATGTACTTGGTTTAAGTTTAAAAACAACATTGGATGAAATCAGTTAGTTCTTAAGTAATTTAAATTAAGCAAATGTTTAATTAGTATAATTAAAGTATAATAACAAATGTAATCTATCATTTGAATTTTTAACTCAGAGTTGATTTGTTACAAAATGTCTTGCACATATTATCAATTCTATTAAAGTATTTGATGCTGCAATGGTCATAATGAAATTTGTCCCAAGAGTATTAAAAATGTTATATTTGCTATCTTCAATATATTTTTAATTCATCTTCAAAATCTAACACCAAACATTCCCTAATTCAGGTATGAAAACTGAAGAAAATTAATATTGAAGCTGAATCATTTTAAATTTTCCTTTAAGTGCTTTGTCAAGGTTGATTTTACAGATTTTGAAACCATGTTAGACAATATTACACTGACTCTGAAGAGTTCAAATGAATCAATAGTCAATAAACATTTTAGAGAATAAAGCAAACATTGTTGGAATCTACTTCTCAGAGAAATTTAGTGCCAAATGTGAACTTTATACTTGCCTAAAATGGAATATAATAAAAGAGCTCTTTGTAAAATAGTTTTTGGCAATAATTTTATATAGTTTCATTTCCTTGAGTCTTTTGTTTGAGTGTATCAGTTTTCAGAGTTATACAAGAAGTACTCAAGTCACATAGTTCACATAATATACCGTTCCTATTCTACAATGATCTTCCACTTTGATAGATTAGTGCTTATCTCTTGATGTTATTTCTCTTTACTATTATTTTCAGCACAGAAAACCACTTTATTGTTTATTATGTCTTCCAAGGACATTTTTGTGTTCATCAGGACATGAGTAAACAACTATATCATACCTTGCCAATGTTGAAGGATATGTTTTGCCTGTAGATAATATAAAAATATTTTGAATGAACTTGGAGAATGAGCAACATAAGTGTGTATTTTTTAGTTGTGGGCTTATATTTCTAAATTTTAACAGCTTGTTATTTATACTATGTAAACTAGTCATTCAAAAATACCCAAATAAAATACACTGCAAATAAAATTAGAATTGTAATTTAGGAATATATCTTAATTTGACAAATATTTGGAGAGTTTGTTTGCAGTGGAGTTTTAGCTACTCATAGGCCTAAAACCCAAGGTTTATTTGAATGAACACAGAATTTTGAAGCCATCTCTGGGAACTGTAAAAGCCTGAGATACAGAACCTGTTTTCTAGCAAAAGAAAATATGTCTGTACACTACTTGGTGATTTATACTTTCTAGAATTGCAAAATTGAGTGGCTGTGTATCCCTGTTTACATTATTTATGTACCTGAATTTGTTATATCATAAAATAAATATTCAGTTTTTCAGTTTTCTACCTTTTTTTTACATTTTAGAGGTGCTTATTGAATTTATGCTTTGATTTTTCTCTGATTATCAGGATTCTTGTTCCGTGTAAATCACTACATAAAACAACCATATTTTAGTGTGCAAATGTGACAATATGTAAACAGCATAGGTACTACTTACTGTGCTAGGTGGAAATTTGTAATTCTGTTTCTGCTTTCATTCTGCTTTCCATATTCATTTCTAAAATTATCTTTAGTATGTGTGAAAAACAATTTGTGGGGGAGGAAAAATTAAATCTATGAATATGTTTTCATCAAGAGAAATAAACAATATGCATATGTGTAAGCAAATTTTCCCTGAGTATTTAACTTAATGTATCAAGCTCCTAAAAGTGGGATGTTGGAGCCTCTTCACAGGTATGTTTAGCCACAACATTTTAGTAATTTATTTCTAGAATTATGAACTCAACTCTAATATGTAACAATAAAATTATCAATTATTAAATATAAGTGCTTACATGAAATTTTGGTGACTGAAATTATTTAAACTTGAATATTCAGACTCTGTATCAGTATGATTTGAGTCCAGTATACAGAAATTGAACACTGAAGTGAAGCTAGATTAATCTGTTAATATTATCAAATGAATATAGAGTAGAAGAACAGGTATCTTCTTTATTTTGTTCACATATAGATTCTTAGTACCTATTACAATGCTTTACATTACTATTTATTACTATTAATAAAAAGTTCTTGAGCTAGGGAAAATGTCCATGTTCTTGTGTTATTAATTCGTAACAAGAAAGTAGATATAATCAACAAAAATTAAAAATATAACAATGTAGAATGCAGAAGACAAAGCGTTATTATACAGGTACAAGAAGAAACAGTTTCTTATCAGGAACTACATTGGGTTTGTATTTCGGGCAGCCTTAATAATCTGGTGTCTTCAATATGACTCAGTAAAGAAAAAGGACTTCCACTTCTAAAGAAAAGGAAAGTAGATATCAATATTAAGTTATGTACTATTTTTCTTATTATTTGTACAGTTGCATTATTTCAGTAAGAGTTCTTTAGAGTCATACGATATAGGTTTTAATGAGACATAGAAGCTTGTATTGGCTGAATTAGCGGAATTAAAATTAGTATGGGGCATAGAATAGATTGAGAGAAAGCAAGTTCATGGAATTAGGTCATTGTCTTAATTGTTTTTCTTATTTTGAGATAGTGTAACATGTATGCAATGTTTTCTTTTAAACAGTCTGTATAAATTTTCTGCCAATTGTAATAATGTGTAATTCCTAAGGGTGGGATAAGAATAGACTGGTACTTTTAATTCCGTTTGCCACTGTTCCAATTTTATTCTGCTTATGTTTGCATTATATTTATAAAATCATTCAGGCACACACTTTTTAAGTGTCCTAGATCCAGTGTATAGAATACACACACACACACACACACACACACACACACACACACACACACACACACTAGCTCTTGGTATCAACAGAGTGTTTTTAATCACACATTCATAACAGTAGAAATCAGTAATTCACAGGAGACCAGATCTTAAACAGGTTTCTATATTGGGCAATCCCTGTTCTCATCATTGATTGAATGATGCTAAAAATACAAAAGTGCCTACAATAGTCTTTTGCTGTTGTTTACTCAGATAAAGCGTATCTTCAGTATTTATTTTCTTCATTGTTATATCTCAGTCACTTATAAATGACACTAACATCTAAACAAAATTTCTTAGATATATAATGCATGTTTCAGAGGATCTATGATCATACTTTATAAAAAATAATTTTTAACACTTAGTTCATGCTGTAAATAATTTCTTCCGTTAAAGAGTATTTGCTTATTCTATTACTGACTAACATGGAAAATTTTCATTTTTTCTAAGTTCATGAATTTAAAATTGGCATATGCTTATATATTTTAAATGCAGATTTCTAGCTATGTTGTTGATTGGTTAATAGCACATTTTCTTGCAGTTATGTTCACACAAAAAGCTATTTATATTTATATCCCTGTGTTTAAAATCATTGCTGAAACATTGTTAATGTTGCTAATTCCTAATAATCATTGAGCTGAGAATATCATGAGAAACCTGCCTACATCAATAGTTTTCAGTAATGTAATTTTAAGTGTCTCCATATAGTCATATTTTAAAGCTGCTGTGTGCTTTAATAGCAACATTTATTCATATTATTTATAAAGATCTAACATTTCATAGTGTGTAGTATACAGATATATAGCTTTCATATTTTATTTTATAACATTGCACACTAATATTTTCAGATTTTTATATGAAATATTACTTAATATGTCAAATGACTATCAAACATGTAAAATAGAGAATTTGAATAAAGAAATGTCAAAAATGAGACAAAGAATTTATAGAACTATAAGATAATTGTTGAATTTTATCAATGAATTAAAGTAATAAGGGCTGAGGAGATGTCTCAGAAGTACTTGTCATGGTGTTCTAGAAGACTCAACTTTTTATTTGTAAGACCCACGTTGAGAAACTCACAACTATCTGTAATTCTAGTAGTGGAATCTAATATCTATTACTTTTTAAGCATCCACACTAACAAATGAACACATATGCTTAAAAGTAATACAAATCAACACTAAAAACCATAGAATGAAATATTGTAAGGTTTTTATGAGGAATAAAAGTGAGGAGAAAGTGTTTTGTTTGTATTATTTTGAAAAAACCGTTTCCTTATTTTATACTTATGGATGTTTCTCCTACACCAAATGAATATAGTGCCCTCAAAACTCAGAAGAGGGCTTCAGATATCTTGGAACTGGTGTTATAGATAGTTGCAAGTGGGCATGTGGATCAAATCAAAGCCTAGGTACTCTGCAAGTACAACAAGTGCTCTTTTTTTTTTTAATTAACTTGAGTATTTCTTATATACATTTTTTTAAACTCAGTAGATTTTTATTTTTTTATTTTATTTTTTTTATTAACTTGAGTATTTCTTATATACATTTCAAGTGTTATTCCCTTTCCCGGTTTCCGGGCAAACATCCCGCTCCCCCCTCCCCTTCATTATGGGTGTTGCCCTCCCAACCCTCCCCCCATTGCCGCCCTTCCCCCCATAGTCTAGTTCACTGGGGGTTCAGTCTTAGCAGGACCCAGGGCTTCCCCTTCCACTGGTGCTCTTACTAGGATATTCATTGCTACCTATGGGGACAGAGTCCAGGGTGAGTCCATGTATAGCCTTTGTAGTGGCTTAGTCCCTGGAAGCTCTGATTGCTTGACACTGTTGTACTTTTGGGGTCTCGAGCTCCTTCAAGCTCTTCCAGTTCTTTCTCTGATTCCTTCAACGGGGGTCCTATTCTCAGTTCAGTGGTTTGTTGCTGGCATTCGCCTCTGTATTTGCTGTATTCTAGCTGTGTCTCTCAGGAGCGATCTACATCCGGCTCCTGTCAGTCTGCACTTCTTTGCTTCATCCATCTTGTCTAATTGGGTGGCTGTATATGTATGGGCCACATGTGGGGCAGGCTCTGAATGGGTGTTCCTTCAGTCTCTGTTTTAATCTTTGCCTCTCCCTTCCCTGCCAAGGGTATTCTTTTTCTTCATTTAAAGAAGGAGTGAAGCATTCACATTTTGATCATCCGTCTTGAGTTTCGTTTGTTCTAGGGATCTAGGGTAATTCAAGTATTTGGGCTAATAGCCACTTATCAATGAGTGCATACCATGTATGTCTTTCTGTGATTGGGTTAGCTCACTCAGGATGATATTTTCCAGTTCCAACCATTTGCCTACGAATTTCATAAACTCGTTGTTTTTGATAGCTGAGTAATATTCCATTGTGTAGATGTACCACATTTTCTGTATCCATTCCTCTGTTGAAGGGCATCTGGGTTCTTTCCAGCTTCTGGCTATTATAAATAAGGCTGCGATGAACATAGTGGAGCATGTGTCTTTTTTATATGTTGGGGCATCTTTTGGGTATATGCCCAAGAGAGGTATAGCTGGATCCTCAGGCAGTTCAATGTCCAATATTCTGAGGAACCTCCAGACTGATTTCCAGAATGGTTTTACCAGTCTGCAATCCCACCAACAATGGAGGAGTGTATCTCTTTCTCTACATCCTTGCCAGCATCTGTTGTCACCTGAGTTTTTGATCTTAGCCATTCTCACTGGTGTGAGGTGAAATCTCAGGGTTGTTTTGATTTGCATTTCCCTTATGACTAAAGATGTTGAACATTTCTTTAGGTGTTTCTCAGCCATTCGGCATTCCTCAGCTGTGAATTCTTTGTTTAGCTCTGAACCCCATTTTTAATAGGGTTATTTGTTTCCCTGTGGTCTAACTTCTTCAGTTCTTTGTATATTTTGGATATAAGGACTCTATCTGTTGTAGGATTGGTAAAGATCTTTTCCCAATCTGTTGGTTGCCATTTTGTCCTAACCACAGTGTCCTTTGCCTTACAGAAGCTTTGCAGTTTTATGAGATCCCATTTGTCGATTCTTGATCTTAGAGCATAAGCCATTGGTGTTTTGTTCAGGAAATTTTTTCCAGTGCCCATGTGTTCCAGATGCTTCCCTAGTTTTTCTTCTATTAGTTTGAGTGTGTCTGGTTTGATGTGGAGGTCCTTGATCCACTTGGACTTAAGCTTTGTATAGGGTGATAAGCATGGATCGATCTGCATTCTTCTACATGTTGACCTCCAGTTGAACCAGCACCATTTGCTGAAAATGCTATCTTTTTTCCATTGGATGGTTTTGGCTCCTTTGTCAAAAATCAAGTGACCATAGGTGTGTGGGTTCATTTCTGGGTCTTCAATTCTATTCCATTGGTCTATCTGTCTGTCTCTGTACCAATACCATGCAGTTTTTATCACTATTGCTCTGTAATATTGCTTGAGTTCAGGGATAGTGATTCCCCCTGAAGTCCTTTTATTGTTGAGGATAGCTTTAGCTATCCTGGTTTTTTTGTTATTCCAGATGAATTTGCAAATTGTTCTGTCTAACTCTTTGAAGAATTGGATTGGTATTTTGATGGGGATTGCATTGAATCTGTAGATTGCTCTTGGTAAAATGGTCATTTTTACTATATTAATCCTGCCAATCCATGAGCATGGGAGATCTTTCCATCTTCTGAGGTCTTCTTCAATTTCTTTCCTCAGTTTCTTGAAGTTCTTATTGTACAGATCTTTTACTTGCTTGGTTAAAGTCACACCGAGGTACTTTATATTATTTGGGTCTATTATGAAGGGTGTCGTTTCCCTAATTTCTTTCTCGGCTTGTTTCTATTTGGATAGATGAAGGCAACTGATTTATTTGAGTTAATTTTATACTCAGTCACTTTGCTGATGTTGTTTATCAGCTTTAGTAGTTCTCTGGTGGAACTTTTGGGATCACTTAAATATACTATCATATCATCTGCAAATAGTGATATTTTGACCTCTTCTTTTCTGATCTGTATCCCCTTGATCTCCTTTTGTTGTCTGATTGCTCTGGCTAGAACTTCAAGAACTATATTGAATAAGTAGGGAGAGAGTGGGCAGCCTTGTCTAGTCCCTGATTTTAGTGGGATTGCTTCAAGTTTCTCTCCATTTAGTTTAATGTTAGCAACTGGTTTGCTGTATATGGCTTTTACTATGTTTAGGTATGGGCCTTGAATTTCTATTCTTTCCAGGACTTTTATCATGAAGGGGTGTTGAATTTTTTCAAATGCTTTCTCAGCATCTAATGAAATGATCATGTGGTTTTGTTCTTTCAGTTTGTTTATATAATGGATCACATTAATGGTTTTCCGTATATTAAACCATCCCTGCATGCCTGGGATGAAGCCTACTTGATCATGGTGGATGATTGTTTTGATGTGCTCTTGAATTCGGTTTGCCAGAATTTTATTGAGTATTTTTGTGTCGATATTCATAAGGGAAATTGGACTGAAGTTCTCTTTCTTTGTTGGGTCGTTTTGTGATTTAGGTATAAGAGTAATTGTGGCTTCATAGAAGGTATTCGGTAGTGATCCATCTCTTTCAATTTTGTGGAATAGTTTGGATAATATTGGTATGAGATCTTCTATGAAGGTTTGATAGAATTCTGCACTAAACCCGTCTGGACCTGGGCTCTTTTTGGTTGGGAGACCTTTAATGACTGCTTCTATTTCCTTAGGAGTTATGGGGTTGTTTAACTGGTTTATCTGTTCCTGATTTAACTTCAGTACCTGGTATCTGTCTAGGAAATTTTCCATTTCCTGAAGATTTTCAAGTTTTATTGAATATAGGTTTTTATAGTAAGATCTGATGATTTTTTGAATTTCCTCTGAATCTGTAGTTATGTCTCCCTTTTCATTTCTGATTTTGTTAATTTGGACACACTCACTGTGTCCTCTCGTTAATCTGGCTAAGGGTTTATCTATCTTGTTGATTTTCTTAAAGAACCAACTTTTGGTTCTGTTGATTCTTTCTATGGTCCTTTTTGTTTCTACTTGGTTGATTTCAGCTCTGAGTTTGATTATTTCCTGCCTTCTACTCCTCCTGGGTGTATTTGCTTCTTTTTGTTCTACAGCTTTTAGGTGTGCTGTCAAGCTGGTGACATATGCTCTTTCCTGTTTCTTTCTGCAGGCACTCAGCGCTATGAGTTTTCCTCTTAGCACAGCTTTCATTGTGTCCCATAAGTTTGAGTATGTTGTATCTTCATTTTCATTAAATTCTAAAAAGTTTTTAATTTCTTTCTTTATTTCTTCCTTGACCAGGTTATCATTGAGTAGAGCATTGTTCAATTTCCACGTATATGTAGGCATTCTTCCCTTATTGTTATTGAAGACCAGTTTTAGGCCGTGGTGGTCCGATAGCACGCATGGGATTATTTCTATCTTTCTGTACCTGTTGAGGCCCGTTTTTTGACCAATTATATGGTCAATTTTGGAGAAAGTACCATGAGGAGCTGAGAAGAAGGTATATCCTTTTGCTTTAGGATAGAATGTTCTATAAATATCCGTTAAGTCCATATGGCTCATGACTTCTTTTAGTCTGTCTACATCTCTGTTTAATTACTGTTTCCATGATCTGTCCATTGATGAGAGTGGGGTGTTGAAATCTCCCACTATTATTGTGTGAGGTGCAATGTGTGTTTTGAGCTTAATAAGGTTTCTTTTACATATGTAGGTGCCCTTGTATTTGGGGCATAGATATTTAGGATTGAGAGTTCATCTTGGTGGATTTTTCCTTTGATGAATATGAAGTGTCCTTCCTTATCTTTTTTGATGACTTTTGGTTGAAAATTGATTTTATTTGATATTAAAATGGCTACTCCAGCTTGCTTCTTCTGACCATTTGCTTGGAAAGTTGTTTTCCCAGCCTTTCACTCTGAGGTAGTGTCTGTCTTTGTCTCTGAGGTGTGTTTCCTGTAGGCAGCAGAATGCAGGGTCCTCGTTGTGTATCCAGTTTGTTAATCTATTTCTTTTTATTGGGGAATTGATGTTGAGAGATATTAAGGAATAGTGATTATTGCTTCCCGTTATATTCATATTTGGATGTGAGGTTATGTTTGTGTGCTTTCATTCTCTTTGTTTTGTTGCCAAGAAGATTAGTTTCTTGCTTCTTCTAGGGTATAGCTTGCCTCCTTATGTTGGGCTTTACCATTTATTATCCTTTGTAGTGCTGGATTTGTAGAAAGATATTGTGTAAATTTGGTTTTGTCATGGAATATCTTGGTTTCTCCATCTATGTTAATTGAGAGTTTTGCAGGATACAGTAACCTGGGCTGGCATTTGTGTTCTCTTAGGGTCTGTATGACATTAGTCCAGGATCTTCTGGCCTTCATAGTTTCTGGCGAGAAGTCTGGTGTGATTCTGATAGGTCTGCCTTTATATGTTACTTGACCTTTTTCCCTTACTGCTTTTAATATTCTTTCTTTATTTTGTGCGTTTGGTGTTTTGACAATTATGTGACAGGAGGTGTTTCTTTTCTGGTCCAATCTATTTGGAGTTCTGTAGGCTTCTTGTATGCCTATGGGTATCTCTTTTTTTAGGTTAGGGAAGTTTTCTTCTATGATTTTGTTGAAGATATTTACTGGTCCTTTGAGCTGGGAGTCTTCACTCTCTTCTATACCTACTATCCTTAGGTTTGATCTTCTCATTGAGTCCTGGATTTCCTGTATGTTTTGGACCAGTAGCTTTTTCTGCTTTACATTATCTTTGACAGTTGAGTCAATAATTTCTATGGAATCTTCTGGTCCTGAGATTCTATCTTCCATCTCTTGTATTCTGTTGGTGAAGCTTGTATCTACAGCTCCTTGTCTCTTCTTTTGGTTTTCTATATCCAGGGTTGTTTCCATGTGTTCTTTCTTAATGGCTTCTATTTCCATTTTTAATTCCTTCAAATGTTTGTGTCTTCCTGGAATTCTTTCAGGGATTTTTGTGTCTCCTCTCTATGGGCTTCTACTTGTTTATTTATGTTTTCCTGGAATTCTTTCAGGGAGTTTTGCGATTCCTTTGTGTAGGCTTCTACTTGTTTATTAATGTTTTCCTGTGTTTCTCTAAGGGAGTTCTTCACGTCTTTCTTGAAGTCCTCCAGCATCATGATCAAATATGATTTTGAAACTAGATCTTGCTTTTCTGGTGTGTTTGGATATTCCATGTTTGTTTTCGTGGGAGAATTGGGCTCCGATGATGCCATGTAGTCTTGGTTTCTGTTGCTTGGCTTCCTGTGCTTGCCTCTCGCCATCAGATTATCTCTAGTGTTACTTTGTTCTGCTATTTCTGACCGTGGCTAGATTGTCCTATAAGCTTGTGTGTCAGGAGTGCTGTAGACCTGTTTTCCTCTCTTTCAGTCAGTTATGGGGATAGAGTGTTCTGCTTTCTGGCGTGAAGTTTTTCCTCTCTACAGGTTTTCAGCTGTTCCTGTGGGCCTGTGTCTTGAGTTCACCAGGCAGGTCACTTGGAGCAGAAAATTTGGTCTTACCTGTGGTCCTGACGCTCAAGTTCGTTCGCGGGGTGCTGCCCTCTGGCTCTCTGTGGCGGCAGCAACCAGGAAGATCTGCGCTGCCCTTTCCGGGAGCTTCAGTGCATCAGGGTTCCAGATGGCCTTTGGTGTTTTCCTCTGGCATCCGAGATGTATGTGCAGAGAGCAGTCTCTTCTGGTTTCCCAGGCTTGTCTGCCTCTCTGAAGGTTTAGCTCTCCCTCCCACGGGATTTTGGTGCAGAGAACTGTTTATCCGGTCTGTTTCCTTCAGGTTCAGGTGGTGTCTCAGGCAGGGGTCCTGCCGCTCCTGGGCCCTCCCCCACGGGAGCCCAGAGGCCTTATACAGTTTCCTCTTGGGCCAGGGATGTGGGCAGGGGTGGGCAGTGATGTTGGTCTCTTCCGCTCTGCAGCCTCAGGAGTGCCCACCAGACCAGGCGGTGAGGTCTCTCTCCCACGGGGTCTGGGAGCAGAGAGCTGCTCAACAAGTGCTCTTAACATCTGAATCATTCTCCAACCTCTTAATAAAATTAAAAAAAATAATATAAGAAGATAAAACTACATTACAATTGTACAAAACAAACAATCAATAGAAGAAGAGGGCAAGAAATGGCAACAACAGACAGAGACCCATTTGCTTGTGCAATCACGAATTCCATAAAACCATGAAATTAGAAGCTATACTGTAAATGTAGAGGACTTGGTACATGCCTGCACAGGACTTGTGTATGCTGTCTCAGTAATTGAGTTCACATATTTGAATATATTGATAAGGAGGGACTTTTTCTTCTAGGATCCTCCAGCCCCTCTGACTGTTCCACTTTTCTGCCTCTTCTTCCATGTAGTCCTTGATCTCTGAAGTAAGGCATTTGATTGACATGTCGCTCTATTACGTGTTGCAGAAGGAAGCTCTTCTGATGATGGCATAGCAAGGCAATGATCTAAAGAACACAGCAGAATGGCATTAAGAGTCATTTTATTCCCCAGCTCCGGAAAAACAACAACAACAACAACAACAACAACAAAAAACAAAAAAGAGTCATTTTATTGATTTCTCCTTTAGATAAATAGTCATATTTTTTTCCTCTTAGGTCACTGTCCTGTCTAGTTTTAGGAATTTTTCCAGCAGAGCAGCACTAGATAGATCAAGAAGCACACTTTCCAAAGCAGCACTCCTTTCATCAGTGAGCTTTAAGTCAAATCATATATTGGTTACTGTCACAAACTTTCACCACTATTTTATCAGCTTATCTTACAGTCACATTACTTGTGTTGATGGAAAGTTTGTAGCTGGCATGGTGTTTAGCTTCCTTCTTTGCTAGTGTGTAGAGTTCCTTCAAATAATATAAGTACTATTCCATAAGGGAGACAGTTCTAGACAGGCACCAGCTTGACTTCTCTCTGTTCAATGGGTTGAGTAGTTGTCTTCAGCAATAGCATCATACTATCAATGTGTAGAGAGCAACTTATAGCCTTTGTAACAGGCTGGTATGTTCAGGGGTTTCCATGGTATCTTTTTGGTCTACAATTCTATTTAATGTTATTGATTCCAAATACAAGAAGCTTCATTTGGTGATTAGAATTGTCAGGATGTGACTCCTTCTTCCCGCTTAGTTGGCAATTTCGTTTAGATCACTATATATGTATTTATATATGTATATATTTTACTGCTTTAAGTTTGCATGGGATCACTCAAACGGTCTTAATTTTAGCTATTTTTCTTTGTATTAAGGGTCTTTCCCCTCCTCTTCCCTGTTTGATTATCCTATTTCACTCTACCTCCTGCATATATATAAGACATGCTTTTATAGTATGACATGATGAGTTATATATTATCATAGAAAAATTTGATCAAGCTGAGATTAGCAAAACTATCACCTGATACCTTTTTGTGACTTAAATGTAAAAAAAACCCAATAGCAATAGTTTATTGCAATCTTTATATAAAAAGCAATTACCTTTCTTATTTTCAAAACTAATCCAGGTATTTGTTATCTTGTTTATTCTTATATTGTTTATAGCATAAATTATCCTTTTCCAATCTATAAACATAAATTTCAAATTTCATCTCTCCTGTTAATTATTTGCATGTTATTTAGGGATTTATAGTTCTAACCATAATGTGTATTCATAATCTTTTATCTTATTTCTGTGTCCTATCAGTACCCTAAATGGTTTTCACTGTTTCCTGAAAAATAACAGCAACAGCGGCAAAAACAACAAAAATTATGTTCCCAAAATTCCAAAAGAGCAGATATAGATAACAGTCTGAAATTTGAATATCTGTAATTTATATTTATTCATTTTCTCATCCAAGCAAGAATCAATTCTGTTTTGCCTGTCACAATTTCTCCCCTGTATTTAGATAGTTGTCATATAACCCATTTTCAATACTAGAATATGTTTGCTTTGAATTCAGATTTGTCCAAGTCTTTCATGTGTAAATGTGTTTTACATTTTGTACACAGAACTGAAACTATGGAATATTATAATATTAAATGCTTATTGCCACTAAAATAATTGTTTTTGAAATCCTCAGTAAAACAAAGAATTAATGGTATTTTCGTTATTGAAATCAAATATAACTTTATTTCCCTTGACCTTAAATCAAATATTCAAATTAATTGTATTTTTTAAAATATCTTCAAATATTGAATACATGAACTTCTTCAGTCGTGGACAATGTTCTTAATATACAATTGCCTTTAACTACTATAGTTAGTTGATGCGTCATTTCTTTTTATTCTTACTCTAGAAACAAATAACATCATTCAAAACAAGCCTGTCATTTATCAGTATTGTTAATATTTCATTTAATTATTTTTGTTTTAAGCAGCTTTTGTTATCATGCAGATTTATAGTTGAATTTCTAATTATTTTTTTCTCTCTCCTTCCCTCTCTCTATCTTTCCCTGTGTTTTCTTTTCTCTTTGTCAGTATATCGTGGGCTGACAAACAGTACCTTTGGTATCGAGACTGGTATGGACTTGTTGTCCGGGACGTATATATTTGCGGTCCTGTTAGCATGCGTCGTGTTTCAGTCTGGCGCCCAGGAGAAGAATTATACAGTCCGAGAAGAAATGCCAGAAAACGTCCTGATAGGCGACTTGTTGAAAGACCTCAACTTGTCGCTTATTCCCGACAAGTCCTTAACCACGCCTATGCAATTCAAATTAGTTTACAAAACCGGGGATGTACCATTGATTCGGATTGAAGAGGGTACTGGCGAGATCTTCACTACTGGCGCACGCATTGATCGTGAGAAATTATGTGCTGGAATCGTGTTGGATGCTCGTTGCTTTTACGAAGTGGAGGTTGCTGTTTTGCCGGATGAAATATTTAGATTGGTTAAGATACGCTTTCTGATAGAAGACATAAATGATAATGCACCGTTATTCCCGACAACTGTCATCAACATATCAATTCCAGAAAACTCGGCTATAAACTCTCGATATTCTCTTCCGGCAGCCATTGATCCTGACATTGGAATAAATGGAGTCCAAAATTACCAACTAATTAAGGTATGTTTTAAAAACATTTTGTTAACCAATATTAACATTCTTATAGGGTAAAGGATCTTTTGTATACTTTTGAATAAACCATCTTAACTTTCCATGTTTATGCAAAGCATATTAGAGAAAAGTCATTAATGTACATTTTGCTATCACATGAGATTTTTTTTAACCTGGATGTGCATATATTCCTTTCCAAATATTTGTGTTTCCACAGACAAGGATCTCAGCTCTGCTATTTATAAATTAACAGATTACTTACGATCTGAGTTTGAATAAGCCTAGTCATACTCTGTCATAAATCTCACCTAAATATACAACTTTAGATATTAAGAATGACTACATGAGGCAATTGATTTTTAAAAGATTACTTGAGACAAAATGCTTAATCTTAGTACTTGAAAAATGTTAAAATTATGAGAGATGATTAGGATATTGCTCTTGAGAGTGCAGTGCATGTATATAATGAAATATGATAAAAGATATACCACATTAACTGACAGTTACTCCTCCCATATCCTCCCAACATAACCCTAATTAAAAGTATTTTTTTTTACTAGAATTTCTGCAAACATTTGTATTACTGATAAAATTTTCAGGTTGATTTCAAATCAAGGATTGAACTCAAATCATCTTTTTAGTTATTAAAGTGGGACTAAACAATCTTTGATTTCTATAGATTATTTGTTTTGTCTGAATTATTGGAGAATAAAACTTTCATATTTTCTATTACAAAAAATGCTAAGTAGGGTTTTTTTCAAGTTTTTTCAGTTAATCTAAAAACAGTTTGGCTCAATTTGAGTCTTGTGATAGGACAAACAATGGAAAAATGAACAAAATACTACATGCTCATCAAATATATGCACAGAGGTCTCACTTCAGAAGTACATAGAGTACTACATGGAAATTCTTTCAATTACTGAGAAGATTTACAAAATAGTTAAAACCTCAGTTATTGGTGTGTGAAATAATAAAATGTACTTAGTGGTCTTCAGATATTGAGCACATTTACAGATATTATATTGATATAGATAGGATATTGAAAGTTTAAAATTTATACATGTTTTCTGATTATGCACTAACAAAATGCAATTGACATTATGACTAATGAAGGTTAGTGAAGAACACACACACACACACACACACACACCTATCTGTATTGATAGACAGACAGACAAATAGCTTTGATGGTTGATGGTTATAATCTGTAGAATTTGACCCAGGTATTGTATATAATATGGGGAACTTGCTCAACTGACCTTGTTGTTGTTATAAGATACATAGCTTTATAAACAAATGCAAAATCAGTTTTCTTGAGTGAACTCAAATAAATACAGATATTTGTGTTTATGAACTAATTCTAAAAAGGAAGTATCTATTTGGAGTAGTGATGTAAAACAGAGGTTTTAAAAGGTTCTTTGATAAACATTTTTAGAATAGGTCTGTACAGTGATGTTTACTTTTCTCATGTATTGGTAACAGTACAGGAAAAATGTTAATCAGAATTTTATGTACATCTCTTTTTTTTCACTTCCAACATGTGTACTAACCAACACCAACTGTGTCTTTTATCTAACTTCTTAAAAATAATATGTTGATCATTCTGAAATTACAAAACAGGTAGAAGTCTGAAGAATAAGCACTAAGCATAAAATAAATGGGCATACACAAAATGTTATAGCGATATATTAAAATATTTGACTAGTTAAAATTGTGAAACTTAGGAGCCTGATATAGTCTCCTGAGAGGTTCTGCCAGACCCTGACAAATACAGAGGCAGGTGCTTACAGCCAACTATTGAACTTATAACAGGGTCCCCGAGTTAAAGAAAGGAATGAAGGAGCTGAAGGGGTTTTCAGTCCCATAAGAAGAACAACAATACTAACCAACCAGATACCCCAGAGCTCCCAGAGACTAAACCACCAACCAAAGAGTACACATGAAGGGACCCATGGCTCCAGCCACATATGTATCAGAGGATGGCCTTATCTGACATCAAAAGGAGAGGCCCTTTGCCCTGTGAATGCTCAATGCCCCCGTGTATGGGAAAGCCAGGGCAGAGAGATGGGAGAGGGTGCGTGAGGAAGAATTTAAGAAATAATTTTGTCGTCTCTACCAAAGGACAACTTAATACAGTTTTACATTTGTCTTGAAAATTGATTAACAAATTTAAATGAACAACCTTGCTTGGAAGATTTATCTCTGTTAAAATGTCTATTTTCATTTGACTTTCTTAAAAAAAAAGTCACCAAATGATATAGGGTTTTCAATAACTTGTAGAAATACAGTATACAATTTCTTTTTGGGTTAGTACATACAATACAACTAAATAACTATATATTGTGGCTAAAATACTTTGGCATTTGTATAGCATCAGGAACAAATACTGTTCTGAGTGCTTGTTAAAAATAATGAGAATAGAATAAAAAGCCTTGCCCAGGGCACTCAAAAGGCTGTGACACAGGAGACATTAACCGAATGCACTTTAACTTGGAAAAAGGTCCTGTCATAAGAGTGGCATGAATTATGTGGAAAGATAACTTAAAAACTTATTTGATTCATCCATAAACTTTAGTAAGTTTTACTGTTTGAAAGTAGGTTGGCCAGCAATAATACTTTTGTAACAGACTAGCTGTCTTCACAGCATATGTTGAAATTTAATTATTGCTAATCTTATGTACTTTTATTGAACACTTTGTACTTTTATTGGTCATAACTATGATAATATTATACATATATACAAATATTCATATCAATGTCATATATGTCAGTAATAGAAAATACAGAAAATTCTAGGGAAAATTAGGTTAATATACAGTTTTATATTAACTTACTGAAATTAAATTATATAGTGGAGAATAGTAAATAAATGAAGATATGTAGAATATGAAGTAGCCTAGCCAATAATAGTACTAAAATGTCAGCTTGAATGAAAATACTAACTTTAGAATTCAGATTATCCAGTACTTTTAGTTATACTCTGGTATAAATGAAAATTGTATTAATATTACATGTATATTATACTTAAAATATTTTCTTATTTCCAAATTTTTTATTCCACGTTTTTAATATCAAAGTTAATTTAAAATATTTCTCAGTTAATTCATTTAAGCATTAACTTGTTTATTTGTGCAATTATCGTAAGGTTAATTTTCAACATTTTAAAAGGATTATAGCATTTTAAAAGTATGAATGTATTTATATATTTATTTAATTACATTAAAAATGTTGCCCTACTCCTCGTCCCCAGGGACTCTTATGGAAGAGTTTGGGGAAGGATTTAAAGATCATGAAACGGATAGGAAATCTACGGAAAGATCGTGCTGTGGGGTGGAAGAAATAGAAAATCTCTAAGCTCACCACTATCTCCTCCCATGTCCATCCAGGGCTCGTATTTCAGTTCTGGACATGCTCAGAGACAAAATACTGATGTTCATTATTGGGTATTGGCAAAGAAATATATTCCTAAATCACTGTAACTTGTTAGATCATGAAAATATTTGAAGGTTGAAAGAATCACGAGGGGCTATTGCAGCTTCCATATGCTGCAACATTTGCACCAATTGGAACTTTGGCTAATATCTTGGGACCTCAGAATGGAGCTAACAGCAGCTCTTTGAAGGAAGAAGATAATTTCCTATTTGCTTCATCTCTTGTTTAAGAGTATGGTCACTTCCAGCCAAAAACATTTCTGACTCCATCAGACAGATCTTAGGCAAATGGTTATTAGATTGGAATGTCAGTGAGCTGGACTGGTGCAAAATCAGATATGTGTGCCAACATCTCTAATCTGGCTTCTGGTTCAGTGATTTTTCAATGAGGACTGTTACTTAATACAGCTGGAAGGTATAGCAAAGGATTCCAGACAGCAATTAAGTGCTAATCTCTTAAGAGAATCTCCAAAGGTTAGCACTTCAGACCTGTGCATTAACTCTTCTATACCAAATGGATGCACTGTTTCAACCAAGGTCTGTAGGTGGCAAGAACATTTGGGTAAATAACAGTTTTCTCTAACTTTCGTCCTTTCTTTACATTCTCTATTTCTTTCTTTTTTTATTGTATATTTTTAATTTACATTTCATATATTATTCTCTTCCCTGGTTTCCCATCCATATGCCCCCTATCCCATACCCCTTCCCTTCTATGAGTGTGTTCCCCTCCAAAATCAACCCCCTTCCTGCCTCCCCACCCTGACATTCCCCTACTGGGGGTTCAGCCTTGCCAGGACCAAGGGCTTCTCCTATTGGTTCCCAATAAGGCCATCCTCTGCTATGTCCTCAGCCATGGATCTGTTATGTGTACTCTTTGGGTAGTGATTTAGTCCCTGGGAGCTCTGATTGGTTGGTATGGTTGTTCTTCAGTCCTTTCTCTAATTCCTCCAATGGGAACCCCATTCTCAGTTCAATGGTTGGCTGCTAGCATTTGCCTCTGTATTTGTCATGCTCTGACTGAGCCTCTCAGGAGACAGCTATAACAGGCTCCTGTCAGCATGCACTTCTTGGCACCAGCATTATTGTGCAGTTTTGCTGGCTGCATTTATATGGGCTCGAAGCTGGATGCTTGGTGATAAATATTATTTGCATGATTTTGGGGGGTTTTATTATTGTGCAATTTTTGAGGTGGCAGAGTTGACATTCTACTTTAAATTTTCTTAGTGACACTTTTGACTCACTACCTGAAAGAAAATATGAGATAAATAGATGATAGATAATACTTAGATAAGAGCAAGTAAGAAACAATAAAAAACAATGTTATTGGTCAAAAATAAAATCAACAGATTAAACTAAACAGGAACACTGAGAACTCTCAGAGAGTAAGCCACTAACCAAAGGGAACATTACTTTTTCTAAAAAAAATAATAATAAGTATAAGAGTTTTTAGGGAAAAATCAAGATATGCTAAATAAAATGGCATGCATTTTGAAATCCCCAGGATTCTCTTTATTTAGGACTGTTTTATTTCTATATCTCTGTGTGTATGAAAATGACATACAGAAAACAAATCAAATACTGTATAAACTTTCTAAAAATCTAAGTATTATCTATCATCTATTTATCTATTACCTATCTATACATATATGTTTGTGTCTATGAAGAACATATGTATATTTGATATACTGTACAAAGGACTAATAAGATATGTTTAAAATATTAAACTATCTTTCTGTTTAGCTTTCATTTTTTAATTCAAGGGCCTTTTAATTCAAGGACCTTTTAATTCACGGACCCCTGATGATTGGTTCCAATCAAAGCTAAAATATGTTTAAGATCATCTCTAAAGCCTTATATGTTTTCCTTCAACTTCAAAAATATTTTAGTCTAGAATAGAGTCTATTTTACATAATTAATGTATTTAGGTTCTTATTCTTATGTTTATAGATTTCCACATTGATTAAAACCTAAATTTGAACTAAAATAAATAACCATATAGTTACATTTGTTTTGAAATATGTTCTCTGAAAGTCTGATTTTTAAAAATATTTTATAGCACTTGTTAGTAATATTGATTAAAATTATTAGAATGATTCATCAAACAAATATATGTTTTAGAGACAAGCGTTCAGCAATGAATTTTATTGCCAAAGAAGTCCCATTTATTTAGCAGTATCTCAATGTGATATGCAATATCAGATGAAATAATTCATTCATTAATGATATAATAGGAAAATGTAAAATAAATGACAAGTTACTCAGAAGCGTTTCATTACAAATATATTCTTATTTGTTAATTATAAGATGAAGTGTTATTTAGAAATTTATCCTTTCAACTCTAAGATTTTTTTGAGTTTAGATTCTCTCGAGCTTTTCATTTCTGATCTCTGCTGAACAGAAAAAAAAGCGGACAATTAAATGCCAATGTCATTTAAGTCATTAAAGCTGAGGCTGTTACTGAAGTGCACATCCAATGGGGAAAAACCACGACATAAGAATCATAAATGTATATTTGTAGTATTATACTACTTAAAATTAGAATGTAACACTAATAGGATCAAGTAACTTTTGACTTCATGGCAATTACCACAATCCTGATCAGTATTCATAGTTGAATGGTTTCATTGCATACCTTGTTACAAATAGTCCTTCATGCAACCTTATGTGTTGGACATTGACCAATTTAGTAATGTGTAAATCAAGACTTTGAGGGAAAAATTAGTTTGGAAATCTTAACATTTCGTCACATAAAGACTTTTAATCTACTATTACCAAGTAAATATAGTATAGTGCTAGATTTTATTACTAGTTAGATTACGTTTGATCTCTTATTCTTTTATATCTGATATTTAGTGATAACTAATTTTATGCTTTCATTATTTACAATATTTAAGAATATTATTAAAATCTAGAAATAAGATAATTATCACCCACCAAAATTAAATAGAACAAAACTATGTATATCTCAATGTATAATGGTAAATTTTATGAATGCCAGAGAGAATCACTCAATGACTGAGAAAAATGTACTTAAATAAGGATCATGAAAATGGATTAGTGGTTAAAAACTATGGTTCGCAAAGAACGCGTCAAAAATGAATTTAAAGAAAAAAATCAACTGATACACAAGTATTTACTTATAACAAGTACTTTTAATAACACATCTCTTAAATACTCATAATCCTGATTTGTGAAAGCATTATGTAGCTATAGAAAATGTAGGTAATGTGTTTAGTATTATTTTTTTTTATCTTCTATACCTCGAGCAGCTATAACAGCAGTATGCTGGAGAAACACCATTACTGAACTGAAGGATGTTCTTTTAAAATTAGTGTAAAAATTAGTATATGGGTAAACATTTACATCAGAAATGCTAATTTTTATGTCACAGATGCGTGTTTTAAGCTGTAAGCTGATTTTGCTAAAAGTTCTAATTTCACTTATGCTTATCCTACAAATAATTGATATAACGTTTTACTTTTTCAAGATATGTGACCTTGATCTCAATGTATCAAGATAGACAATTTTTTACATTTTTTTAGCTGAAAATATAAGTTGAACATAAAACGTTCTCACTTTACAATAAAATAGGACATGGCAAGATAGCTAAATTGTTAAAATCACTAATTGCTTTTGCAGAGGACCTAGGTTTGGTTCTCAGCATTCACATGATAACACACAACCACCTATAACTCCAGTTTCAGAAGATTATGATACATTCTTTTGATATCTGTGGGAACCAGGATCATGGCAAGCAGATTTACATACAGACAAACCATTCATACATGTAAAATAAATCCTAAAAGTAAGATAAAATAATAGGAGCAGGGTCTATGGTTCATTTCATAAAGTGCTTGCCATGTAAGGGTTAAATATATGAATTAGAATTCCCAGAGTTGATGTACCTCCATTCGCAAACGCGTGGGTGTGCGTGCACACACACACACATATGCCCCTCCCGCACACACATGCATGCACACACACATGCACATGCACACATATACTCCCTTTTACAGAGATTAAAAATTTACAAACTAAATAAATTAATAGCCTTCCTTTTAATTTATTAGTTAATTTCCAGTTTCATGAAACCAGCTCAGAAAATATGAATAAAGAAATAACATAATAGCATAATGGATCAAATGATTTGCTTTTGAAGTATAAAATGTTCTAACTTAATCGATTAATTAATAGATCACATCATAAATGCTGTCCCCCTTCTCAATTACCCCATTTAATCCCTTCTCCCATTCTTCCTCCTTATACTCTGACTGGCTGGAACAAGCCCTCCCACCCCATTTATTCCTCTGCCCTGGTGCATCAAGTCTCTGCAGCAAGGTTAGGTGCATCTTCTCTCACTGTAGCCGGAAAAGGCAGGTCTATATGCCAGAGTTGGGGAGTGGAGGTGGGGGAGGTCAGGCTAGGTCCAGCCAACTCCCTGTATGAGTTTTGGTTGGCCTCTTAGCCTCTGAGACCTGCCAAGTTTTCAGGTTAGTTGACACTATTGGTCTTTCTGTGACATTCCTATCCTCTTTAGGGCATTTAGTCCTTCCCAGAACTCTACCATAAGAGTCCCTGACCTCTGTCCAATGTTTGGCTCTAGGATCTGTTTCTGTTTCTTTCAGTTGCTTAGTGGAGCTTCTCAGAGGAGTTATGCTAGGCTTCTATCTTCAAGAATAAAAGAGTATCATTAATATTGTCAGGGACTGATTCTTGCCCATGGGATGTGTCTTAGGTTGGTCAGGTTATTGGTTGGCTATTCCTTCAGGCTCTGCTCCATCTTTGTCCCTGTGTTGCTGTTAGATAGGACAAATATTAGGTGTAAAGTTCCATGGGTGAATTGCTGTCCTTATCCCTCCACTGGGTGATCTTCTCTGGCTACAGGAGGTAGTCTTTTCTGGTTTCATGCCCTCACTGTTAGAGTTCTCAGTTAGGGTCATCTGCATTGACTCATTAGAACTCCCCTCATCACAGGTCTATGTGGCTTCCTAAAGATCCCTCCTATTAGTCTACCCCATAGAGCTGCAGATATCCATCCATTCTCCTGTCTCTCTGGCCTTCCCTCCTTTCTCTTCCCACACCTGTTCCTGACACTTATATTCCCATCTACATCCTCTCTCTCATCCAGTTCCCTCCATATCTCTGCCTCCTAAGACTATTTTATTCCCCCTCCTTAGTGAGAATCAATTTTCTTCACTTCTTGGTTATCTTCTTTGGGTCTGTGGGGTATATCATGAATACCCTTAAGTTATGGCTAATATCCACTTTTCAGTGAGTACATGTCAAGCTTATCCTTTTGGGTCTGTGTTATCTCACTTAGGATGTTTTTCAGTTCCATTTATTCGCTTGAAAAATTCAATATAGTTTTCTTGGAAGTAACTTTTAGCTTCTAGATACAACTAAAAACACCCATAAAAGTCAAACATGAACTCCAGTTTAGTCTAATAACATAGACTATCACTTTCTTAAATAATTTTTCTTTCTCTATTAATTGTTTTATTTATGTACACCTCAAATATTGTCCTACTTCCCAGTCTCCCTTTACAAATTCACTACCCCACCTCCCTTCTTTTGCTTCTAAAATGGTTCTCCCCCACCTCTTCGCTCAATTCTTTCTCATCCCTCTAGTATTCCCCTGAGCTGGGGCAGCATACCTCCATTGGACAAGCACCTCCAATCCAATTGATGCCAGATAAAGCTATCCTCTGCTACATATGTAGTAGGAGCCATGTAATGATTCAAGTATACTCTTTGGTTGGTGGTTTAGTTCCTGGGAGTTCTAACGTGTCAAGTTAGTTGATATTGTTCTTCCTATGGGGTTGCTCCATTAATCCTTCCTTCCTCTAACTCTTCAACTCAGGTCCCTAGGCTCAGTTCTATGGTTGGCCGTGAGTATCTTTATGTTTCTTAATCAGGTGCTGGCAGAAACTTTCAGAGGCCACTCTTTGTAAGCCCTTCTGGGTATCAGCAATAGTGTCTGGGTTTGGTGTGTGCGGATGGGAAGATTCCCAAGGTGGTGCAGTTTCTGGACGGCCTTTCCTTTAGTCTCTGCTCTACTCTTTGTCCCTGCATTTCTTTTGGATAGGAATCATTCTGGGTTAAAGATTTTGAGGTGGGTGGGTCACTCCATTCCTCTACTAGGTGCCATGTCTAGGGGCCACTGGAGGTGGTCTCTTCAGGTTCTATCTCCCTGTTGTTGGGTATTTTAGCTAATGTCATCACTGTTGGGTCTACAGAGCCTCTTGAATCTCTGGCATCTAGAACCTTTTAGGAGTTCTCCCTGTTCCCCATCCCCTACTGATACACATTTCCATTCATTCTCCTGCTACTCTGTACTTTTCTCCTGTCTCTTTCATGTTCAGTATTAACTGTTTTTATTTTCCTTGCATAATGTTTATATTTGATAATCTCATTTTAGGAAAATGTTACAAAACATTTTATCTAGAAATGATAAATCATCAGTATTAAATTGCTAAATCTATTGAAATAGAATTCATGAACACATATTTCTGAAAAATGAACATATGTAGCCACAGAGTATAGCAACTTAAATGACAAATAGATATTTAAATATTATCCATTTGTTGTTCACCATTAATATTAATTCCATATGATCAATCTTAAGACACTTATTTCTTATTTTCATCTATTTGAAGAATGTTTAAGGGTATTGTATTTTAATTGCTATAGTAACAGAACTCTACATTTTTAGGTTATCTAAGAAAATGTAGTATGTACTTATATTATAAGAAATACATACTAGAAAAAATAAGTATAAGTTTCATTTCATTAAATATAGTAGGCATTCACTGATTTGTATTAGCTAATCTAACCTGTTTCTTGAGAGATCATTTATATCTGGGTAACATGAAGAGCACCCAGAAAATTTATTCTTTTGTTTCTTATATATGTATAGTTATGTGTCTATATATACCTTTTATTTAATCTTTTACAGTGAGTAGAGTTGAAAAATATAACATGCTCATATACTCTCTTACTTTAATATTAAATAACCATAAATATCTTGGTATAATTCCTATAATCTAAATTTAATTCATTTAGTGAGCAGCCAATACAAATGTATTGATGGAGAAAAATAACTTTGAAAATAATCACTGTCTTCAGGGAGCTTAATAATTGGCATTATGTCAAATATTATATTACATTTATGATAATGAAATATTTATTGTCATTAATGATAATTTCTCCCTTGAGCTATTAATATTGTCATGGACTTGTCTGCCATCTTCAGATTCATAAACTACTTAAAATTTCCAACTTTGTTTTAGTGGATCTTTTCACCAAGTATTTTCAGGAATTTTCAGTTTACTAGGTTTATAGTTATGGCAGTGATATTTCATCAATGTTTTTGTAAAGAATAATTTTGAGCTACAAAATAAATGCTGGTTGATGACAGTGACAATGCCTATTAATAACTATATTACATTACTTATCAAACTTGATATTTGTGTCTCCAATTACTTTTCTATATAATAAAGAGAAACAAAATACCTTTATATAACAGTGATAATTATATACTAATTGATAAAATAATAAAAGTTCTTAATGTCTTGGTGAAAAGTGTTTTTGAAACAATCATTTTAAGCTAAGTTTAATACTAGTCATTGATACCTTTCCCAAGATCTGATGTCTTATATTCTTTAAAAAGTGTATTATATAAACTAAATTTACTTTTTCATACATATTTTATATGTGTGTAGAGAGAAAATATGATAGCATAGTTTTTTCTCAATCAATGACACTGGCTCCAAATTTACTTTTGGCACTAGTTCAATGTTTTTTTTTAAAGTCTTCCATTTATCTTCTTTAGCTTAACTCAAATCAGAAGACTCTTTTTCCTCATTTGTCTCTGCCTCTTCCTGCCTCTCCATATGACTCTGATGCTGTTAATATGAATGCTTCCCCATATACTGCTTCTACCATCTGGAATTACTTTATTTACATCTCATTCACATGCCATTTTAAAAATTATATTTTCTCCTGTCCTTTTTTTTTCTATCACTGAGAACTTTTTGTTTTTGTTTTCCTATCTTTTTCTTTTAAGTCGTGATTACCTTTTCATGGTGGATTTTATAAGAGTGATTTGTAATTATGTACTTTATATTTTCTATTTTTGGCACTTCTAAATGCAAGGCTTTATGAATATTGTTTTTCTTTAAGATTTGCTATCATCAGCCTGACATTATGCTAACGTTTCTTCTTGGTTTATATCCTTTGAGGGTGATCGTTTACTTAAGAAGATCCTCTTAAAACAGTTTGGCAAAAGATATATACCTAAACCCTATGAAGACCTTGCTGTCAGCAATGAAAATAATAAAAAAGATGGTTTACGGAGGAACAAAGAGGCCTTTTAAATAACTGAAGGATACATAAATTTTAGAAAACAGTTTAATGGATTATAAATAAATTAAGAAGCGTAGAACTTTATAGATTGCTTTCATTTGAGGATAATGGTTTATTTAAATCCATGAATAATTATATTAATGAATATAAGAGTGCTTATAGATATCAAAAATGTGGAAAATGAAATCTCTCTTAGTTAATGCCTACTAAATATTCCACTAACTCCCAGAAAGTCAACTACATTCAGTAATAAATAAATGTAAAATGAAGGCTAGTAAAGGTGGCTAAATAAAAAAAAAATTAGATTATAAGTTTCTATAGTTGGTCATTTCATTCTCTTATCTTCTCACTCTGCATTTTCCTCTGTGTACTTGAGTATTTTTTAAATATGTTCCTGGAACATTTAAATCTTTTAACTTAGCATGAAGAAATTTATTGCTATAGTAACAACCACAAATAGTCATAGCATCTCCATGAAATACATTGTATATCTAAATAGCTGTTCCTATAATGGATCTTTTTACATAAAAATAGAAATGACCACAGTACCATTTTTAATGCTTTAAGAACTACAGTAGTAGCGTGGAAATATCTGATAGTAGAAGTTCTTACGGGACTGGAAAAGTGAAAATGCCAACATTGCTGACAGAACATGCATTCCTTTCTTAGAACATTGCTTACTGATTTCTGCATAAGCTAAAGTAATGTATCCATCTGTATGCTTTAAGAATGTGAGAGCTTTTCTAAATCCACTTTCTTCAAAAATCCTTCCATGAATTTTCAGGTGATGAAATTTTGCTGTAAACTTTCAATGATATTTATTTATAATAAATCTTATAATCATAAAAAATAAGTTTTTAATACATATATAGTTCTCATGTAGAAAACTATTGAAGTTGCATGTAGGATAACTAAATTAGTAAAATTGATTTTTCCAAACACTTTAGTACTTTGAAAGCTGTTTTCCAAATTATTTGTTTAACTGACAAGTCTTCTTGATAAATATTGATATATAACAACATAATTCCACTATGGGGAATTAAATAATTTCATTTGTTCTCCATGTAATTGTCTACTATTTTATGTGATACACTTACCCATATCTAGTCTTTTATAAACTGCAAATGTAATGACTAAGGCAAGCACCAGGCAACTCTTTCTTATATAGAGCCACCAAACTAGATAAGATGGATGAAGCAAAGAAGTGTAGGCCGACAGGAACTGGATGTAGATCTCTCCTGAGAGACACAGCCAGAATACAGCAAATACATAGGTGAAAACCATCATTAAACCACTGAACTGAGAACGGAACCCCGTTAAAGGAATCAGAGAAAGGACTGGAAGAGCTTGAAGGGGCTTGAGACCCCATATGAACAACAGTGCCAACCAATCAGAGCTTCCAGGACTAAGGCACTACCCAAAAACTATACGTGGACTGACCCTGGGCTTCAACCTTATAGGTAGCAATGAATAGCCTAGTAAAAGCACCAGTGGAAGGGGAAGCCCTTGGTCCTGCCAAGACTGAACCCCCAGTGAACGTGATTGTTGGGGGAAGGGCAGTAATGGGGGGAGGATGGGGAGGGGAACACCCATATAGAAGGGGAGAGGTTAGGGTTTAGGGAGATGTTGGCCAGGAAACCTCAAAGGGGAATAACAATCGAAATGTAAATAATAAATATCCAAGTTAATAAAGATGAAAAAAAAAAGAAAAAAAAAAAGAAAAAGAAACTGTTTTCACACAGATGCTGGTTAGATTTTCTCAACCTACCAAAACCTGAGAAACCGGGAAAAGCAAATCTCAATTGAGTAAATATCTTCATCAAATTGTTTTGAAGGTGTGCCTTCCAGGTACAATACTGTTTGATAATGGATGTGAGAAGGCACATCCCACCATGGACAATGTTGTCCCTGTGCAGAACATCCTAGGTAGTGAGAAAAAATTGGTTAAGCATGAAATAGCCATGGACAGCAAGCCAGTAAGCAACATTCTTCCATAGACTGTTTGATTTCTTGCTTTCAGGTTCCTGCCTTAGTTCATGCTTTGGGTTCTCTAGAGGATGGAACTGTCAGCTACATAAACACTCTCCTTCCCCCATTTTGCTTTAGATTAATGTATTTAGCCCAAAAACAATAACTCACAAAACAGTGACTATACTTAGTTGAATAATAAATGTCAACATAATATTACAAAGTTAACTTTCCATTACTAGGCAATTATTCAACTTGTCAAATTGAACATTATTCCTTTGTTCACCTTATGTAATAAGATCTCAGAATACATTAACATAAGATAACAAACTATGGTTTATATAACCTTGAGAATTCTTACCAAGTATTTATAAGTTAAAAATTATTGTATTTACAGTTTTTGCTAGTTTTTGAGGTATGTGATTGCAAAAATAACTTAATGATAGTTGACTTTTCAATTTTAATGATGTCATACTGCTATCAGTATTTGTTTTTTCTGTTGATAGGTTTATTCCTCTTTAGACTATGAAATAGAAATATTTTTGTTAGGATTGATTTTTTTCACAAATATATAAATAGCTGTGTGCTTTCTTACATGGTTAGTGAATGCAACTTCACCAATAATAATGGAGTATCACATTTGCAGTTGTCAGTATTTGGGTGAAAAGATATCTGCTTATTCTGATATTTGGTTGTACAGTATGCATTATTTTGACTACTTCATTTTTCAAATGCATTGTTTGTGGTGTCTCCAAAACAATGGTATTTCCTGTAGAGCTCAGCCTTTAGGTGCAGACTAAAGAAGAAATTAGTTTTATGTTTTGTATTTGTTTTGGTATGATTCTACCTACATTTTTATGTTTATTTTATTTTGTGGATGCTTTTATTCTATAAAATGGGGAAGACTGTAAAAAAAGAGATAATCACACATTAAATTAAAATATCTCAAAAAGCCAAAAAGTACTGCCTTTTTTCTTGTTTTTCAAATTTATGTTCCATGCCCTCTTCATTCTGGGGCTCTCATTTCCTTTAAGGAGGAGAATTACCACCTGGGGATGGAGAGGCGGCTCAACTTTCTTTCTTTTTTCTTTTAGTGTATATTTTCTTTATTTACATTTCAAATGTTATCTCATTTCCCAATTTTCCCACTGCAAACCCCCTATTGCATTCCCACTCCCACTGCTTCTATGAGGGTAATCCCCCACCTATCTACCAATTCCCTCTCTCCTCTCTGCCCTAACATCCCCCTACACTCTGTCACTTAGCCTTCACAGGACCAAGGGCCTCTCCTCCCATTGATGCCCAATAAAGCCATCCTCTGCTACATATGCTGCTGGAGCGATAGGTTGCTCCGTGTGTATTCTTTCGTTGGTGGTCTAGTCCCTGGGAGCTATAGGTTGTCTGGTTGGTTGATATTGTTGTTCTTCATATGGGGTTGCAAACCCCTTCAGATCCTCCAGACCTTTCTCTACTCCTCCATTGGGGACCCTGTTCTCAGTCCAGTGCTTGGCTGCGAGCATCTGCCTCTGTATTTATCAGACTCTGGCAGAGCCTCTCAGGAGACAGCTACATCAGGTGCCTGTCAGCATGTATTTCTTGGCATCTACAATAGTGTGTGGGTTTGGTGACTGTCTATGGGATGGATCCCCAGGTGAAACAGTCTCTGGATGGCCTTTCCTTCAGTCTCTGCTCCATATCTTGTCTTTGTATTTCCTCCTGTGAGTATTTTGCCCCCCCCCCCCAAGAATGACTGATGCCTCCACACGTTCGTATTCCTTCCTGTCTGTAAATTGTTATCTTGGGTATTCCGAGCTTTTGGGCTAAAATCTACTTATCAGTGAGTTCATACCATGTGTGTTCTTTTATGATTGGGATACTTCACTCAGTATGATATTTTCTAGTTCTATCCATTTGCCTAAGAATTTCATGAAGTCATTGTTTTTAATAACTTAATAGTAATACATTATGTAAATGTAACACTCTTTCTGTATCCATTCCTCTGTTGAAGGAAATCTGGGTTCTTTCCAGCTTCTAGCTATAATAAATAAGGCTACTATGAACATAGTGAAGCATGTGTCCTTGTTATAGGTTGGACCATATATGAGTATATGCCCAGGGTGGTATGGCTGGATCTTCAGGTAATACAATGTCCAATTTTCTGAGGAACCACCAAACTGATTTCCACTGTGGTTGTACCGGCTTGCAGTCCCACCAACAATGTAGTGTTTCTTTCTCCAGATCCTTGATAGCATCTGATGTCACCTGAGTTTTTGATCTTAGCTCTTCTGACTGCTGTGAGGTAGAATCTCAAAGTTGTTTCGATTTGCATTTCCTTGATGGCTAAGGATGTTGAACATTTTTTAGGTGCTTTGTGGACATTTGATATTCATCAGTTGAGAGTTCGTTTAGCTGTGTACTACATTTTTAATACAACCGGTTATTTGATTCTCTAGAGTCTGACCTCATGAGTTCTTTGTTTCCACCTGGTACAAATGAAGTCAACTATTGAACTTACTTCAAATATACTTTTAATTTTACAGTGTAACTCTTAGGGTGATTTACATTTGTTGTAAAAAGGTTAGTCTGAGAAGAATTATCTAGCAGAAGACAGGTTCTTATCAAAAGCATATAGGATGAATTCTTTCTGTTCTGATACTATCGATCTTATGTAGTGCTCACAATGCTAAACAGGCAAGAAAATGACATGGAAAGTAGACATAATTGCATTAAGAATTATATTATCACTGTTTACAAAATTTCCATTTCTTTCATCATGATTTGAACTAGTTTGTTTTTGTTTTCTTTGTTTGTTTGTTTCTACATACTTACTCATTAGATGTCAGGCAAGATAAAAACAATGGCAATTTTCAGATCTCAAATGTGATTGACTTTTTCCTCTACACATTTTTTTCTAAATTGCTGTCATAAGGACATTTGCTTAAAGCCTAGAGGATGACTTAGAGAAGTGCTTAAACTTCATACCCAAATAATTTCTTGCAGACTGAAGAGTTAGGTTTTTACAGGAAAAAGGTATTAACTTCATTGTCTTTTTATTTTATTTTATTTTTTTTTTATTAACTTGAGTATTTCTTATATACATTTCGAGTGTTATTCCCTTTCCCGGTTTCCGGGCAAACATCCAACTTCATTGTCTTAAAAAATTGTGCCAAAGTGGTTTGCAGTTTGTTCATTGTGCTGTTTGAAGATAATAGTTTTCACTGATACATAATGAAATTTGGATTAAAATTGTATTTAGTTTCTCGCCATTAATGAACATTTCAAAGCATGAGATCACAAACATCAGTCACCATGTGTTTTGATTCCTTTAGTGCAGTGGTTCTAACCTTCCTAATGTTATAATCTTTTAATACAGTTCCTCATGTTGTGCTGACCCCAAACATAACTATAATTTTGCTACTGTTATGAATAATAATTTGAATAATTTAGACAACCCCTGTAAAAGTGTTATTTTATCCCAAAAATTTAGTGGATTTGCCCATTTTTACCCCTTGGGTATTCAGATATTACATGTTGATATATATATATATATATATATATATATATATATATATATGCCAAATTTTAGTTTAGTTAACAATGTTCCATGTAACAAATATCTTTCATTAGACATTGTTCACAAATTGAAATGCCTAACTGAATAAGTAAACACATTTCAAGGAGAGTTATTTCAAACTCACCTTATTTCTTAGAGGCAGTCTGATTGTGTTGGCACAATCCTATTAAAAATAACAAAATAATTAAATTTATTTCAAGTATGTGTCTAGATAATGCTATTAATAACAACACAAACCTAGATATTTCTGGTGATAATAACATCATTAAGTTCAAAGGTTGGGGAAATGTCACTTTCTTTGATAATATGATTTAATATTTGCTTATTATTAGGTTCTTAGGTTTATATTATTTATTCTTTTTTCAGCAATTTTCAAATTACAAATATGTATATCATTTTGCTTAAATATAAGAATATTCTATTTATTTAACAATCCATTTCCTTTCAAAAGATATGTTAAATTTTAAAATATATATTGAAGAATTGTCACTTCTTGAGAAAATTTGATTTCATGAAATTACCATATAGTAAGCCAAATACAACCTCTAAGTCTGTAATATGATTGCTACTTTATCCAGATTTTCTTGTGCATGAGAGTGATACCAAAACACCATGTAATTCATACATTTCAAACAGTCAAGTACATCATTGTTAATAAAAAATTATGATATATCAATGATGTAGGTCTCTCCTTTTAATTTTAAAACCTGTATACTTAGCTAGAGCAGTGGGGGCTATTCATTTATTTTAATTTTTGAGAATTTTATATGAATTTCAATTTTAAAAGGATTCTCTAGTTGGACTAAGCATGAAGTAAAAAATTACATTGTAATATGCAAATTTAAAGATAAGATTATTTAAGCAACTTACATAAGTTTAACTAAATAACACTTGAAATATTCCTGATAAACTTGCACACTTTTCTTTCATCATTTTTCTCATAATGCTCATAACTTTTAAAGGCTGGATTAGTACTGAGAAGGTCTATGTAGCTACAATTTTAACTTCTGCTTTGACTTCCAGAGTTGAAGTCTAAATAATATTTTGGCTTTACCATACTTAATACTTTAAACTACTTTTCAGTCTATATAAGAATCTTTCATGATTAATATATCTTCACATTTCCAAATTACTATGATTTCATCATTTTATTAACCTAAAATATTGTGGACATGATTTAGAGATCCATTTTTAGAGCATGCTATTCAAGACATATAACTTTATGTATACCTTATATCTTCTGGTGATAATGAAGGATTATAATTTCTGCTCTTTGAAATTAAGGCATGTAGCTATTAATCAAAATAGAGTTTACTATTATGAAATTAAACTAGTAAGTATTCTTAACTGTGGATCATTATGAACACAAAACCTCAGCTCATTAAAGAGTTAAATTAAAATGAATTTATACTTTTTACCTACTAAATATATAGTTTTAGCATTTATTTTATACACTAAAATGTCAAGAGTTATCATATCTTTGACATTTTTGACAGTTCTTTAGTAGAATAAGTCAGAGGTACTTCCATTAATAGGTAAAGGATGAACTAGATTAGCTTTGGAGATTTCAAAACCGTAATAATTCGGCTGACTTACTATGGACTTTCTTATATTGTGTAGATAATGAGCATTAGTTCTCAAAAATTAAATAAGAAATAATGTCAATGCTGGAAATATTTTACACATTTTTATAAGCACAATATATTGACTTTATCTATTTCCTGTTCAATAATTCAGTGTGACTAGAAGAATTAAAATACTATGAGCATTATTTTAAAACTGAGATATTTAAATCATTATGATTTTCTAAGAAAGTTGTCACAATCTGTTATGTTTTCTTGTGAAATCAAAGTCTGGTGCTGTTGTACACACCTATAATCCCAACCCTTAAGAGGCTTAGTTAAGCAATTGCTGCAAGCTCCTGGCCAGCTGGATATACAGTAACACACTATATGCATAAACAAAACAACAACAAAGAAATCAAACTAGTACTATATTTCACGTTAGAAAATAGGACATTTGTTTATGTATGATAAATAAGAAAATATCATATACATATACCACTGCTTATGTTTTCATTTCTTTTTCTCCTATGATTCAGTTTTCACAGTATTACAACTGTCTTTATTTATTTGTTTTATTTTATCTTATTTTTTTTACTTATTGACTTTGCATCCTGCTAACTGCTCCCCTCCCAGTCACTCCTCCCACAATCCCTCCCCTCTCCCCCGTCTTCTGGTTAAACCTTGGGCACTTCAAGTGTCCGGGATTCTATGCAATTTCTCTCCCACTGAGGCCAGACAAAGCAGGCCAGTTAGTAGAACATATCCCAGAAACAGGCAACAGCTATTTGTACAGCACCCATTCCAATTATTCGGGACACACATGTAGGCCAAGCTACACATCTGTTACATATGGGTGGAGAAGTCTAGGTCCAGCCAGTGTATGTTCTTTGGTTGAGGGTTCAGACTCTGAATGCTGCAAAGGTCCAGATGAGTTGACTCTGTTGATCTTCCTATGGAGTCAGCTTCTGAGTGGAGCCTCTCAGAAGACAAAATGCTCCTGTCTGTAAGCATAACAGAGTATCATTAAGGAATTGTTGTTTGCCCATGGGATTGGTCAGTCTCAAGTAGGCCTGCTTGTTGGTTTGTCATTCCCTCAATCTCTGCTGCAATCCCTGTGCCTGCATTTCCTTTAGACAGAATAAATTTTGGTTTAAATGCTTTCTGGGTGGGTTGGTGTTTCTATTGATCCACTGGGATACCTGCCTGCTACAGAAGGTGGTCTCTTCAGGTTTCATATCCCCAATGTTATGAGCCGCAGTTAAGGTCAATCCCATGGATTTTTGGGGACCTCTCTTAACCCAGTTCTCTGTCCTGGACATGCCTTCCCCCACCTCTTCACCTCTGTCATTTGCAGATTTCCATTTATTTTCATTGGCATCTAGCCATCACTCCTTTCCTTCCCCACACCTGATCTTGAATCCCCATTCCCTTTCCCATTCCCCCTTCTTCAAAGTTCCCTCCTTCCCTCTATCTACAGGTCTTATGAATAAAACTGGTTTTAGGACAGGAATCCTTTGGCTTTTAAAATTAAGCTGAAACCCAAAGATCTCCATAATAAATCATTTTCCAGTTTTGAAGTATGGTTGTCTAACAAATCAATCAAACTCAGTTGAATTCAATACTAATTTTACAGGTGCATTAAAATCTACCACACCATTGTTACGGTAACTTGGCCTAAGACCTTTAAGTGGTGTTTGATCCATTTTGATCATGAAATGGCTCAGGGGTAAGCACACTTACTGTCAAACTTGATGACCTGTGTCTTATCCCTAGAGTCCACAAGTAGGCTGGATATACAGGTGACTACTTCTTGAAAGTTGTCCTCTGATCTATACTAGCTACACATACACATTCTTAAATATACACAGTAATGTAAGTGTACAATGAACTTCTCCAATGGGCAATACATTTCAACTTATGTTTTCTCTATAAAATTAGCTAGCTTTTATTATGCCCTAGTATATAGTATTATAAGCTAAATGTTTGTACTCCTAAAAGCCCATTTCTGTTTTCCTAAAATTAGGTATTAGTTATTGTTAATTTCAAGTTTTCCAAATGGTCTATTACTAGATAAATAAATGCAACAAAACTTGATTTGTTACTATCTGTTTACTATCTCTAAAGGATTGGTGTTTGTACCAACAATTCTCATGAAAAATATTAATTACCCCATTTATATTTTTCTTTGCCTTCTCTAATTTTGTTTTAGAACATACATTTTGAATTTCTCTGGTATACAATTCACAGTAAAATTTGTTTTTTAGTACAATTTAGTCTTCTCTTGTTTCTGCTGTTCTCATTGTGTTCATCCAAAGTTTATCATACTCGATATAACTGACAACTAGATCTCAGTAATTTTCTTTTGAATTGAGACAGAGACTATTCCTTGCACTGTAGCAAGTGTAGCAGCATATTGTACTCCTGAGAACTGCATCCCAGCTGCATTCACTTCTCCAGATATGACAAACAAACATGTCTCCAAGACTTATAAAATATCTCCTGTAGGGAAACATACATAATTGTATCTTCCCATTTTCTTGTAACATTAAAATATTCTGAGTTTTATAGAAAAAAATAGCAATACCATGAAGATTCAAGTTCATTTAAAAATGCATCCCAAGAAGTTCAAATGATAATGATTTCAAGAAAGATATTAGTTCAGAAATAATTAACAAACTGAACAATAGTAAATTATTTCAACCACTTACACAATTAGAAGATCATATATATATATATGCATATCCTTAATCAAATGAGATCTTCATATATGTATATATGAATATCCTTAATCAAAATCCAAGCCCTTTTATATGAAATGATACTTCCTTTTAAAAAGTATGAAACACATTACCCAAGTTAAACTTTATGTGTAAAATTTACTTTCTTATCTTTGTAACTGAAAGTAGAACACATTGATTCAGTATGTTTTTTAGTAGTTTTCTTCTATTTTGAGATGAGAATTGTATATTACTTTTACTGTCCAAAAGCTTTTGATGTTTATTTTTTGTGGTTAATACATTTAGAAAACATTTTATTAGGACTAGAAATATCTAAATCCTAAGGCATATGAGCACATGTATTTGTTTATCTTTCCCAGTAAACCAATGAGTTTATTAGGCTTTAACATGGATAAACAAAAATGACTCAAAATATCTGTATCACCAAAAGATCCCATAATTTAATCTGACAATTTCATGGAAGTGAGTAACAGAACTCCACCTTAGTTCATCTCTCATCTGTTTTGGGCTTTAGCACATCTTAAGATCATGTGTATCTCTAAGATGGGTGGAAAAAAGATGAGGTTCCAGTGGCACAGACACTCCTTATGTATTACAATGGAGCATAACAGTCACTGTATGATTCTACTTATTTTGTTGCCATGACTTCCATGCCATGTATTCTAGATGACCAAAACAATGCCATGCTCACATTGGAGACAGTCAGAGAAGATATGCTTATCCTCAACTTTTCCTCTTCCTTAAGAAAGGAAAATAGAATAGATAATTATGGATGAATTTTGGGAGGGCCTAAAAATAGAGAATCAAGTAAGGAGGGGCAGGAAGAGGATAGAGGGAGGAATATGAGAAGAGATAGCTAAAATAAAGGACATTTGAGGGGTACTATGAAAAGTTATACGGAACAAATATATACATATATAGATAGATGAAGATGATCTAAATGAAGACACCAAATAATGGAGGAGACAGAGTCCCAACTGGACATCTCTTGTCACCAAACGAAATGTTCAGTAGATGAACTGGGTTATGTCACATTGGAATACCCAAAGAGCTCAGGCATTTGTGAAGACTGTAGGCTGCTCTTCACAACCTCACAAGAAGATCTCATTGGTGAAGACAGTAGCTCCAAAACAACTTACAGTTCATTTAATGCATGTATGGTTCTATAAACATAAATAGTAGCTATGCTTCTAGACTACTGGAGATATTTTTTCATATCATGCCATTGTTTTAAAACACCTAAACATCTAGCTTTCACAGGACCAAGGGCTTCTCCTTCCATTGATGCCTGACAAGACCATCTAATGCTACCTATGTGGCTGGAGCCATTGGTGGCTCCATGTGTACTCTTTGGTTGGTGGTTTAGTCCCTGGGAGCTCTGGGGTGTCTAGTTGTTTAATATTGTTATTCTTCCTTATTGAGTTGCAAGCACCTTCAGCACCTTCAGTTCTTTCTCGAACTCCTCCACTGGGGATCCTATTCTCAGTCCAATGCTTGGCTGTGAGCATCTGCTTCTGTATTTATCAGCTCTGGCACAGCCTCTTAGGAGCCAACTTTATCAGTTGCCTTTCAGCATGCACTTCTTGGCATATGCAATAGTGTCTGGGTTTGGTGACTGTATATGGGATAGATCCCCAGGTGGTGAGTATCTGGATGGCCTTTTATTCTGTCTCTGCTCCACATTTTGTCCCCTCTCCCACAGTTCTTTTGAAGCCTCCATCTCCCTCTTTGCCCCTGAGAGAGGATGCTCTCATTGTCACCAGTTACTGGACCTCCCCCTTGCCTAGGGCATCAAGGCTCTCAAGGATTAAGTGCATCTCCCACTGAGCCCAGAACAGGTAGACCTCTGCTCCATATATGCCAAAGGCCTCAGACCAGCCCCCGTATATATCTGGTTCATGATTCAGTCTCTAGGAGCTCCCTGGGGTCTGAGGTAGTTGACACTGCTGGTCTTTCTATGAGGTCTCTCTCCCATAGAGCTTATTCAATCCTTTCCCTAATTCAATGATAGGGATCCCCAACTTAAGTTCAATTGTTTGGTGTAAGTATCTGCTTCTGTCTCAGTCAGCTGCTTTCTGGGCCTCTTTGAGGACAACCATGGCAGGCTTCGGCCTATAAGTGCAACATTGCATAGTAGTGTCAAGCTTTGGTGTTCCCCTCCCCTGTGAGATAGATCACAAGTTGAGCAGATCATTGGACATCCTTTCTTCCATTTTTGTCCCTGTAGTTCTTTAGACAGGATCAATCCTGGGTCAGGAATTTTGTCTATGGTTTAGTAACCCAGTCCCCCTCTACTAGAGGCCCTGTCTATCTAGTGGAGGTGGATCCTTCAGAGTTCCCTTTCCCTAATGTTGAGCATTTTGACTAATGTCACCCAAATAAATCCTGAGAGTGTCTCACTTCCTGGCTAAAGTGTCCACTCACTTCCAGTTCCCTGATGTTGCTTATTTTCATTTATTCTTTTGGCCCTCTGGACTTCTCTGCCCTCTCCCAATCTGATTGTGTCTGCCTTTTTCTCTCCTCCCTTCTCCCACCCAGGGTCTTCTCTCCCTCTTCCTCCTGTTATAATTTCCTTCCCACTTCTAAGTGTGGTTGAAACCTCCTCACTTGAGCATTTCTGCTTGTTACACTTCTTATGGTCTGTAGGTTTTAACCTAGGTATTCTGTACTTTTTGTTTAATATCCACTTATCAGGTATGCACTCACTGAAAATTTTTCTCAATTTAAATATATTTTGATCATCTTCTTTTTCTCAAGTCATTCCAGCTACTCTCCCATCCTTACCTATTAACTTACAATTCTTTCTTAAACAAGCATACATACAAACAAACTCACAGTACCCCCCACACATATATAAACCACAAAAATAAGTTAAAGCAATAAACTGCCCTCCAAAAAGTACATCAAACTATAAGAAAATAAACATACACCACACATACACACACACACACATATACACAGACACTCACACACACACATACACAGACACTCACACACACACACATACACAGACACTCACACACACACATACACACACTCACACATACACAGACACACACACTCACACATATACACAGACACTCACACATACACAGACACTCACACACACACACATACACAGACACTCACACACACATACACACACTCACACACACATACACAGACACACACACACATACACAGACACTCACACACACATACACACACTCACACATACACAGACACACACACTCACACATATACACAGACACTCACACATACACAGACACTCACACACACATACACAGACACTCACACACACATACACACACTCACACACACATACACAGACACAGACACACACACACACACACACTGTGTCCTATTTTCAACGACATTTATCAGGCATTCACCCCATGCTAAGTGTTCCATATAACAGAGGTTTTGTCTGGATCCAAAAAACCTTCCTTTTGAAAAATAGCTCTTAGTTTACTTAGAAACCATTTTACTGGAATTCTTGATCCTTGGTGTTCAAATTTGGCTGCACAATAAGTTCATCATATGGTCACAAGAAAGTCACATACTTTCCATGTGTCTTAACATCCTTTCTGGAGCAGGAACACTAGGTCATACTTAAAGGACTTTCAAATATAAGTGTTCAGTGATTTTATATATTTTGCTTCTGCTATTTTGTAAATTCTGCTCATCTGACTTTTTAGCAAGAGAAGAAATAGCCAGAAGCTGGAAAGAACCCGGATGTCCTTCAGCAGTGGAATGGATACAGAAATTGTGCTACATTTACAAAATGGAGCACTGCTCATTTATTAAAAAACAATGACTTTCTGAAATTCGTAGGCAAATGGATTGAAGTATAAAATATCATCCTGAGTGAGGTAACCCAATCATAAAAGAACCTGACAAATACAGATGCTCACATCTAACCATTGGACTGATCACAGGGACCCCAATGGAGGAGTTAGAGAAAGAACTGAAGGAACAACCCCATAGGAAGAACAATAATATTGACCAACCAGACATCTCAGAGCTCTCAGGGACTAAACCACCAACCAATGAGTACACCTGGAGTGTCCCACGGCTCCAGCTATATATGTAGCAGAGAATGGCATTGTTTGGCATCAGTAGGAGGAGAAACCCTTGGTTCTGTGAAGGCTTGATGCCCCAGTATAGGGGAATGCTAGGGCAGGGAGCCAAAAAGGGATGAGTGGTAGAGGGAGCACTCTCATAGAAGCAGGGGGAGGGGGTGTGTGATAGGGAATTACCTTACTGGAGGGGAAACCAGGAAAAGGGATAACATTTGAACTGTAACTAAAGAAAATAGCCAATAAAAGGGAAAAAAGAGCTGATTAACAGCAATTAGGAATCACATTTCATTCAATTAAAGTATCTAGGGATTAAAATTACAAATTTGAAGTTCTATTCCTTAAAATACCTTCAAATAAAATTTAAAAATAAAATCTCTCATTCTTTTCTAATTTGTGTATCAAATATTTACATAAGATTTATTTCAGATATGTAAGAATCCTTAAATTCTGTAAATCTTCGAAATTCAAGGGTCACAGAAAAATGGAAGAAACAGAAGCAAAACATGTAAGAAAGAATCAGAATTTGGAATAAGCAAATATGCTCATCAAATATTGTCACGTTCTTTTTGGGAGATGAGTCACTTTTCTGTATCTCACATTTTGTGCCTTTCATATTTTTCTTTTCTTCTTCTTTTTTTTTTTTTTTTTTTGTTGTCCTGAAACTCAATATGTGGCCTAGCCTTCCTTGGAAATCAAAATCCTATCTCAGGATCCCAAATTCTGTATATAGATAGATACAAGCAACAAAATTCCTAGGTATACAGTTTTTCTGTAAGTAAATATCTACATTCCCCAGTTAAGTGAAGAATAGACAAAACCAAAAGAAATGAAAGAAGAGAAACAAATGAATTAAGAGGAACCCAATGAAAGTAATTTGTTAATGTGTTGTCAGGCAACAATAATCACTATATGTTATCTTCAATGAAATCATCATTCCAGTGGTAGCATTGTGTAGCTGTTAATACATGAAAACCTTTTACTGTGAAAATACCTTATGAACAACATGCAATGTTTTTGGCCTAATATAATAAGCAGAGTTACACAGCCATAAAAAGACAGAATTAATAAAAATCTTCCAATTATTAAGCACTTTTTTTTTGGTTCTTTTTTTTTTTTTTTTCGGAGCTGGGGACCGAACCCAGGGCCTTGCGCTTCCTAGGCAAGCGCTCTACCACTGAGCTAAATCCTCAACCCCAAGCACTTTTTAAAAATATGTAATCACTTCTAAATTGCCACTATGAAAATTACTAATGATTAATTTTAAAATAAAGGTTTAGTGCAGTGAAAATAATTTTGCTTTGTAATAATACTAAAGCCAAAAGGATGAATAATAATGTTATGTGAATATTTTGTTCAAAACGGACTTTGCTAAACACAGGTACTGGAATGAACATATAGAATCTGTTAAGTTCTATATGACTTCATTAATATTAATGATATTACTATAAATATTTAGCTCAAATTTATTTTAGAAAAAAATGGTTTGTTTTCTTATATATTATTCTCATTTCTCAACTGTACTTGTAATGGCGGAAAGGTTGTGGCTTCTGGATTATTGATATAGATGTGACAAAACAGTTCAAACTACTTTGCTTATAATTCATTGTGTTGTATTTTCTGTGATAGTGATAGTGCTACAAATGAATGGTAAAGCAAAAGCTCTAGAAATAGTGCAGAGAATATAAATGACAACACTACTGAATATATAAATCTTTTTTCTTATTCTTTCTAATAGATTTTTACTCAGCTTATGCAGCAAAACAAGACAATTTTGGTAGAATGAAAGCAAATTCATTATAGTAACTTCTATTGAGTATATTCCTGCACTCTTCTGAAATAGCCATGTCTCTGAGATTTATCTATTTCTAACATCTGTAACCTAAATGCCATCTTATACCTGTATATGCACCAATAGTTATAAGACAAAAAAGAAACAACCTTTAAATTCAGGTTCTTGTTTTAATAAATTTTCAGTAGCAAAAGCTGAGGAAGTAATTTTTAGTTTTGACACCCCTTTTCCTTAATCTACACATTTAGTAAATGAGAATCCAATTTCCTAGATGTATTTTAACTATTTATCAGTATTGTATGTGTTTTCTGAGCAATCGTACAAGATTTATGATATTGAAAGTACTGTGTTATATTCCAATAAAAATGTAGTGCTGTTATGCATATGCATGTAAAAATATTAGCATTTACCAGGGTAGGCATTTTTTTTTTTTTTTTTTTGGAGTTGGGGACCGAACTCAGGGCCTTGCACTTGCTAGGCGAGAGCTCTACCACTGAGCTAAATCCCCAACCTCTGGGGTAGGCATTTTCAAAAGCTTAAATATGCCTCCTCACTTCCAGATCAACTTTTGGTTTTTCTCAGTCAAGTTACTCATTTTATTTTTTTTCCATGAATTTTGTTTGTTTGGCTTGGATTTGCTACTCCAAGTCCATTTTTGAATCTAAAAAGAAATATCACTCATAGACTAAAAAAGTTCAATAGTATAAAAGGAGATATTTTTAGTCCATAAAATAGTTTTAACTTTATTTAGAACTAACAATTTTATGTAGTTTAAACTAACTCTAAAAAGCCATATTAATGATTTCATTTCATTTTCTCTAATGTTCATGTTTTAGTTGAACACATGCTTGTTTGAGAGATATAAACTTTAATATTTCAGAAGTAATATCTTTGCCCTATATTACAAATATTTATCATAATTTATTCACACTTAAATGTTTATAAATAACAGTTATTATCATATTGTCTTCACAAATAAATGTTTACAAAATATTTTATAATTTTATTAGCTATTGACACTTTTGCATTCATTATCAGAAAAATGAAAATTATTTCATAGAATTACTCTTAATAAACTTTTAATATTGTTACGTGCAATAATAGACAAGTATACACATAGTGAATGTTCTTGAGTTTACATAGATGAGAAAATTACTTTGAAATTAGAAAATAATCAAAGGCTGGTCGCTTTCCTTCTGTCTTTGGAAATAGTACCTCTCCTTTAAACTTATATTCTTATTTATGAAAACTATTGTTAATGCAGTCATGTATTTGCATGTTACATCTTCACACATGTACATATAAACAAAGACTTTTTATATTTACCCTCTGTTCACATGCATTAGTATATTAAGGCTTTAAAAATTAGAGATCCAGTCACATTACATAGAACATGGCAAGTCATACTTAGATATTTAAATATTTGGTGGAAGGACATTATGTTTACCGCAGATTTTTTTTTTTTTTTTTTTGTGGCTCAGCAGTTAAGTATGCTTAATTAGAGGGCTCAAGTTTGGTTCTCAACAGCCATGTCTGATAATTCAAATTCAGATGTATTGGAATATTCTGGCCTTCATGAGTGCAAACCAATACAACACAAAATCACGAATACAAACAACCTAAAAAGCAATATTACATTTTTGAACTGTATGTTTGATATGATAACAGCAATATAAATAGGTTGTTTGTAAAATTCTTCCCAGCAACTATTAACTGCATAGAGCTGTTGAAAAGGCAAAACATTACACATAAATAGAAACTGATTTTTGGAATGTTTCTTATATTAATGAATTAAAATGTAAATATTGCATTATCATATTGAATAATTCACTCATTAAAAACACAGGAGAACAATATATATAATATCCACCAGCTGATATTTTATTATCTCCAGGGACATTACAAAAATTTGCCATATGAAAGATCCAATTTCATTTAAAATAAACAAATACAGTAAATATATTCTGTGAAATTTTAATCTCATTTAATTTTTATTGAAATAGAACATAATTTGAAATTAAGGTAGACTAAAACCTAATTATATATGAAGAAAATATATAATTATAGAAGCTTAGTCATTTAAATTATCATGGCTTGATCACTATATATTAGTCTTAAATTACAGAGTTGTATTTGAAATTCATTAACTTTGGAATGTTTATTCTTTTAAAACAATAATAAATGGTAGTTTCTTCTTATATAACTCTCCTTAAATAATGTTACATTGTAATATAGCTTTACATATTATATTCAGAATTCAGTAATTCTTTTATTCTGCTGATATTAATTCCATATTTAAATACCTTAAAAGTCATTGGCGTTGTTCTCTTTATTCATTATTATTGTATTAGTCAAATATTTTTACTTACCAACCAACATACTTCTCATACCCAGAAGAATTTCATAACCCTCTAGGTAGTCACAGTGGATATACTGACAAAAGTAGAATTAAGAATCATTAAGATTAAAAGTTACAATTTTAAGCACTGAGAATTTAAACCTCCCTAAAATTATATTTGAGTATCAACAGCAATTAATTACTAGTTACCGAGATTACCTAACATCATTTTTTAATAAAAGGAGTATTATGAGAATTAATATATCACAATTTGATAAAACATTTTTCAAAATGCTGTATTAAAATTAAATTTCAGCTTATTAATTTGACACTATATAGATAAAATATAAAAACATTTCCTTTCCTATACAAAGATAAATCTGTGAGTAAAATGTAAATGGGTAGCTTATTTTTATTTTAAAATGCTTCATAAATTGTATTGTTTAGATGTGAGGGTTTTGAAAGAAGCATAGTCAATAATCGCTTCATTGTATCACATATAGTTTCAAGGACAATGTCTTGAAAATTCTATACATGTCTTCATCAAACAAAAATAATTTATGTAATAAACTACATTTAGTACCATAAGATGCTATGCATTAAATGTATTAAAGAATTTAATAACCTTCATCTGATCACAATGTTAACTGTAGTCCAAGTTGAAATGCAGAGCTTAGGTATTCTGGTATCTGTTGCTGAGACTTTCCTCCTGTCTTGTGGATTATAGAAATTGGAAATCATCCTCATTACAATATTTAGCATAAAATTAATTATAATTTACAATATGTGTAGTATTGTATATTAATATAATTTGAATTTTATATAATTCTATGTTTTCCAGAGTCAAAATGTTTTCGGTCTTGATGTCGTTGAAACACCAGAAGGAGAAAAGATGCCCCAGCTGATCGTTCAAAAGGAATTAGATAGAGAAGAAAAGGATACCTATGTGATGAAAGTAAAAGTTGAAGATGGTGGCTTTCCTCAAAGATCCAGTACAGCTATTTTGCAAGTAAGTGTTGCTGATACAAACGACAACCGCCCAATCTTCATAGAGAAGGAAATTGAAGTCAGTATACCAGAAAATGCTCCTATAGGTTCTTCAGTGACACAACTCCATGCCACAGATGCTGATATAGGTGAAAACGCCAGAATTCACTTTTATTTCAGCAATCTAGTCTCCAATAACGCTAAGAGACTGTTTCATCTTAACACCACTACCGGGCTTATCACTGTCAAAGAACCACTGGATAGGGAAGAATCACCAAGCCACAAGTTATTGGTTTTGGCAACTGATGGTGGATCGACACCAGCAAAAGCAATGGTGCTGGTAAATGTTACAGATATCAATGATAATGTACCATCAATTGACATAAGATACATCGTCAATCCAACCAATGGCACTGTGCTCCTTTCAGAGAATGCTCCGCTTAACACTAAAATTGCTCTCATAACTGTGACGGATAAGGATTCTGAACATAATGGTAGGGTGACATGCTTCACAGATCATGAAGTTCCTTTCAGATTACGTCCAGTATTCAGTAATCAGTTTCTCTTGGAGACAGCTGCATTTCTTGACTTTGAGTCCACCAGAGAATATGCCATTAAATTACTGGCCGCTGATGCTGGCAAACCTCCTTTGAATCAGTCATCCATGCTCCTGATCAAAGTAAAAGATGAAAATGACAATGCTCCGGTTTTCACCCAATCTTTCATAAGCCTTTCCGTTCCTGAGAATAACTCTCCTGGTGCACAGTTGACAAAAATCAGTGCAACAGATGCAGACAGTGGACGCAATGCTGAAATAAACTACCTGCTAGGTTTTGATGCACCACCTGAATTCAACCTGGATCGTCGTACAGGCATCCTGACTGCAGTGAAGAAACTAGATAGAGAAAAACAGGAAAAGTATTACTTTACAGTCCTGGCACAGGACAATGGAATTCCACCCTTAATGTCCAATGCCACTGTGTTCGTGACTGTTCTTGACCAGAATGATAACAGCCCAATTTTCACTCATAATGAATATAACTTCTATGTTCCTGAAAACCTTCCAAAACATGGCACAGTAGGGCTAATAACTGTGACTGATCCTGATTATGGGGAGAATTCTGCAGTTACTCTCTCTGTCTTAGATGTAAACGATCAATTCACTATTGATCCACAGTCTGGTGTCATCAGGCCAAATATTTCATTTGACAGAGAAAAACAAGAATCCTATACTTTCTATGTAAAAGCTGAGGATGGTGGTAGGGTATCACGTTCTTCAACTGCTAAAGTAACCATAAATGTGGTTGACGTAAATGATAACAAACCAATTTTTATTGACCCTCCTTCCAATTACTCCTTTGAATGGGTTCTACCATCCACAGATCCTGGCACAGTCATCTTCAAGGTTCTTGCAATTGACAATGATACTGGCATGAATGCAGAGCTTCGTTACAGCATTGTTGGAGGAAACACAAAAGGACTGTTTATGATTGAACAAATATCAGGCAACATCACATTGAAGGAGAAGTGCATGGTTTCAGATATTGGTTTACATCGAGTCATAGTCAAGGCTAAAGATTTAGGACAACCTGATTCTCTCTTCAATGTTGTAAATGTCAATCTCTTTGTAAATGAGTCTGTGCCCAATACTACCCTGATTTATGAAATGGTGCGCAAAAGCATTGACTCACCTGCAAATCAAAATTCTGAAACAACAAGTGCATCCTCACCAACCACCGACTATGTCAAGATCATGGTTGCCATTGTTGCTGGCACCATAACTGTTGTCCTAGTTATTTTCATCACTGCTGTAGTAAGATGCCGCCAATCACCACACCTTAAGGCTTCTCAGAAAAACAAACAGAATTCTGAGTGGGTTACTCCAAACCCAGAAAACAGACAGATGATCATGATGAAGAAGAAGAAGAAGAAAAAGAAGAAGCATCCCCCCAAGAACCTGCTGCTTAATTTTGTTAGTATTGAAGAAGCAAAGCCAGATGATGCTGACAATGAGAGAAACAGTGTTACACTAGATCTTCCTATTGAGCTGGAGGATCAAACCATGGGCAAATACAACTGGGGCACTACACCTACTACCTTCAAGCCCGATAGCCCTGATTTGGCTCGACACTACAAATCTGCCTCTCCCCAGCCTGCATTCCAGATCCAGCCTGAAACACCCCTAAACTCAAAGCACCACATCATTCAGGAGCTGCCTCTTGATAATACCTTCGTTGGGTGTGATTCCATCTCCAAGTGCTCCTCCAGCAGTTCTGATCCCTACAGTGTTTCTGAGTGCAGCTATCCAGTGACAACTTTCAAGACTCCTGTGTCTGTGCATACCAGACCTGTAAGTAATCCAAGATTCTAAGTAATCCTTTTAATTTATTACTCTCATTCTTTTTACCTGAGATAGGATTATAAAGAACATTGATTTCTAAGAAGGAACAAACCAATCACATTTCACATAATATTCAAATAGGAATATGAAATCCTTTAAATTTGGTAGTCAGTACAAAGTTAATGCTGATATGAAAATTTGATTATTAAAAGGGTAATCTTGTCTGTAGGTGGCAGTGTGATGCTTCTTGCTTCAGTATATCATGGAAAAACTATCTATTAAAGATTATAGCACTACCTGCTTTACCACATTATTCATGAGACTCAGAAAAGCCTGGGCTGCTTACATTATAGGAAAACATTTTCAATGTGATAAGTAGTTCTCAAACCAAATGGCTCTGTGAATCCTCTGTGAATATGGGCAAATCTGTAGACAATCAACATTTTTAAATGACACTAACATATCCAACACCTCTTTTCTATGATATCATTCTACCTGCTTCTCAAATTAGGAAGACAAAATATTTTGACTTACGTTAAAAGATTAAAACAGTTTAAGAAAGTGAGGGGTTTGTTCATTCTCATCTTCAAGTCAAATAAAGAAATGCAGAAACATCTTCATCTTAGAGTTAGCAGTTAAATATTTGTATTTTCAAGGTCAATCAGGAACTGTTTTTAAAACATAATGACCTTTAGGAAATAGAATATGATTGCTTGTCCTAATGGGCATGAAAGAAAGAGCATTGTAAGAACTAAGAAATCGGTGCCCAAGAATTTCAAACACATTTCATTTCAGAAAGCAAGAGTTTACACAGTGCTTTTAAATTAGTATTCCATGGAGAAATAAGTACAAATTTATCCAGAAATTCATGACTAAATTAAATTATTTAAACAAATTATTTCCTTAATGAAGTTAAGCAATGGAATTTATCTACTTCTTTCTCTAAATGTCGTGTTGCCTGTTGATTTTATTATTTCAAGTGAATAACAGTAAATTAGTAAATCCATTTGCCAGAATAAACTCAATTTATTAACTTCTTCAGGCTTAATAGACTGGTTATAAAGTGAAAGTTAGATAAATTCCTTTTCATTGAAAGTTATAAACACTGAAATAAGAAATTCTGAAAGAAGCCAGATTCAAGGAAACACTGTAAATAACTGACCATAACTTCAAGAAAAGTTTAAAAACTAATGATAATTTGAGGCTACATGCTTTAAAATACACAAATTAAAAATAATGATGTTAATACCTGTCTTTTAATCACACAGTGAAGGTAAGGATTTAATATATTAGGCTGCAAAGAAAATTAAAACTCTAGTTCCTATTTAGGGTATCTGCTATGCTTTAAAGAAAGTTATAGGGGTTTCTACAATTTGCATTAGTATAATACTCTGCATCATCAATGACAAAAGTAATAAATGTTTATCATCTCCAAAGAGTGTGTTTTTGCTTGTATTTAACCATTGCAGTGTACACTTTTGTTTTCTCATTCTTTCCATCATTATTTTGTTTATTAGGAATATTTCTTTTCTCACTGTTTTCTTCTTTTTTTTTCCGGAGCTGGGGACCAAACCCAAGGCCTTGTGCTTGCTAGGCAAGGTCTCTACCACTGAGCTAAATCCCCAACCCCTACTGTTTTCTTCGTTTTGGCTTATTGAGACAGGGTATATCTGTGAGGTGATGGGTGTGCTGAAACTTGTTTTGTATAACAGGTTGGCTTCATATTCTGAGATTCACCTGCCTCTCCCTCCCAAGTGCTGGAATTAAAGCTATGTTTCAACATTGTTCAGCAGAAATACTCTTTAATAAGAATATTTATTATCCGTAGCACTTTAAGAGTACTCCTTTTTGTACTTTTTCACGTTTTAATATTGCATACTGAGTTTTTCTGTATCACATTTGCAATTCATATCTTTCAATGGATTAGCTCAAGGAATTAGTAAAACAAATGTTGTTCATAATTTGTTTGTATGAACATAGAAATACTTTTGCATGCAGAAACTTTAAGTATGTAAAGACCTAAAAAGGAAAACGATTTATTTTCTAGACATTTTTATTGTTTAGTTTTGACATCTAATAATCTTTAAAATTCAATAAAATTTAAAATGCCTTTCCATGATGACATTTTATGTAACACACCTAAGAAAGTCATATCCTAATCATAAGATAAATGTCTTAGTATGTAATATTAAAAAACAAAATGCATCAGTGAAAATGAATTATTACTTATTAGTATGTTCTTACTGAAGAGTCTATCATAGAAACAAATGACTTTTGAGAATCTTTTCACATCTTTAAAAATAAATAAACTGTATATATTATGTCAATCGATATTTACAGTTACTAGAATTCCTTATTTAATATCATCTTAATCTGACTCAGAGAATTGCAGCAGTATAACTTAGAACATTAAACTTCTCTGAATATTTATATTTCATTCCACATTTGCAATATTTTTACACTGTTAGTATACTTTTAGTATACTGATGAAGGCTAAACGATAAGTGAGCATATAAAAGATCAGTCATGTAGCCATTTAAATACACTGTCTTCATTGTTAGAAAGACCAAGGTGGGAAGCTATGAGTGTGTCTAGCAGTAATAATTAAAATCATGTTTCTCTAGTGAACTTTAACAACAGATTAAAATATTTCTGTTAACAGAAGCCAGAAATATTCTAAAATATTTTATATAAAGTAAGTATAATATTTCTACCGTGGAACATAGATGGATATTAATACTAGCACCTTTGTCATTTATTTAGAAATATGCATGTCGATAAAAAAGGATATCTATCAGAAAGCTTAGAATTTTAAAAAAAGTATATGTATTTCTTAACTTTATTCTGACTCTGGTTAGGAAAAATGTGGAACATTGGTTATATATCATTAACCTATTTTATAGAATCTTTTATATCTGAGAAATATGTGGCTCCAGTTTGTCATCAATTTCCATGTGCTTTATGGAAGAAGATTTTGTACAGGTTGTAGAAAAAAAGGTAAAGTTTAACAGGGAAAAGTTTTATATATTATCTTCTATGAACAAAATTAACTGCATTACATTGTAATTGTTAATGATAATAGTACATTTTAAGCCTAAACAGTTTTCTAGAATCAACTTTAATTTTTACCCCTTCCTCCCTGCCCACTGACTGTTCCTCATTCCATACCTCCACCCCCTGTCTCAAAAAGATGTCCCCCATCCCAACCACACACCACACACCTCCCCAATCCCTGGGGAATCAGATCACTCAAGGCTTAGGTGCACCTTCCATCACCAAGGCTAGATCAGGAAGTCCTCTGCTCTATATGTGTTGGGGGCCTTATATCAACTGGAATATGCTGCCTGGTTGGTGACTCAGTGAAAGATCTCGGGAGATCCAGATTAGTTGAGAATGCTGGTCTTCATATGGGGTCACTCTTCCCTTCAGCTTCCTCCAGCTTTTTTTTTTAATTCAACCCAAGTGGTCCCCAGCTTTTATACATTGGTTGGATGTAAGTATGTACATTTGACTCCTTGAGCTGCTTGTTGGGTCTCTCTGAGTGCAGTCCTGCTAGCCTCCTCTTTGTAAACACCATATCTTCAGTAATAGTGTCAGGCCTTGGGGTCTCCCCTTGAGCTGGATCAAAATTTGGGCCTGTCACTGAACCTCCTTTCCCTCAGGCTTTTCCCAGTTTATGTCCCTACAGTTCTTTCTGACTAAAAATTCTGGTCAGAGTTTTTGACTGTGGGCTGGCAAACCCATCCCTCCAATTGATGTCCTATTTTTCTAATGGAGGTGGACTCTACAAGTTCCCTCTCCCCACTGTAGCGTATTTCATCTGAGGTCCTTCCCTTTGAGTCCTGAGAATATCTTTCTTCCCAGGTGTCTGATATATTCTAGAGGCTCCCTCCATCTTCTACCTCCTGCGGATACCTGTTTTCCATGTTCTGCTGGCTCTCAGGGCTTCAGTCCTCTTCACTCCCCCATACCTTCTCATGTACTCTTTTGCCCCTCCCTGTTCCCATTTCCACCCAGGTGTCCCCCCCACCCCTACCCGTGATTGCTTTCTTATCCTTCCCAAGTGGGATTGAGACATACTCACTTGGGCCCTTCAGCTTGATACTGTTCTTGAGTCCTGTGGATTTTATTCTGTACCTTTTTGGCTAATGTGCAATTTAAGTGAGTGTATACCATGCATGTTCTTTTGAGTCTGAGTGTTTTCATTCAGGATGATATTTTCTAGTTCATTTTCTTCTAAAACCCAGCATGTCCTCATTCTTAATAAATGAATACTATTCTATTGAGTAAATGAACCACATTTTCTCTATCCACTATCCAATTGTGGGACATCTAGGTTGTTTCCAGCTTCGGGCTACAACAAATAAGGGCACTATGAATATAGTGGAACACATGCCCCTGTAACATGGTAGGTAAAAGGCCAAGATTTGTTGTAAAAGTTTGCAATCCCATCAGCAATGAACAATTGCTCCTGTTTCTCCACATCCTTGTCAGCATCCTCTCTCACTGAGTTTTTGATTTTAGCCATTCTGACTGAGGTGAGGTGGAATCTCAGAGTTGTTTTGATTTGCATTTCACTGATGACTAAGGATGTTGAACATTTCTTTAGGTGCTTCTCAGCCATTTGATATTCCTCAGTTGAGAATTCTTTGTGCAGTTTTGTACCCCATTTTTTAAATATGGTTATTTGGTTCTCTGTAGTTTATCTTCTTGAGTTCTTTGTTTATTATAGGTATTAGCACTCTATCTGATGTAGGATTGATAAAGATCTTTTCCCAGTCTGTAGGTTAACAAAGCTCTCTTCTTCAAATACTATAGGTCATGAATGAACAATAAAGAGGGGAATCAGAGTGAAAGTACAAATTTTAAGGGCCTTCTCTATACCATTCATTGTCTTTGTTCTTTTTGTTTTTTCTTTTCTCTCTTTTCCTCTTCCTCTCCCTCTCTCCCTTCCTTTCTCTCTCTTTCCTTTTGTTCCCTCCTGTCTTCTTTCCTTTTCCCCTTCCCTATATTTTTCTTCCACTTTCTTCCTTCTTTCCTTTTTTTCTATCTCTCTCTCTTTTTATTTGCTGTGTATCTCAGACCTCTACTGACACAGTAGTTGTCTGTGACTTATACTCCTGAAACCTCATCACCATTGGCCCATATTATACCTCTTCTTATGCAATAATACCTGCATGTTTGATGATGAACACATCCGTTGGTGATCAATTAAAATGACAAAGAATGGTTGCATTTTTTGACAAAATAACTGGCATCCTTTTCTCAATACATTTTATACTCTATCATAACATAGAGCAAAACAAAACCGAATAATTTGAAACATTTCTCACACAACTTAAAGGGTAGATATTGAGTGTGTGAGCACCAACCCATGTTTAAAGAATATTAGAGCCATTGGCTCTCAATCTAGGTGTCTCTCTCTCTTCTTCCGTCTTTCTTTTTGTTCTCTCCTGTCTTTTTTCTTTTCCCTTCCTTTTTACTCCCTTCCTTTCTTTCCTTCTTTCATTCTTCCTTCCTTTCTTTTTTTCTCTTTTGTTTTTGTTTATTTGGTAGGAGGGGATAGAGCTGATCTATACACTGGCTGCTTTGGAACTCATTGTGTAGTATTTTCTGACCTGGAACTCTCAAAAAACTACCAGTCTATCAAATGCTGAGTTTAAAGGCTTATACTACTATATCCATTGATCTATAAAATGTCTTAGCAATAAATTTTGTAGTATTTAATTTTTAGTACAACCCCCAACCAATGTTCCACAAAATTCTGTGATTTAAGTTGAAGCAATATCAAACATTTCCTGATAAAGTTAGTAGTGAGTAGCATGTGAACTGATACAGAGAGGGCAAAGTATCCATAGAACAAATGTAAGTACATAATTTCAGAATTCAGAACACACATTTACATATACATAGGTTAAGTATTATATGTATACATATACATGTTATATACACATTTACATATGTATTCACATACACACACACACACACACACACACACACACACACACACACACACACACACACACACACATATATACTATGGCACTCCAGAATTTGGAGAATGTTTGGAGAAAGAGATTCCAGAAACTCTTTGGCCAGTTTGTCTAAACAAATTGATGAGCTTCACATCCAATGGCTAATGATCTTTCACAAAATAAAAGTAGAAAAGAGTAGAGTAAAGACACCTGATGTCAACATATTGTTTTCACATAAACACCTACAAACAAGCATATGTAGCAGCAAAAACGGAAATATGTATGTGACACATACACATACAGAATAGTGAAATGTTTGAACAGTTACCATTCATGAACAGAACCATACTGTATATTGAGATAACATTGTTAATCACTGTGGCTGTACTTAGTAGCATTGATTTTGTTCATCAGTATTTTAGTATGTCAGTTATAACCAAATAACATGATTGACAATGACAATCCTATTACACATCGATTTGATTTTGATAACATGTTATTTTTCTTGCCCTAGACTGATTCCAGGACATCAACTATTGCAGTCTGCAGTGAGATATAACTTTTTAGGAATAACATAATTCCATTGCTTTCCCAAAATATTTGAGTAAGTTGTGATTATAAAATTTGGCCAAGATCACTAAATTTGGATTTTGTTTTCCTTTACAAATTGAAGCAAAATGAAACCAATCATAGAAATGTAAGTCCTCAAAAACAACAAGCCTTCATTAACCATAAATTTATAGCTAAAATTTTCACATTAATTTAATATTTCTGGATGAACAAAATAATTACTCTAGTGAAATCTTTTATATTGTTTTTATTTGCTTGCTCTTAAAGTTAATAACTGTGATTTAATGCAATTTTGCCTTTGTGTACATATTAATGGGTGGTGTGTAATTATGAAACATTGAATTACTCATTCTCTCTTATCACTGAATTATTTAAACATCATTGTTGGGAGATTGTTAGTGAAGGTGACCTGTTGATCCTAACTACCCTCTGAAAGGTATCTAAGATAAGAAAAAAATTAAGGCAAACTAAATCAAAACAATAACAACAAAAGAAAGAAATCTATATCAACATTGTGAAAACATGCATATGAATTTCTGCATTTTAGAATTTTATATGATGTAAAATAGTAAATTATCTTACCTTTTTAATTTAATTGTAATCATATTTTCCAGTAATTAATTATTAAAAACATTTTTAATAATATGGTTCATCATGTAAAAATTTCTTTAAAATAAAGGAAATTTTATGTAGATGGTAAAATTTATTATACTTCCTAATTTGATTTTTTTAAACTAATAAACATGATTCAGTTCATACGCGAATCGAAACAAAGATTTAGGCAGAATATTTCAAATATTTCAAATTAAATGTCTCTGAATTTTTAAATTCTTTAGGAAAAAATTGAGAGAATAGAATAACATTTTCATGGACTTTATTTTATTTATCTGGAATGAAATTGTTAAATACATACCATTATTCAGAGTAAATTTCCATTTTAAAGTTTAGTCTCTTTTTAGAGTTTTGTGATTAGATACTTTTTATAAAGATAATTGGATATGTCAGTTTTTGTATACGCCATCTTATTTTAGAAATAATGGCAGGACATGTCTTTATTATATGTTTCTTTAAGGTCCTTATACTTGACTAATAACCACTAACAGAATTAAAACAAATACATGAAAACACCTCATTAAATCTTGGTACTAGGCTGGAGTATAAGGGACTCTATAGAAATGATACAACATATGTCTTTTAAATTTTTCCTTCAATTCTAAATTGTGTATTTAACTGGAAAGACATGAGTATATAATTATTCTTGTATATGTAGATTAAAATTAGTGTGTTATTTGAAGTATTCCTATGTGATAATATTTCAAAGAGGTTGATGCTCTATTTAACAAGTTAATATAGTCTCAGTCTGTCTTAGTGTATGCATAAATACATGTCTATATATGTGTTTCACTTTTCAAGTTTTTAGAAGGAAAAAGTGACATAAATTTAAATTTAATACAGTTGTTCAAATATGACTCATATGTACTCAGAATATTAGTAACTTTCTAGATGTTGTGTCACAGTACTAAAATATGTTCATTCACTTTCATTCATAGCTTCCCATTTATCATCATTTGTTTAGTAAAACTACTGTTTTATTCAGTAGTTTCTGAATATGTGCTAATGCTTGTTTAACTTTCCTTCAAGTTTCTTCAGTTTAGAGTACGTGCAGTGCTTCTCTCTATGAACTATCCCTCCTTTCTTAAATACTGAAGACCTGATAATATTACAATTGTGTGAATAAAGTTATTTTTGATATCTATTGTTTTAGGTTCCACATCTCTTGTGAAAAAATAAAGCTGGATTTTCCTTTAATAGTATCTAATTTCTGATCAGTTGGTAGGATTAAGATTCAAAAGGATTTCCTTTAACACTATTACTTCTATTTATATTAGTCCCAGTTTTAATGCAATGAAAACAAGGGTATAGTTGTTTGTGTACAAATTATTCCCTTTAATGTGTCTCTAGTCGTCTTGGTTTAATTTATGCTTTGTTCAAAAGATTGTAGCATGGACTGTTCACCATCATATACATCCCTTCCTGTATATATATGGTTCATTTTTAAACATTTAATCATTAAATATGAATTCACATATTATAGGAACATATATGAGGATATATGTGAAATATGTATATTTAATCATCATTTGTGTCTTTTGCATGGAGTTAGTACTAAAAATGGTAGGAGAGGTGAAAATTTATTGTACAAGTCTGAAAATTTAAAATACACAAGAGTTTCCAAGTTTTAGTTAGTACTTGTAATTTACTTTTGAGAGGAATAAACAGATTTTGTATGAATATATTAGAATGGGTATAATAAATGTCCCTTTACCTGTTATACTTTTAGATACTAATGCACCACTGTATTTGATGCAATTTCAGAGCCTAACTTGTCTGTAATATGTTGTGAGTGATATATCTGTAAATAAAATTTTTCTGCATTTCAATAATTCAACTTCTGATATTTTTGAAGCACTTATTGCAAGGAGAAGGTAATGATTTTATTAATGTTACACCAAATTCTAAGATACTTTTAGCATAATAACTTTTACAATGGAGGTTCTATTGTAGCTGCTGTTATTGTTAAGTGCCCACTGTTGTGCCATAAGTTGATTTAACAGCACGTGTGTTAAAAAATGTAAAGTAGCAAGGCAAGACAAGGCAATCATAATTTGTTTCCATTAAAGATAATGTCAGAATAGAGTAGGGTTTAAAAATTTTTACAAAATACAAAGTCAGGTTTTACTACAATAATTGTGTGTGTGTTTGTGTGTGTGTGTGTGTGTGTGTGTGTGTGTTCATGCAAATAAAAAACTGCTTTTCAGTGCTAAGCATGAAAAGGCACTTGACAATCCCAATTTAAGAAGCAGCCTCATAGGAAGCAACACTTTTCCTCAGACACATACAAATATAAATCCTATCTCTAGAAATCCATTCACATGTGTCTTTAGTCACTTTTTCTAATTTTCTCCATTTGTTATTCATAATAAAAATAAGTTTATATTATTGCTACTTTTCATTTCTACAATAATGTTTACAGTGCATCTTGAACGTTCTCTTTTATGATAAATCCAAAATATAAGATAGTCTTATCTTTCTCTTACATGCAGAAAAATATTAACTCAATGTGTTTTCAAGTAATTTTGTAATCTTATTAATGTCTACATGTGTGTTCTATTTCTAACCGCCCAATGTATCAGATATTTTTGACTTTTCTATTTAATATCCCTAACAATGCAATTAACCCCCAGGATCTTATAAATCTGTACAATTTTCCAGAACTACTTTGAGAACTCATTTAAGACAGTTATAACTATCTTACTAATTTTATATGGTTAATATAGTGATTTGTGGATTAAGAAATCTACAAATAATTTTAACATCCAAGAGAATATGATAAAAATTTCTATCTGCAAATCAATGAAAAATAAATACTAAAACAAAACCCAAAACATGTAGATCACATATTCTTTTTAAAAAAGAATAGCATTCATTTAACTATTTCCATTTATATATCACAAAATTCTTTATAAAATGAAAATTTATTTGTATAAATGAATTTATCCATTATATTATCTTAAACACTACTTGATGAAAACTCTTCCAACACTGTATTTCTTCATTAATTCTAGAAAAAAAGTCATATTAGTGTTTATGAAATGTACTCAGCTGGCATAAAATAAAAAATATCCTGATTTTTTGATATGTAACCGGTCTCTGTCTAAAGGGGTAAGGGAAGCATTTAATGAAAATGCATCCTTGTGACTGATTTCTTCATAGAATAATATTTTATATATAAGCATACTTGTATAAATATACATATACTCATATATAAACTTAAATGCAAAGAGAACTTAAATTTATACCTCATTTAAAAAGGAAAAGCAGATAGTGGATTGTTATATTATTCTGGGATTATATTTTGGAATGGATTTAGAGAGTTTTCTTGAAGAATTTTAGTGAGAATGGCTAAGATCAAAAACTCAGGGGACAGCAAATGCTGGCAAGGATGTGGAGAAAGAGGAACACTCCTCCATTGCTGGTGGGATTGCAGACTGGTAAAACCATTCTGGAAATCAGTTTGGAGATTCCTCAGAAAATTGGACATTGACCTGCCTGAGGATCCAGCTACACCTCTCTTGCGCATATACCCAAAAGATGCCCCAACATATTACAAAGACACATGCTCCACTATGTTCATAGCAGCCTTGTTTATAATAGCCAGAAGCTGGAAAGAACCCAGATACCCTTCAACAGAGGAATGGATACAGAAAATGTGGTACATCTACACAATGGAATATTACTCAGCTGTCAAAAGCAATGACTTTATGAAATTCATAGGCAAATGGTTGGAACTGGAAAATATCATCCTGAGTGAGGTAACCCAATCACAGAGAAACACACATGGTATGCACTCATTGATAAGTGGCTATTAGCCCAAATGCTTGAATTACCCTAGATGCCTAGAACAAATGAAATTCAAGACGGATGATCAAAATGTGAATGCTTCACTCCTTCTTTAAAAGGGAAACAAGAATACCCTTGGCAGGGAATAGAGAGGCAAAGATTAAAACAGCCACAGAAGGAACACCCATTCAGAGCCTGCCCCACATGTGGCCCATATATATACAGCCACCCAATTAGACAAGATGGATGAAGCAAAGAAGTGCAGGCAGACAGGAGCCAGATGTAGATCTCTCCTGAGAGACACAGCAAGAATACAACAAATACAGAGGCGAATGCCAGCTGCAAACCACTGATCTGAGAACAGGACCCCCATTGAAGGAATCAGAGAAAGAACTGGAAGAGCTTGAAGGGGCTCGAGACCCCATATGAACAACAATGCCAAGCAACCAGAGCTTCCAGGGACTAAGCCACTACCTAAAGACTATACGTGGACTGACCCTGGACTCTGACCTCATAGGTAGCATTGAATATCCTAGTAAGATCATCAGTGTAAGGGGAAGCCCTGGGTCCTGCTAAGACTGAACGTGATTGTTGGGGGGAGGGTGGCAATGGGGGGAGGATGTGAAGGGGAACACCCATAAAAAAGGGGAGGGGGAGGGATTAGGGGGATGTTGGCCCGTAAACCGGGAAAGGGAATAACACTCAAAATGTAAATATGAAATACTCAAGTTAAAAAAAAATAAAATAAAATAACAAATTTAAAAAAAATAATTTTAAAATGTTTTCTAACCTCTTGGCTATTTTATATTGACCAAGATAAATATCAAATTATAAGCCCATTAAGCATAATGTTTATGAAATATGCAGTTACATCTGTGATCAGCTTTGATTTATGGCCTAGAATGGGGCTTTACTATCTTTACAGGAGTATAGTTCACAGTATAAAAAGTGTTTATGTCAGGTACTGTGCAAAAAGAATAGAATTCCATTAAGTATGTCTTTTAGGGAAAGTAGTATCCTTGGTACCTTACATATAATACTTTATTATCTCAAAGTCACTGTATAGTTAGCAAGTATTGGGATAAGGGCCTTGGTCAAAAGCAAATTGACTCTTTTTCTCCTTTCATGAGCTGTGCCTGCCAAATGAAGTCCAAAGGATTCTTCCAACATTTACTTTCTGTTTCATTTTAGTTTGTTTTAAAAGTCATCAACCATTTCAAGAAGACTTTCTTGCTCTTCTTGGCCCGTCTTCCACTTAGACTCTTTCTTTAAAGTATGGATTAGTGATATTGGCATGAAATGAAGCAGAAGTTTATATAATAAGCAAGCACATGCTCATTCTGGAACTTACTTTTGTGACATGAGACACAGTTATTAAATATCAGTTTATTTATTAATTGTGCAATCATCAATAATAGTCACTTCTATTGTACACATTTCATGGATGTAATCTTTAATACGATAGTTAGCTAAATTGTCTTATTGATTTTTCACATAAATACTGTATTGAGAGCTGTCATCTATTCATTTTACCTTTGCAATATGTATAGCGTTATTATGTTTAAGTGCTCTGAATTTGACAAGAGGTGATGTAAAGCATTTTTCAACAGCACTTTGTAGAAGAAATAGTTTAATTTATTCAATATAGCTGAGACATACTGGTAGTAAGAAATGTAAATCAAATGAGTCATCGAATTTTTAAAGAGTATTAAATCATTAATTCATATAGAACCTATTTTTTAACTTAGTAATTTTTTTTATTTATTTGTTAATCTTTTTTACAGTCCAGACTCTATCCCTGTCCCAGCCTACCCCTGGATGTTCCACATCCTATACCTACTCACCCTGTCTACCAGAGGATATCCCCACCCACTCCCACTTCCACCACACCAGACCTCCCCACTCCCTGGGGCCTCTAGTCTCTTGAAGGTTAGGTGCTTCTTCTTGACTGAGTCCAAACCCAGAAGTCTCTGCTGTATATTTGCTGGGGGACTCATACCAGCTGGTGCACACTGCCTGGTTGGTGGCTCAGAATTTGACAGATTTTGGGGGTCCAAGTTAGTTGAGAATGCTGGTCTTCCTAAAGGATCGCCCTTCTCTTCAGCCCCTGGCAGCTTTGCCATAATTTAAGCACAGGGGTTCTGTCCATTTGTTGGGTGTAAATATTTGCAACTGACTACTTCACCTGCTTGTTGGGCCTCTTGGAAGGCAATCATGATAAGACCCTGTTTGTAAACACACCATGGCATCAGTAATAGTGTCACGTCATGGGCCTCCCCTTGAGCTGCATCGAAATTTGGACCTTCTTTCCCTCAGGGTCTTCTCCCTCTTCGTTCAGGCAGTTCTTTCAGACAAGAACAATTCTGGGTCAGAGATTTGATTGTGGGATGGTAACCCCATTCCTCCACTCAATGTCCTGTCCTTCCACCATAGGTGGACTCTACAAATTCCCTCTCCCAAGATGAGATACCTCATCCAAGGTCATCCCTTTGAGTCATGAGAATTTCTTACCTCCCAGGTCTCAAGCACATTCTAAAGGGTTCCCCTACTTCAACCTCCCAAAGTTGCTTGTTTCCATTCTTTCTGCTGGCCCTCAGGGCCTCAGTCCTGTTCTGCCCACGGGATACCTGATCATGTTCTCCTCTTCCCCTTCCTGTACCCTTTACCATCCAGACCCCTCCACCCTCCTGTTATTGCTTTCTTCTCCCTCCCAAGTGGGATTAAGACATCCTCACTTGGGCCTTTCTGCTTGTTAATCTTCTTGAATTCTGTGGATTATATCCTGGCTATTATGTACCTTTTTTGACTTATATCCACATGTTAGTGAGTACACACCATGCATGCGCTTTTAGGTCGGAGTAACCTCACTCAGGAAGATATTTTCTAGTTCATTCATTTGCCTGCAAAACTCATGATGTCCTCCTTCTTACTAGTAATTTTAAAATAGCAAGTTTTGATTATATAACATATATTAAAGAACAATTTGATTTAAGAATTATGCTAATTCAACCATTCACATCATATGTATAATTGAAACTTTAATGTTAATAATTTCTAAAATAAAATATAATTTTATATTTTATAATAAAATTGGTTCTCAAACTAAAAATTTCAGCAACCTTCTAAAAAGTATAATTAGTGATCTAAGAAGAACAATTAGGAAACATATACCAGGTGCCTCTATTGCACTACATTCTAAAAATAAAGTAATGATTCAACCAGGAAGAAATTATGCATGTTCAAAGGCACAGTGCAGGACACTGTGGGAAGTAAAGCATGATGAACTAGAACTGTTGTTGGATAGAAGGCCCAAATCAGGCATTGCAGGTAGCTATTTTGTTGTTGTTATTAGTTACTTATTTATTGCATATTTTATATATTTATTTCAAATGTTATCCCTTTCTTGGTTACCCCCATCCCATCCCCCTCCAATGCTTCTATGAGGCATCTAATGAGATGATGCTGGGTTCCTTTTTCTTTGAATTGTTTATATAGTGGATTATGTGGGTGAATTTCCATATATTGGACCACCTCTGCATTGCTAAAATGAGACCTTCTTAATCATGATGGATGATCATTTTGATGTGTTCTTGTATTCTGTTTGCAAGAATTTTATTGAGTATTTTTGCATCAATGCTCATAAGGGATATTGGTCAGAAGTTCAGTTTCTTTGTTGGGTCTTTGCATTTTTTAGGTATAAGCAAAATTTTGACTTCATTGAACGAATGAGGTAATGATCCTTCTGTTTCTATATTGAGGAACTGTTTGAAGAAAATTGGTATTAGATTTTCTTGGAAGGTCTGAAGAATTTTACACTAAATCCATCTGATCCGGGGATTGTTTTGGTCTGGAGACTTTTAATGATGGCTTCTATTTCTTTAGGTGTTATGGGAATGTGTAGGTGGTTTATCTCATCCTAATTTAAATTTGTTACCTGGTCTCTGTCTAGAAAATTGTCCATTTCATCCAGATTTTCCAGTTTGAGTATAGGCTTTTGTAGTAGGATATGATCATTTTTAGAATTTCCTCAGTTTCTGTTGGTATGTCTCCCTTTTCATTCCAGAGTTTGTTAATTTGGACACACTCTCTGTGCCCTCTGGTTAGTCTGGCTAAGGGTTTATATTTATGATTTTTTTCAAAGAACCAAATTCTGTTTTTGTTGATTCTTTGTATAGTTCTTTTTATTTCTACTTAGTTAATTTCAGCCCTGAGCTTGATTATTTCCAGTCTTCTCCTCCTCTTGGATGTATTTGCCTCTTTTTCTTCTAGAGCTTTAGGGTGTGCTGTAAAGCTGCTGTTTGCTCTCTCCTGTTTCTTTTTGGAGACACTCAGAGCTACGTCTTTGCCTCTTAGCACTGCTTTCATCATGTATCTAAGCTTGAGTATGTTGTGCCTTACTTTTATTTAGCAATGAATATCCTAGTAAGAGCACCAGTGGAAGGGGAAGCCCTGGGTCCTGCTAAGACTGAACCCCCAGTGAACTAGACTGTTGGGGGTAGGGCGGCAATGGGGGGAGGGTGGGGAGGGGAACACCCATAAGGAAGGGGAGGAGGGAGGGGGATGTTTGCCTGGAAACCAGGAAAGGGAATAACACTCGAAATGTATATAAGAAATACTCAAGTTAATAATAAAATATATATATATATTCTAAAAAGTCTTTAATTTCTATCTTTATTTCTTTCTTGACCTAGTTATCATTGAGTAGAGCATTGTTCAGATTCAATATATATATGGCCATTCTCTTGATTTTGTTGTCATTGAAGATCAGCCTTAGTCCACGATGATCTGATAAGGTGCATGGGCCATTTTCAATTTTCTTGTATCTGTTGAGACCTGTTTTGTGACTGATTATACAGTCAGTTTTAGAGAAAGTATCATGTGCTGCAAAGAAAAAGTTTTATTCTTTTGTTTTAGTATGAAATGCCCTATAGATATCTGTGAAAACCATTTGGTCATAACCTCTGTTAGTTTCACTGTGTCTCTGTTCAGTACCTGTTTCCATGATCTGTCCATTGATGAGGCAGGGGTGTTGAATTCTCCCACTCTTATTGTGTGTGGTTCAGTGCATGCTTTGAGTTTTAGTAAGGTTTCTTTTATGAATGTAGGTGCCCTTGCATTTGGAGCATAGATATTCAGAATTTAGGGCTCACCTTGGTGGATTTTTACTTTGATGTGTATGAAACACTCTTCTTTATCCTTTTTGACAACTTTTGGTTGAAATTCAATTTTCTTCTATAGTAAAATTTCTACTCCAGCTTGGAACCATTGTCTTTTACTGTGAGCTAGTATCTGTCTTTGTCACTGACTTTCGTTTCCTGTAAGCAGCAAATTTCTGGGTCCTGTTAACATATCCAGTCTATGTCTTTTTATTGGGGAATTGAGTCCATTGAGGTTAAGAGATATTAAGGAGTAGTTGTTGCTGTTTCCTGTTTTGTTTTGTTTTTATTTTTGTTATTAGAGGTGGAAATATGTTTGTGTGGCTCTCTTCTTTTGGGTTTGTTGCAAGACTACTTTCTTGCTTTTCCTATTGTTTGGTTTTTGTCCTTTGTAGGGCTGAAATTTTGGAATGATATTGTGTAAATTTGTTTTTGTCATGGAATATTTTAGTTTCTCTATCTATGGTAGTTGAGAGTTTTAGTGGATAAAGTAGCCTGGGCTGGCATTTGTGTTCTCTTAGGATCTGAATGACATCTGTCCAGGATTTTCTAGCTTTCTTGGTCTTTGTTGAAAAGTCTGGTCTGCCAGATTCTGATAGGTCTGCCTTTATATGTTACTTGACCTTTTTCCCTTACTAGTTTCAATATTCTTTCTTTGGTTTCTGCATTTGTTGTTTTGACTATTATGTGATGGGAGGAGTTTCTTTTCTGGTCCAGTCTATTTGGAGTTCTGTAGGCTTCTTGTATGTTCACGGGCATCTCTTACTTTAGGTTAGGGAAGTTTTCTTATATAATTTTAATGAAGATATTTACTGGCCCTTTGAGTTGGGCGTCTTCACTCTCTTTTATACCTATTAATTTTAGGTTTCATCTTCTCATTGTGTATGAAATTTCCTGGATGCTTTGGGTTATGAACATTTTGCATTTTGCACTTTCTTTGACTATTGTTTCAATGTTTTCTATTGTTTCTTCTGCCCCTGAGATTCTCTCTTCCTTCTCTTGTATTCTGTTGGTCTTGCTTGCATTTATGATTCCTGATCTCTTTCCTAGGTTTTCTATCTCCAAGGTTGTCTCTTTTTGTGATTTCTTTATTGTATCTATTTCCATTTTTAGATCCTGTGTGGTTTTGTTCAATTCCTTTACCTGTTTGGTTGTATTCTCCTGTATTTCTTTAATGGACTTATTCATGTCCTTCTTAAAGTCTTCTATCATCATCATGAAATATGTTTTTATCTATGAATTTTGCTTTTCACATGCAATAAGGTAACCAGGACTTGCTGTAGTGGGGAACTGGGTTCTGATGATGTCATGTAGCCTTGGATTCTGTTGTTTATGTTCTTGTGCTTGCCTCTCACCATCTGGTTATCTCTATTGCCTGCCCTATCTATCTCTGATTGAAGCCTGTCCTTCATCCTGGTTGTATCAGAACTTCTCAGAATCCAGGTGTCTTTGTGATGCTGTGATCCTGAGATTCTGTGGTCCTGGGATTCTGTGGTCCCGCGATCCTGGGATCTTGGGATAGTGAGTGTGTCAGAGCTCCTGGGAGTTGAGCTGCCTCTGAGATGTTGAATTCCTGGTGTGACCAACCTCCTGAGATCCTGTTGTGTCAGAGCTCCAGTGAGACAAGCTTTCTCTGGGTGTTGCATGAGTGGGTGCAGGGGAGGCCAGAGCCCTGAGTTTGCTCTGAGCACAGATAAAAGTAGGAAGGAACCAGTGCTTTTGAGGGTGGGGGTTTGTGTTTCCCTTGTTCCCATGAGGGTCACAGGTTTGCTGGGTGTTGGGGAAGACAAGTCCTCAAATGTGACCTTGAGTATGTCAGACCTCCAGTCCTCCTGGTTGTCTATGATCTCCTGGGAGTCGAGTTTCCTCTGTGATCCAGTGCTCCTGTGATTCAGGGCTTCTTAGCACACCTGTGATCCCCTGTTCCTGTGATCCTGTGGTCCTGGGTATGTTAGAGCACCTAGTTGATGGACTTCCTCTGGGTGTTTTGGGAATAGGTGCAGAACCAGCACTGAATGTCTGCTTAGGGCACAAGTTCAGAGAGGAAGAGCGGCCTAACAATTTCCTGAAGTCATTGTTTTAAATAGCTGAATAGTGTTTCATTGTGTAAATGTACACCATTTTCTTTATTCATTCCTCTTTTGAAGGACATCTGGGTTCTTTCCAGCTTCTGGCTATTATAAATAAGTCTGTTATGAACATATTGGAGCATGTGTCCTTGTTATATGTTGGAGCATCTTTTGGGTATATGCCCCAGAGTGTTATACCTGGGTCCTCAGGTAGCACTATGGCCAATTTTCTGAGGAACTACCAGACTGATTTCCAGAGTGATTGTACCAGCTTGCATTCACTGTATGGTCTTTATCACATCTGAAGCAAGGGTCTTTCTCTTTCAGGAATGTGAAGATATCCAAGTTAAAAGATTTTAAACATAAACAAAGCAATATGTGAACTGTACTTGGCGTGGTATACCCTGGAATCTCAATAAATTCACACATCAGCCTATTTAGAATGTAATATATTTGTGTCTTGGATAAAAATGAAATGCTTTGAAATAATAATAAAACTAAAAAAATGTATCTATCCTAGGTAGACCTTTATTTTGATTTAGCTTATCTACTTAGTATATCTGGTGTTACTTTGAGAGGTCACTCAGAATTTCTGTGATTCTACTCCTTTGTGTTTAAATACAGAAGTCTGACTGTTTAGAACATTCAGTGGACAGATATTCTATAAAAGTCTAGAAATAATTATATATATAATTATATATAGTTGATCATTATTATTTTAGTGTAACTAAATAATTCTTTAACTGCTGTACATTTCATTTCTTTCCTTAAAAGTCACTGAAAATGATGACTTGTTTAGAAATATCTGTTTAGTATTTTACAAATGTTCCCAAATTCTCAAATTCTCATCACACAGCTCTCAAACATCTCTGTTTCTAACATATATTGCTAAATTCATGAACTCAATTTATATTATTTTTTGATAATTCTTATACATGTAGACCTAAATTAATTTAATGCAGTGTTAGGAAGCTGAAGTAATATTTGTAACCAAGTAAAAACCATTTTTGGAATTCATAACTATAGTAACACTTCTACAAAAGAAGAGAAAAAGAGAGATGCTGTCTGTGTTCCTATTTTCTGTCAGGCACTCCAAGGCTTCAGGAAGTTAATGAGCTTCCAAATCAGAGGACATTGGTTAGAGCCCAGTGTTACTGATCATTTGCTTCTAATCATTGTCTTGCATAAAACTAATTGACATTAGTGAGTCTTATAATTGTTTTTCCTTAAAAAAAGAGACTACTGCTAAATTCATAAAGCTTTGAGAAAGTTGAGATATATTATAAAATATAATTTGCTTATAATATTTACTTAAATTTGTCCTTTCCTTTTTCAGACACATTAGGTAGCCCATGTAACTTCCTGGTAAGAAAATAATATTAACTTTGATCATTAAATCAAAAAATAAACTTAGATACTACATTTCAAATTTTCAGTCATTTGACTTAGGCAACTCATAAATGACATGTCTTGTATTTTGACCAAGCTGCACTAACCTTCAATGCTGAATGACTTCATGTTCTCTAATTGGTCAGTAGCATATGACTGCAATGTCTTCATTCAAGGGCACTTTACACACTCAAAGTCTTCAAGTTTTTATATATAGTACTAAATATATGGTTAATGAAATTTTTCATGAGTTTCTCCATATATTGAGATAAATCATAATACTCTTATTTTCGTCCGTATTTTTTAATATTTATTCATTTATTTATTATTCCTCTCACTGCCCCCATCCCAGTCACATCCTCCCAAGATCCTTCTCCATTCCCTCCTTTCCTTATCCTCTTAGGGGGTGGGGATCTTCCTGAATATCACCCCATTCTTTCACTTCAAACCTCTTCAGGGCCAGGCACTTCCTCTCGCAGTGTTGGCAGACAAGGCAATCCAGCTAAAAGAAAATATCCTACATACAGACAATAGCTTTTGAGGTAGCCTGCCCCCCATCCATTTGTTTAGGGTCCATGTGAAGATAGAACTGCATGTCCACTACATATGTACAGGGAGGCCTAGGTCCAGCCCATGTATGCTCTTTGGTTAGTGGTTGAGTCTCTGAGTGCCCCAAGGGTCCAGGTTACTCAATTATCTTGGTCTTTCTGAGGAGTTCCTATTCCATTAGTAGCTGCAATCCTTTCTCCTATTTTGCCCTAAGTGTACCTAGGCTGTGGGTGTCTGCATCTGTCTGAGTCAACAGCTGGGTGGAGTATCTCAGGGGACAGCCATGCTAAACTCCTGTCTGTAAGCTTAACAGAGTATCTTTAATAGTGTCAGGGATTGCTGCTTGTTATAAGATGGGCTCAAGTTACGCTGCTTATCGGTTGGCCGTTTAGATAAGAACAACGTGTTCTATTTTAATCATCTGATTTATTAGATTCTTTTTTTTTAACCGGGTGTCACTTTGTAGTCCATGTTATACATTCAAACTCCTGATCCAGCCTGCCAAATGCTAGGATTACAGTCATGTATCCCCTTTCTTTCTCAGCTTAATGTATCATTTTAATATAAACCGCAATAAACTTTTAATTACGAAATTAAAAAAGAACACTTTTATTCCATGTATGTTAGTTGGTATCTTATAATACATTTCCCTAAGTACATTTAAACCAAGAGTTTTTATGATTTGTCTTTGGGTATTTTGATATGAGTCACATATATTTTATTGATCCTAGTAACACCTAAAATTCATTTGTCTGAAGCAGGCAATTTCTTAACATGTAGCCGTCCTTATAAACATTAGAAACAACTTGTTTAAAAAATCTTATTAAATAAATTCACAATAGAATATATGTTTCAATAGAAGTACTAATACTAGGGCTTATAGATTTAAAAGGATTCAAATTCATTTATTTTAATAACAATAAATATAATTGACCTAGAAATAATTTGAAAATGTTTAAGATGTATCATCTCAAATTTGGTCAATTATTTCTCATATTAATAACTAAAAATGAATTTTTAAATATTGCAAGGACTAGATATGTAGTTCAGGAGTATAGTTCTTGCCTACTAGGGTCAAGTCTCTATGTTACGGATCTAACATAATATGACAAAAAGATAAAAACACAGTGATGGAACCAAGACAGTGTTTAAGATTTGAACAAAGATCTTCTGTATTTTAACCAGGTATATTCTGAGAACTATTTTGCATATTTTAACCTTGCATATTATGTATAATGGCAAGCTACCAAAGCATAAATAATGTAAAGAAGCATAACTTCTACAAAATCAAGGAATTTAAAACGTTGTTGCAGAACACAAGACAAATTGTTGTTTCTTAAGTTGTATAACCCCGAACATAAAAAGAAAAGGCTTGTGGGAAAAAAAAACCTGCCATTTTATGTGGAAAAAGAAAAATCACTATGAGCTAGAGTTAACTGGGGAGGATTCATAGATGATATTAATTATGATACGGTGAAATGGAAGAGAAAATAAGTAAATAAACCACATTTCATGTGTTACTAATAATTTTGTAAATAAAAATCACAGGCTACAGAAAATTTTATTTACATTTGGAACATCGTACTTACACCCTTTCTGTTATTTCCACTGAACACATCCCTCACATAATATATTAAATATATTTGTAGTTATGTCATTTTGTATTTCCAGATCTTTGAAGGCAATTTTATTCACTCTTTTTGAAGTTCTGTGGTCTTGGGGCTCATTAAAAAGGTTTGTTTGTTTGTTTGTTTTGTTTTGTTTTTTTAGGTTTTTCATGTTTTCAGACTGTTGCATTTCATTTCTATATCCTCAGCTTTTATTTTCATTAAATTATCTTGTTTTTCTTCTCTCTTTTTCACAAAGGACCTATATCTCCATGAGTTAAAATCTCCATAGGTAGTCCTAACTGTTTTTCAACATTGAGAAAAAGAGCAATTCCTCGATATTGTTAGAAAGTAATGTATTTAAAACTGGGGTGTTTGTATAAATGTTAATGAATACCTAGAACAGAAGCATGGGTTTTAAATTTTCACTGAATCACAATATCCATCTTAATGTTGTGAGGTTAATGTGTGAGGCAGTAACAACTCAGTAAAGTTCCTCCAGTTTACTTGTGAATGTCTTACTTGGAATGCTTACTACCACATTAAGTAAAGATAAAGAAAAGGAAGGAACAAAAAGACTAGAAGAATAGACAAAAATAGATTAAGGTGGCAATGTCTGTAAATCCCAGTGACACAGATGGAAAGAGAGGAAGTTCATTGAGGCTTGAGACTAGCTAGTAAAGCCAATCAGTGAACTTCAGAAACACTCTTACAGAAACATAACCTGGAGGATCATTTATATAAAACATTCTATTCTCCACATTGATGACGCATCTGTACACCCAGGCAGATGAACACACATGCACAGGCTATTCAGACCAGAGAAGTAGTTCAGTGCCTTGTTCAGCCATAATCAAAGAAGTTTCCTCCTACACCAGAACAAAATGAATACAAAGAGTGGCAGGCAAACCTTATGTAGAGAGTGAGAGACTTTCGATGTCTCCATCAAGCCCCTTCCCTTAGAGCTCAGGGAAGCCTCTTAAAAGAGGAGGCAGAAAATATTATGAGACAGAATACAAACATTTAGAAAACCAAGAAAATAAAGGCCTGTAAATCAAAACTCAACACAAATGACAGAATTTCTCCAAAGACAGACCCCATCCAACAAGTATATACTTTCTTTTCTTTCCCAAAATACTTCCAGAAGCTAGAGATGAAATATTCAAATGTATGAGCCAATGGGGATATATATGTAAACTACCACATTCCTATGATTCCTCAAAATGTGAATTATAGATCAGAATTGACAGTTAATGTCAACAACACATTCACATAAAATACATCATCACTATGCATGTGCACAAACTATTGAAATACAGATAAAAATAAAAATAATTTTATTTATTTATTTTGTTGTTTTTGGTATTTTTTTTAAATTTTATTTCATCTTGTTTTTTTAAATTTCATACTCCAGATTATATTCTCCTTCTGGTACACTTTCTGACTGTTCCACATCTCATACTTCCCACCCCCTGCCAAATCTCCACAAGGATGTCCCCATCCCACCCACCCTACTAGGCCTCTAAACTCCCTGGGGCCTCCAGTATCTTGAGGGTTGGGTGTTTCTTCTCTGACTGAACCCAGACCCAGGAGTCCTCTGCTGTACTTGTGTTGGGGTCATCGTCTCAGCTGGTGTTTGCTACCTGGTTTTGGTAATCAAGTGTCAGAGATCTCGGGGGTTCAGGTTAATTGAAATTGCTGGTTCTCCTACAGAGTTGCCCTCCTCAGAAGCTTCTGTTCAATAGTTGGGTGCACATATCTGCATCTGACTCTTTCAGCTGCCTTGTTGGGTCTTTCAGAGGACAGTCATGATAGGTCCCTTTTTGTGAATGCACTATAGCCTCAGTAATGGTGTCAGGTCTTGGGGTGTCCCCTTGAGCTGGATCCCATTTTGGGCCTATCACTGGACCTTCTTTTCCTCATGCTCTTCTCCATTTTTGTTCCTGCATTTTTTTTCAGACAGGAAGAATTATGGGTCAGAGTTTTGACTGTGGGTTGGCAACCCCATCCCTCACTTAATGTCCTGTCTTTGGTGGGCCAGCCTGGTCTAAAGAACTAGATCTAGAACGGTCAAAGTTACATAGAGAAACCATGTCTTGAAAAACAAAGAAACAAAGAAAGAAACAAATAAACAAAGAAAAACTGAACAAACAAAACCCAAAACATAAAAATAGAATTAAAAAAATTTAAATAGAACTTTTTTTACAGTTTCAATTCTTATATATTATGGTCCATTATAAAAGAAATTTAATACTTAACAATTACTTGGGAGCCTCAACTATTTAGTCACTTTGACAAAATTTGTGGTTAAGATATATGGAATCAAAACTATAAGTTCTATTTAAACATTTTTATATACTTTATTATTTTAGACATCATTAGAATTATAATTTCATAATTATTAAAATTTGAATTACCTAGATATGTAAGCCTTTCAAATAAAAAGAGGAAAATCGTATGTGTAAAAATATATGCAACCTTTTGGATCTACCTCCAAAATATAACCATGAAAAATGGAGCTCAGAAGCAATGCTCCTGAGACTAGTAAATACTCTTGACATCTACTTATTTTGATCTGTTCTGAGATACTAACATACATCCTTAATACTTCTGAATTCTCCTGTATTTAAACATTGACAGTCTTAAGAAATACATGTAAACAGGTATGTGCTAATGTGTACATATCTGATGTCGTATATGAAGGTATATTTAATTTTTTAAAGTTTCAAATACCATAATTTGACACTGTTCCTTTGTTTGTCAAGTCACTTAAAACAATGTGTTCTAACTGAAGCAAATAACAGATTCTAGAATTATATCAGTAGCTTCATCTCTTCACAAATAGAATTACTAAAACTTCCTGAGAATTATGTGATTCATTTTTAAATCTTGTTTAGGTTGATTTTATATTAATTTCTCAAATTTGTAAACTCAAATGGTTTTTCAACATGAAATAATAAAACCAGCTAAGTGAGAAAAATTAACCTTATCTCCAGAGGTTGTTTTAAAAATAATTAATTGAATATATGTCAAGAAAACCTATTATAGACACCCAGAGATTCTGGACCTATTAATACAAAAAGTCTAATGAGATTATTACTGCCAAAAAAGGAAAGTGGTTTCAATTAATTAGGGAATGAAGCTGGAGAACAACAATTAGTTCAGTCACTAATTCAGTAATTGATGTTTTATTTCCATGCCAGTTTGTTGAAATTTCTAGATGCTTTACTAGGGAAAATAGTTATAGTTTTGTGGCATTCATAGATGATTTTCAAAAAAGAAATATAACTCACATGTACTAGGGAAGATGTGAGGAGTGGTGAATGTCATTTTGTCCATGGACTATTTCCCTTATGTATAAAAAGTAAAAGGTAGCATTCAGTTTCCTAAATTTTTCATAAACTTGCACTAACTTACCAGCATAAAAGTCTATTCTTTCAGTTTGCTATCCTAGAAATCCAGGTGGGTTCAGATAGATTCTTTGCTTAGTGTCTCACAAACACAGTCTCAAGGTGTCAAATTTATTCCCTCTTATTTGTAGGGGCAAAGTGGACTGTTCTTATACTCACAGCTTTCTTCCTGGTTGTTGGTCAGGAGCCACCCTTAGTTTCTAAAGATTATCATCAGCTCCTTCGTTCCATCCCTCTCCGACACTTGGTGTATGTTGAAAACTCTCATTCTTCCAATTTCTAAGAAAGCTCCTTAAAGACTGAGAAAAATACTGCTTTCTAAATCTCATATTACTAAGTTAAGCCCTCCCAAATAATGTTTTTGGTCAGTGCTGGGTCATTGAATAGTAAGGTAATTGTATCAGCCCAATTACGATTACCACTTAAAGTAACATAAGTAGAGTCCTATCAAATCCACAAAATCATAAAGATTAGAATAGACGGTTTGTAAAAGTTAGACATTTTAGAATTCTGCCTAGCATAAAAGGTTTGAGAAATAATGATACTCCACCTTGTGGTATATTCTGTTTTTAACTTACCTGTCTTCTCGAAATTATTGAATTCCAGGTACCTTATTACATATACAATTATTTTCTCAGGCAGTTCTATTTTTGTTTCAGGTAAAATAAAAAAACAAAACAAAACAAAACAAAAAACAAACAACAAAAACAAAGCAAATAAACAAATATCCAGCACACCGCATTCTGTTCACTGTCAAGGTACTTCTCATTAAAACTTTGCATGACAAAGGGTCATAATGTATTGTAGTCTATTAATGACACATATATTTTAGCTCTACCAAAAGTTCAGGGTGGTATTCATGAACCAGTTTGTTAAATTTTGGTTTTCCTGTGCTCCCAAAACAAACAAGCAAACAAACAAAACAAAGAACCATCCAAACGAAAGCAACTACAACATAAACAGAAAGAGAAGAACTGGATGAGATGGTATAACTTTCTATTACTTGGGGAGATTGTCTAATTCAGGCACATACTAATCTCCATAGAAAATATCATCCTGAGTGAGGTAACCAAATCACAAAAAACACACAAGGTATGCACTCACTTATAAGTGGATATTAGTCCAAATGCTTGAATTACCCTAGATACAATCCACAGACCACATGAAGCTTAAGAAGGACAAAAAAGAATGGATGTTTCAGTCTTATTTAAAGGGGAAACAAAATTATTCATAGGAGGGGATATGGAGAGAAATGTTGGAGTAGAAAACGAAGGAATGGCCATTCAGAGCCTGCCCCACCTGGAGATCCAGCCCATATACATACAACCACCGAACCCAGACAATATTGATGATGCCGAGAAGTGCATGCTGACAGGAGCCTGATATAGCTGTGTCCTGAGAGGTTCTGCCAGAACGTGACAAATACAGAATCGAATGCTAGCAAAAAACTCTTGAGCTGAGAACAGGGTCCCCATTGGAGGAGTTGAAGGACTGAAGGAGCTCAAGGTGCTTGCAACCACATAAGAACAATGCCAACCAACCAGAGCTCCCAGGTACCAAAACACTAGCCAAGGAATACATAGGGATAGACCTATGCCTCCACCTGCATAAGTAGAAGAGGATGGCCTTGTTGGGCACCAATGGGAGGAAAAGACCTTGGTCCTGCCAAGGCTGGATCCCCTCAGTGTTGGGTTATGTCAGAACAGGGAGATGGAAAGGAGTCGGTTGGTAGGGAGGGGGAACACTATCATAGAAGAAGGGGGAGAGAGAGGGGATAGGGAGTTTATTGACAGGAAACTGGGAAAGGGGATAACATTAGAAATGTAAATAAAAATCCAATAAAAAAGAAAACTTTAATTCAAAATAATTGTTTTACGGAGTTAAGGAAATGCCACTTGTTGCTTAATCACATTAATCTATGTGATCTGACAATTTTGGCTTATCACTTTACATATACTTGATGTATGTTATACAGTGTTAGATGAGTTAAATTTTGGCTGAGTTAGGTTGGATGAGTTTAGTTGTGCAGTGTTTCTAAAAATCCCTACTTTTCATATTTTGCAAACATGATAAGAGTGTGTAGAAATATTGTAGTATTGCCCAGAAAGAGCACAGAATTCCATTTTATGCCATGTAGTTTCTCACTAGTATTCAGGAATGCAACTTGAAGTTTCAGGCTGTGCAGATGAGTGTCCATTCAAAGATTTTGATGTGTCCGACCTTACTGTTGCCTTCATTTCAGGATAAGTTAGATTCAAGACAAGTAAGTGAGTTACAAAACAATCTTAATTAATCAAATGTAGCCAATGATCTTGAAGACAATCAGGTGTAAAATAAACTAGAAACTCATGAAATTTCTGCTGCAATAGGAGATGTGATTAGGAAGCTTTGAGAGTTATGGTCTTTAAAGGGAGAAATCTATTAAAGAATTGGATGGGGTGGGAAAAATGTCACTATTCATTTTTTTCTTTTCTTTTTTTCGGAGGTGAGGACCAGCATGTCTTGGTTGAGGTAACATGAATTCCTCTAGCAATATTAATCAAAAATTTAAGAATTATCATATGAACCTATTTTACCAGTGCTTCTGAAATATTTATATATGAAATTACAACTAATATTAATTCATTTCTTACCAACTGGTACGTCTATATTTTTGTTTTTCTCTATATATTCTTCTACTTCCATTTAGAATAAAATATTTAATTGCAACATAACAATAAATATAAGTTAAATCAGTACAAAAATAGTTTACAATACCTGCTAAGCTTTCAAGAAAATAAATATATAAACTACTACTAGATGTTAACTATTTTGATGTAATAATTTTAAAGAACATCCTATCCTTACTTATCACTGAGTGGTTTGATCTGTTCTACATCTGATATCTTCCACCTGGATCAGCTAATTCATGGGTGAAAATATTACAAAAAAGTGACATTTTTGTTATTTCATTTAGAAATGTGACAAGACTTTTAAAACTTTCAATCAAATAATGTAGAAATTGTCAATGATTAAAACTAATATTCTCAAAATAGCATCAACATATTTATGGAGTTTTGGAAGTTCCTTGTCACCACAGGTTCTCTGAAAATTCTATAAATAAATCTAACCCAGAGAAGTAATAGTGGAAAATATGTGTTTGATCCTCTATACTATGAATTTTTTGGTGTTAATTGCAGCGAATTTATATACAACTAAGATGTGTTCTTTGGTTGATAGAATACCTGTAAAATACTGTCCTAGGTGCTTTTATTACAAATATATATCAGTTATTGATCTGTTTATATGTATTCCAACAATCAATGAGAATGTATAAGATTCATTACGTTAATGATTTTTCATATGTATAGTATATATGAAAGGCTAGTTTTTAGTTCCTCACAGTTTCTGTGTTTTATGGCTATAACTGAAGCTCTTTTAGGTAAAAACAAACACCTTCTTGTAGATTTCTGAATATATTATTGAATTAAAATTGTCTTTCAATTAAAATAGTTATATAAAAGATTTTAGTTTCAAATACAAAAAGTAAATGAATTATTTATAGCTAAGTTGCATTCTTGCATATGAAGGAATTTAATTTGGAATGCTGGCATGTGTTTTGCTGTTGCTAACATGTTTGGTTGTTTGGTTCTTGAATTTTATTTCATTAGTAGGAACTTAAGCATGACATGAATGGGTTCCTAACAGCACTTGAGTAATCATAAAATCTGACTGTAGGTGGCAAAATTTGTTCATTGTTTGCATTATTCTAAGCTCTAACACTTTCTCCTTTTTAAAGATTTATTTGCTTTATGTATATAAGTACACTGTAGCTGTCTTCAGACACACCAGAAGAGGGCATCAGATCTCATTACAGATGGTTGTGAGCCACCATGTGGTTGCTGGGATTTGAACTGAATTTAGGACCTCTGAAAGAACAGTGTTCTTAACTGTTGACCATCTTTCTAGTCCTGCTCTAAAGGTTTTTATATGCTATTTCACATATTTTCATTCCTAGAGCTGCCAGTTTAACTGGGCCCTAGTTTACTTGTAATACATATTTTCACTTTCTAGTTGGTTATTTGGAAATAAAACACAAATCCCTATTTCATTTCACCTTATCTAATAAAATTGTTTTGCAAATATTTTCCCTGATTCTATGCGTTCATTTCCTCAGCTTCTTTAACTAATTGGAAACCCACTCAATTTCCATAAGTCTTGCTCTAATAATATCCTCTATTCTCAATTTCTCACCATTTAGTAAAGAGATAGCAAACTGAAATTTTCAACTCATCTCTCAAAGTGAATTTAATTTCTGTAACAGAAAATTTTACTTCAAGAGGTTCTGCAGAATAAATTAAATCTAGATACTATTGAAATTATTTGATTTCTTGTAGAATTTATAGACCTTAAAAAATGTCATTTTATACTTTTAGGCAGAGCATCATGCTTAGAGAACTGGCTTTCTAATACAGAGTTTTAATAGGTAGAATCCTATGTTTAACCGACAGAGTATGCCTTGAGATATTTGATTACTTAATTACTAAACATGGTGATGAAATTGGTAAGTCCTTCATAGTTATTAATCAGAAATGAATGCATCTGTGCAGATTTCTTTATAGTGTATTTGTCACTTATTTGAACTCAGTATTTTATTATGATTTATTGTCCAACCATTTCAGTCCAATGGAAAAGGAAATTACATTGTGAGAAATAGCTAATTACAAATCTCTTTCTAATACTGAGTGTGTATGTAACGTGTACACATATACATATAGTATTTGTGCGCTCTAGATATGACAAGAAGAGCATAGTAGAGCAAAATCAAAATTCCCCTTTAAACACACATTCTTGATGACCTAAGGACTTCCTGTAAACACTGAACTCAAGGTCTACATCATTGGCAATACAGTCACTTTGGGACCAAGACATGGGCTTCTAAAGGCATATTTATATACTATGGAAATTACTTTTGTTTAAAATTTCTATGTACAATAAAATGTATTTATCTTAAAATTAGTGGATATACAAAAGACAGCATCTGTTGAGACTAAATATAACCTCTAATTTTTCCAACTATAAACAGTACAGATTCGATCTAGTCTTTTAGTCTTTTAATCTTGTAGACTGAGTCTCTTGGAAGAAATTATATTTTCAAATACTTATATTAGGTGCAATGTTTTCAACATTAAAGAATTGTGCAAAAATTTTATGGGACTCTATTAATTTAGCCCTAAAAACCACCAACTAATAAGGAATAGCTATTTTACTTCTATAATAACATGATACAATGGGGTGGGAGACATTTTCCTGAGGCTGGAATCTGAAAAATATAGCTATAGCGATATTTTCTTGAAGAACTCTTTACTTGTTGTAGTAATAGAGGCTTTCCTAATCTTCATTTAGAAAATAAAATTATTACTTTGTCAAAATTTATTTTTGAAACATTTTTCTGAACTGATTCAAATTTATGGGTTTCTGGATGCAGTTTTCTTTTAATATTTTTCATGGGTATAATACCATCCACAAACAATAGTAGGTAGTCAAAGTATTACCTAAAGTTACTATTTGCTAAAATAGGGGTAAAACAGTAGAGTCAAGAGAAGTTCATGTACGGGCAATACTTCCCACTGGGACAATCTAGATAAGCTATCACACACACAAAGGGACACATCCCTGCAGGGTGACAGAGAAAATGAAAGCCATAAAATTAACAGATACCAAGAGAGAGAGAGAGAGAGAGAGAGAGAGAGAGAGAGAGAGAGAGAGAGAGAGAGAGAGAGAGAGAGAGAGAGAGATTACTTTTCAATTCAGCAGGGGTCTGTAATTGGATATAGCTCAGGTGCAGATGAAAAGCTCTCAGGTCAGAATTGAGTCATTTAAGTGAGAGATAGCACTATAAATAATGGGCTGTTCTCTAGTGAGTCAATCACTCCCAACTGCCTGTTTAAAATGTCAGAGCTGTCAGGGTCCATTGCTGTTCTGTTGATGGTAGTGCTGACCTAGTGTCTCTTACACAGAATCTATAAATTAAATTTGAAGATTCAAAAAAGATTATCTTTGTTTCAAGAGACAATATTTAAATCAATAATATTTAGGGTACTTCATTGGGTTGATTCATCTTTCCAAAGGGGAGACAATTGTCCATTAAAGCAATTACACCAATGTAAGGTATAAATCAATATAGGGATACTCACAATGTTGCACTCCTTTCTCTGTCATGACATTTTAACTAATATCTTTGGAAATTGTTATGCTTTGGAGATGAGGTGGGGCTGAAGCATTTAAAAGTCATCTATCTATCTATCTATCTATCTATCTATCTATCTATCTATCTATCTTTATTTTTACACTCTAGGATTTTTCTTTTTTTAATAATTTTTTCCCTTGGATATTTTATGTATTTACATTTCAAATGTTATCCTCTTTCCACCCTCACCCATATCCCCTCCACCTCCACCTGCTTCTCTGAAGATGCTCCCATTCCCACCCACCCACTCCAACCTCAACTGCCCTGACATTACCCTACATTGGGGAAAAAAACTTCACAAGACCAAGGGATTTTCCTACCATTGATGCTAGACAATGCCATCCTCTGCCACATATATGGCTGGAGTCATGGGTTCTGGGAGCTCTGGTGGTGTTTAGTTGGTTGATATTGTTGTTCTTCCTATGGTGTTGCAAACCCCTTCAGCTCCTCCGGTCTTTTCTCAAATTCCTTTATTGGGGTCCCCTTGTATAGTCCAATGGTTAGCTGTAACCATCCTCATCTGTATCAGAAGGTCTCTGGCAGAGTCTTTTAGGAGACACCCATATCTGGCTCCTATCAGCAAGCACTTCTTGGTATCAGCAAGATAGTGACTGGGTTTGGTGGCAGCATATGGGATGGTAGGGCAGTCTCTGGATGACCTTTTCTTCAGTCGCTGCTCCAATCTATGTTCCTGGATATTCCCCCTTGAGTATTTTTTCTCCCGTCTAAGAAGAAATGAACTATTCATATTTTGGTCTTCCTTCTTGGTCTTCATATGATCTGTGAATTTTTCTTAGGTATTCCAAGCTTTTGGGCTAATAGCCACTCATCAATGAGTGCATACCATATGTGTTTTTCTGTGATTGGTTTACTTCACTTAGGATGATATTTTCTAGTTCCATCCATTTGCCTAAAAATTTCATGTAGTCATTGTTTTTAATAGCTGAATAAGACTCCATTGTGTAATTGTACCATATTTTCTGTATCCATTTCTCTATTGAAGGATATCTGGGTTCATTTTTTAAGGCTGATATGAACCTAGAGGAGAATGTGTCCTTGTTATATGTTGAAGCATCTTTGGCTACATCCCCAGGAGTGGTTTAGCTGTTTCCTCAGGAAGTACTAAGTCCAATTTTCTGAGGAAGCTTCAGAGTGATTTCCACAGTGGTTGTACTGTCTTGCAATCCCACCAACAATGGAGGAGTGTTCCTATTTCTCCACATACTCATCAGCATCTACTGTCAGTTGAGGTTTTGATCTTAGCCATTTTGACTGCTGTGAGGTGGTGTTTGAGGGTTGTTTTGATTTCCATTTCACTGATGAAAAAGGGTGTTGAACATTTATTTGGTGTATTCCTCAGTTGAGAATTCTTCGTTTAGTTCTGTATGACAGTTTTAATAGGGTTATTTGATTTTCTGGACCCTAATTTTTGAGTTATTTGTATATCTTAGATATTGATATATAAGACATTGATGTTCTGTTCAGGAAAATTTGCCCTGTGCCTATGTGTTCGAGGCTTTTCCCAATTACTCTTCTATTAGTTTCAGTTTATCTGGTTTTATGTGGAGGTCTTTGATTCACGTGGACTTGAGCTTTGTACAAGGAGATAAGAATGGGTCAATTTGCATTCTTCTACACGCTCACCTCCAGTGGAACCAGCACAATTTGTTGAAAATGTTGTCTGTTTTCCATTGGATGGTTTTAGCTCCTTTGTCAAAAATCAAGTGACCATAGAGGTGTGTGGGTTCATTTCTGGGTCTTCAATTCTATTCCATTGATCTACCTGCCTGTCTCTCTACCAACATCATACACTTTTTATCACTATTGCTTTGTAATATTGCTTGACATCAGGGATGGTAATTCCCCCAAAAGTTCTTTTATTGTTGAGAATATTTTTCATTATCCTGGTTTTTTGTTTTGTTTTGTTTTTACTATATTAATCCTGCCAATGCATGAACATGGTTCATCTTTCCATCTTCTGAGATCTTGTTCGAATTCTTTCTTCAGAGACTTGAAGTTCTTGTCACACAGATTTTTCACCTGCTTGGTTAGAGTCACACCAAGGCATTTTATATTATTTGTGGCTATTGTGAAAGGTGTCATTTCCCTAATTTCCTTTTCATCCTGTTTATTCTTTCAGTAGAGGAAGGCTATTTCCTTCCTTGTCCACCTACAGATTGTTCTACATCCCGTACCTTTTCCCTGCTCCCTGTCTCCATGAGAATCTCCCCACACCACCCACACTAAGACCTCTAAAGTTCCTGGGGCCTCCAGACTCTTGAGGGCTAGGTGGATCTTCACTGACTGAACCCAGTAGTCCTATGCTGTTTGTATGTTGGTGACCTTATATCAGCTAGTGTGTGCTACCTGGTTGGTAATCCAGTGTTTCGAAGATCTCTGCCTGTCTGTTGATCCAGTTTCTAGTGATATCGGGGGTCCAGGATAATTGAGACTGATTGATGTTTCTCCCATAAGGTTGTCCTGCTCAGTTCTCTCCAACTTTTCCCCTAATTCAACCACAGGGTTCAGCAGATTCTTTTCATTGATTGGGTGCCAATATCTGCATCTGACTCTTTTGGCTGCTTGTTGGGTTTTTGGGAGAGCAGTCATGATAGGTCCCCTTTTTTTTTGAGTGCTCCATAAGCATTAGTAATAGTATCAGACCTTGGGGCCTCCCCTTGAGTTGGATCACAATTTGAACCTGTCACTGGACCTTTGTTTCCTTAGGCTCTTCTCCAGTTTTGTCCCTGCAGTTCTTTCAGACAGGAACAATTAGGGTTCAGAGTTTTGACTGTGCAATATCAATCCCATCCCTATATTGATGCCTGTCTTTCTGCTGGAGGTGGGCTCTCTACAAGTTATCTCTTCATACTGCAGGACCTTTCATCTAGGGTTCCTCCCTTATGTCCTGAGAGTCTCTCATCTTCCAGGTTTCTGGTACATTCTGGAGGGTCCTCCCAAATTCCTTACTCCTATGGTTGCCTATTTCCTTTCTTTCTGTTGGTCCTCAGGGCTTCAGTCCTTTTCTCCCATCCAATACCAGATCGTGTTCTTCTCTTCTACCTAGTCCCTTTCTCTCCCAGGACCACACTCTTGAGGTTGCTTTCTTTTTCCTCCTAAGGGGGACTAAGGCATCCTCACCTGGCCCTTTAGTTTGTTGAGTTCTGTGTGTATTCTGTACTGGTTTTGTTGTTTTGTTGTTGTTGTTGTTTTGGGCTAATATTTACTTATCAGTGAGTAAATACTGCACATGTTCTTTTGAGTCTAAGTTACCTCACTGAGGGCGATTTTTTTTTTCAAGTAAATTACTAAGGTTAAAAGAGTACTACCAAGAACTGAAGAAAAACATGAGAAAAACTAATAAAATTGAAGAGAAAATTTTGTCTTCTGAAATTTCACATATAATAACTCCAGGGACTTTTCAAATAAATAACTCATAAGAACACAATTTTCTGAAAACTTCCTTGATCGACTGTTTTGATTGGTTTTGCACTCTATAGGATAAAATATGAAGTAAGATTAATTAAAAGCTTTTCTACAGAATAATCCATGTACATCACCTTCCAAAGTTTAGCTTAAGGGCCTACCTTGACAAAAGGATATTTTATTTCTTTACTTAATTTCATTAGTGGGATTTTTCTTGACTTTGTGATAATGTTTAGATTTTTTCCCCCAGAACAAGTAATAATAACAAAGAATGAGTAAACAAAGCACTTGAAGTAACCATAGCTCAAGGACAATGGGAATGAGCCCCACAGCACTATGCAAGCACTTGGACCATTTGTAGATGTTCAGTGCAATGATGTATAAAATAGCTATGTGTTATATTGGACCAGTGACATTTTCTCTAGAGCTTTAAACAAACCCCTTTCTACTAAATAATTAATGTATTTTGGATTCCGTAAACTATGGAAAAGAAAGTGTAAACAATTTCCAAAGAGGACATTTTCCTCAGTATATTTATTTCAGTTTAAAGAGAGAGGTGAGTAGTAAAATTATTCCAAATTCTCACATGAATTTCTACAAATAAAAGAAAAGCAGAAACATATGAAAGTGTACAAAAGGAAAGTCACACATTTTTGGTTTTGATATAATTTTCTTTCTGTCAATTTTTTTGTAACTGCTATAATTTCATGTTATATTTTTTGCTTTGCCTTTTATGAACATGACAAGGATTAGAAATAGAGAACTTACCTCATAAATCCTAGTAATTATAATTCTTCTGTTTATAGTCTGAAAAATGACTTGTAATCTTATAATAATATAGTTTCTCCTGCTTATTTATCACCATACCCACAATTTTACTCAAACTGCAGTTATAACCACATTAGCTTGTTATACTAAATAGAGTTTCACAATCTTTCTATATACAGTAAGTACACACTTAAAAGTCTATACTTATTAATATTTTGAACTACATTAATTTGGGGGAGGAATTAAATGGTCATTCTAAAAACTTGAAAGAAAATCTCTTGTGATGTTTGCTTTGTGGATGGATCCCACATTAATGTCTTTATTTCCATAGCATCCTTGGAAACATTTGATCTGTTTTCACTTTTAAAAATGTATTTTGCTTTATTAGTCATTTGGATTGACAAGAAAATTTGTTGGAATTTACAAAGAATCCCTGCCCCAACCTGCCTCACCAAATGTATAGCTTCCCCAATGTAAATAATTTTATCAGAATTGTACACACATTAAAATAGATGTTTTTACATTGTCATATTGGTATTATACAAACTCCATACTTGCTTAAGGTTTACTCATGACAGATGTAATGAGTTTTTAAAAAAATATGAAGACAGAGTTATACTTCAATATATACTTATGTAGCAATTTTTCATTTTACAAATCCATCTATGTATAGATATTTTATTTTTGAATGCGGAACCAGTTTGAGAACTACCAGGACTACATAGTAAGACCCTAATTTGTTCCTTTGTTTCTTATAAAAATAAAAAAAAGACAACAAAAAGTAGGATAACAAGAAAGTGGGAAGGGAGGAGGAGAAAGAAAAACTAAGTTGAATAAATCAGTGTGTGCACATGTGTAAGTATACTGCCTTAAAACAATTTCACTTCAGTTAATTTCACTCAGTCTTTAAAGAGCACTTTACAATATATGTTTATGTTTGCACAGTTTTTATGAGTATCATTTCAAATAAGAAATGGAAACCATTTAGACTCATACTCATGCTAGACTCATACTAGGCTTTGCATGAGTCTTAAGTAGTATAAAGCTCTAGGATCATCTACCTCTTCTTAGATTTGTTTGCTTCTGGATGGAAAGTTTTCTTTTAGTCTTAAATATTTAGAAACATGTTTACAATCAGTGTTATGAAAATCCTTATCATATGGAAAGTATTATCACAAAAACATTATTTAGCATCCAAAATATCATTGTTATGATTCTAAGATTATTTAAGACCTATCAATTTGGCAAATATGTAGAAAGTGGTAATGTAATTGATAATAGTAGACCAAGGCCTTACAATAATACTACTACATTATCATTTCTTCAGACCAGTTTCAACTGAAGGCCTACATTAAATGTCCAAGATTGAAAGTTGAGATAGTAAAAAATAATATATTTTCTCTGCTAAAATTACCCTTGAAGGAGAGGTTGTGCAAAAGTTTCAACAGATAAACTTAAAAATAAGTTGATTTATTAAAATATGAAATGCTGTTTTTATGGACATAATACTTTGCAGGGAAATTTTATTGTCATACACACACACACCCACAGTAATATATATATTTACAAGCATCCCTAAATGCAATATTTCAAAGTTAAAAACAATTTATTACAAGTTTCTATGCAATTATTTGAAGATAGTTTTCCATTGATTATTTATTCATTTATTTATTTATTTTTACACTCCAATTTTTTTTAAAGATTTATTCCCCTCCCGGTCCACCCTCTGACTGTTCCACATCTCATACCTCCTCCCTGGCCCCCTGTGTCTCCACAAGGATGTCCTCACTCCACCCTTCCCACCAGACCTGTAAACTTCCTCGGGCCTCCCTCCATTCTCTTGAGGGTTAGGTGCATCTTCTCTGACTGAGTTCAGACCTGGCAGTCCTCTGCTGTGTATGTGTTGGGGGCCTCATATCAGCAGGTATATGCTGCCTGGTGGGTGATTCAGCATCTGAGAGTTCTCAAGAGTCCAGGTTAATTGAGTCTGCTGGTCCTCCTACAGGATTGCCCTCTTCTTCAGCTTCTTTCAGCTGTTTCCTAATTCAGCCATAGGGACCAGCAGCTTCTGTCCATTGGTTGGGTGCATATATCAGCACCTGACACTTTCAGCTGCTTGTTGGGTCTTTTAGAAGGTAATAATGATAGGTCCCTTTTTGTGAGAGCTCCATAGCCTCAGTAATTGATGAATTAAAGCAAAACCTTTTACTAAAGAAAAGGAACGTATTTTTACCCTTGACGAATTTTAAAGCAAAACCTTTTACCAAGGAAATAGAAGCTAGATTATGTAGCAAAGACCATGCTTCCTACTAATTCTGACATATTTAAATACATTTTAAAGGAAATATACTCCATTTTCTTAGTTTGTTCATAAAATCAATGCATATTTATGAACTGCTTAGGTAGTAAGCAATTATTTCTAAATTTGCCAGTGAATAAGAACTGCTGAACGCAATAGTTGCTTTGAACAGATGATTATTTTCTGTGTCACACATGCCTAAGCAATTCTCATTTTATTTGAAATCAGTGTTAAATAACCAACTCAAAAAGTTTCTATTGAGAAAGTACTAACAATCATAAGGTGAACAATTAACAAAATCACACACAGAAAATCGGATTTCTAAGTAGTGCCATTCTTAATGGTCTTTTTATTGTGTTTTAAAGAAAAGGAGCAATCACGATTGTGGTTAAGGAAATATTCGTTCAAAGAAAACATTCTCAGTTTGTTAACTAGCAGAACTATAGAAATAAGAACTCAGACATCTGGACACATTATTCTTTTTCTAAAAGATAGCTTAATATTTCATCTCGGCTATTTAAGCCTTTGTTTCCTTTTAAATTGGGTTATCTACTGTTTTTCTCTTCACTGCTCCCATTGTTAATTGTCCCTTAAACCATGGAAATTTTATTGAGGACATTCACATCTCCAAGTGATAAGAATCATTGATTACTAGCATTCACTTTTTACCACCATTGAGGGAAACTAAAGTTTCTTCAGGGTTAAAAGAGTTGGATTTGCAATTAGAGATGTCTGTCAACTGTTATTATGTCTCTAGTCTCAGCTACTTTTAGAAAAAAGATAATTTTCTCATTTGAGAGAATAGCTTCTTTTTCTCTCAATAGTACAAACCACCCTTTATTTCTTTAGAAACATCTTGGCGCTGGTAGCTGTTTTCTTCTTTTCTTCTTTCTCCCCCCCCCCAACTATAATGAAGTTTATGGAGTTCACTCTTATAATACTAAGAAACAAAAGAGGGAGACTTTAAATATTTGTTAAGAACTGTATACAAACTGTTTAATTTAAATAATAATTGGATATGATTTAAAGTAACATTATTAAAGGAATAAATTCGATCAATACATTGACTAAAATTTAGTAACTTTCCCATTCTTCACAAACTGTTGGTCAGATTCTAAATTTGCCAATTCACATTTTTGTGCTCAAAGGACTGATAAACTTATGGTTATTCTTTATTGAATAAAATGGAGCCTGAATTACCTTTTTTTTTCCATTTGACACTATTAGATAAATTACACTGGAATCTAACTGAATATATATTTATATATATATGTATATATGTATATATGTATATGTGTATATATGTATATATGTATATATATGTATGTATATATATATATATATATATATATATATGGAATCACAGTAAAATAATAATAAACTGGATCACTGTAAGATAAATCATTAAAAACCAGGACACAAATAGAAGTCAATTGCTTAGAAAATAACAATATATATTAATTTTATAATATTCAGTACAGCAAAAAGAAACCAGATAATGTAATTGAACCCGTACACCTTAATAACTGTCAACAGTTTGAAAGAGAAAAATGTATTTTTCATGTATGCTCATTCACGTAGATAAAATCTTAGCAAGATGTATTTCAATTATATAAATACCAAGGCTCAGAAATTCACTTTTAATGAAAACTATGTTAAAATGAATGATCCAAGAGAGAATGTTAAAATTCAATTTCAATTTTAAATTGCCATGTCTATAGAAATGAGATAAAATTCTTATTAAGCCTGGTACAATTCAAAGATAGTAAAATAACAACTGTTTCTGAAGAAATAAATCAAAATAAAATCATGAAATTTACAAAAAAAATCTTTGTTTTCTATTTTATTTTCATGAGTTTCAAATTATCAATAATCATGGAAAGATGAATTATTTTCCTACAGATTTAAATTTGTGTGAAACTTTATACTGATGCTTTCCAATGCTTCTTCGTGTACTTATCCTAAAGATCATTTATTTGTCCTACAGAGCATTCATCCTTAAATTTGTACACTAATTTACACTATGTGTGCCTTTAAGAAAATGTAATAACACAGAATTATAATTCTCTTTAATGACAAATATTTAAAATTTCTACAAAATGACATTTTTGGTGTATACTGTTTTGAGAAATTAAATTTTATTTAACATTGATAAGTTGTTAAGTTCACAAACAATATGTAAATATAGAGTATGCTGGGATATTTCATTATAAGTATATTTATGGGAGCAAGTTTTAATTTATTCTTCATAGTATATAGAATTAGTGAGATGTGAATATAAAGTTAAATTGAGGTGAAAATTTGTTTCTTCTGTGTAATATTAGCTTTTTCATACTTAGTTGATGCATATACATATACATACACATATAACACCTTTACTTAGCATTATAAGTTACAATTAAACACACAGACATATATATATATACACATATATGTATATGTGTGTATATATATACATACACATATTGTATACACACACACACACACACACACACATATATATATATATATATATATATATATATATATATATATATATATATAAACTTGCCCTTAAACTCCTGCTTCTCCTGCAAATATGCTAGAACTACAGATGAGAAACACAATTCCTTGTAATCATCTGACTTCTATGTAAGATTAGGATATGTATACGTTTTTCTAAATATTTAGAATGGTGATGAGAGTTACTAAACAAATCTCAATTCAAACCATTCCAATACTTTACTTTTACTCTCAGCAACTGCAGAAACTTTATTTTTCTCATAATTTTGGCATGTGGTAGTTTCAGCAAGTTTTCTACTTGCTCATCAGATTTTAAAAACTGAAACTCAATTTCCTCATGCAAATATAAACTTTATGTCCCACAAAATTGAATTTAATCTTCTATGTGTGTCTATTTGCCTATTTTGTCAATTCATGTCACCATTAATTTTTAATTAATCCTTTGCTATATACTAGCTCACATATTAGAGGATAACACAGTGAAAGTTCTAGAACATTTTTTAAAAAAATCTAACCTTCTATGATGTGTATATCGTTATAAAGCATAAAATTTTGTCTGTAAGCATAACATAAAATGACATGGTACATAATCAAAAAGTTATTGAAATTGTAGCATGTGAACTAATTTGTTAAAATTTCAAGATAATTGCATTTTATATTTTCTAAGTACTCGGCAGAGACCTCTAGGGTGTCTAAAGACTTCAAACTTCTAGAGGTAAAATGAATAATGCAATAATAGATTAAAAACAGAATTTGATTACTAGCAGATGAGACAAAGTAAAATGAAGCACAAAATTATCATGGTTAAAATGATATAAAGAATAAGTAATATGTATAACAATTTCAAGCAATCTTTAATATTCACTCAGATATACTGCCCAATAATAAGCTATATGGGACATACTGAAGACATTTGTAAAGATAAAATCCCAATACATAAATGAGATGAGAAAATCTCAATTTCAGTAATATAAAATAATAAACAAATGCAACCAGAAAAACAAGTCAATGTATATAGGTAGAAACATAGATAGTGGCATATTTTTTTGAGTGGGGGGGGAAGCAAAGTTAAAAAACAAAGCAGAATACTAATTTAAAATTCTGAATGAATTCCTGATCTTTCTGAGCCTTTTAACATGAAGGGGTGCTGAATTTTGTCAAATGCTTTCTCAGCATCTAATGAAATGATCATGCATTTTTGTTTTTTTTTTTTGGTTTGGGTTTGTTTATATAGTGGATTATGTTGATAGATTTCGTATATTGAACCATCCTGCATCCCTGGGATGAAGTCTATTGAATCATGGTGAATGACCATTTTGATGTGTTCTTAGATTTGGTTTGTGAAAATTTTATTGAGTATTTTTGCATTGATATTCATGAGGAAAAACGGTCTGAAGTTCTCTTTGTTGGGTCTTTGTGTGGTTTAGATATAAGTGTAATTGTGAACTCAAAGAAGGAATTGGGTAATGGTCACTCAGTTTCTATTTTGTGGAATAGTTTGGACAGTATTGGTATTAGGTCTTCTTTTAGGTCGGATAGAATTTTGCACTAAACCAATCTGGTTCTGGGATTTTTTGGATGGTGTAGACTTTTAATTATTACTTCCATTTCCCTAGGTGTTATGGGACAGTTTAGATGGTTTATCTAATACTGATTTAATTTTGGTACCTGGTATCTGTCTAGAAAATTATCCTTCTCCTCCATATTTTCCACTTTTCACTCCTGGGCATATACCCAAGCAGTGCTCCAATATATAACAAGGACACATGCTCCATTATATTCATATTATCCTTATTTATAATAGCCAGAAACTAGAAAGAAACCCGATGTCCTACAACAGAAGAATGGATACAGAAAATGTGGTACATTTACACCATCAAGTAATACTCAGCTATTAAAAACAATTATTACATGAAATTCTTAGGCAAATGTATGGAACTATAAATTATCATTCTGAGAAATGAAACCCAGTCACAAAAGAACACATATGATATACACTCACCGATATGTGGATATTAGCCCAAAAGCTCAGAATAGTGAAGAAATAATTAACAGACCAGATGAAGCTCAAGACAAAAATGTGGATGCTTCAGTCCTTCTTAGAAGGAGGAATAAAATACTCATGGGAGGAAATACATGGACAAAATGTGGAACAGGGACTGAAGTAAATGTCAACCAGAGACTGCCCCACCTGGAGATCCATCCAATATGCAGCCACCAAATCCAGTCATTACTTCTGATACCAAGAAATGCTTGCTGACAGGAGCCTGATATGGATGTCTCCTGTGAGGCTTTGCCAGATCCTTACTGATATAGATGAAGATGCTTGCAGCTAACCGTTGGACTGAGCACAGGGACCCCAGAGAAAGGGCTGAAAGAGTTGAACAGGTTTGCAACCCCATAGGAAGAACAACATCAACCAGACACCTCAGAGCTCCGGGGAACTAAACCACCAACCAAAGAGCCAAACCATGGCTCCTGTCACATATGTAACAGAGGATGGCATTGTCTGGCATCAATAGGAGGAGAAGCCCTTGGTTCTGTGAAGGCTTGTTTCCCAAGTGTAATGGAATTCCAGGGTGTTGAGGTGGGAGTAGGTAGGTGGGAGTGGGAGTATCTTCATAGAAGCAGGGAGAGGGTGGAGTGGGAATGGGAATGGAGGGAACAGGGATAACATTTGAGATGAAAATACATAAAATATCCAATAAAATAAATAAATAAATAAATAAATAAATAAATAAATAAATCCTGAAAGAAATTAATGCTAACCTAAAATTTAATTTCCAATGGAAATGTTTTCAAAACTCAGGGCCCAATAAATCTTTTATTAATTTTAATGTCTGAAAATAACTATAACTTATAGACATTCATAGCAAAAATTCCATAGGGAGCATGTCACATCATAAAGGAAAGACTGAAAGAAGATAAATGTTGATGTATACCAAAGAATGAAGAAGAGCAGAAATGATACATGAGGTTGAAAAGGACATTTGATTCCTATTGTTCAAGGGTTCTATTGACATTTATATGTAGATTCACTTTGTTCCCTGTGAATAAGCACTTAATCACAGCTTTTGTCAGTTACAAATATAATACTTGTGATGTGGAGGTTGATCATTTAGGGCCGGATCTGACTTTTTAAATACAAGGCTCTATGAACACTGCATTGCTTCTAGGAAATCACAGGTGCTGTTCCTTGAAAATTGCTCTGTCACTATAGGGAACATTCTATTCTTTTTAGGTTTCTCACTTTACCCACTCAAATGACAAATCTTTGTTTTAAATTCTATATGGCAGAATATAATAACAAACACAAGTTTTGGATAAGCACTTTGTATTTCTTTAGTAGCTCTTCTGTTCAATTTTATACTTTGAAAGCATAGGTGAAACTGGACAGAGCTTGTTTTCATGTTTCAGCCATCAGTTTTTCCCATATTTATCTGTCAACTAGTATTTATATTAAAGATATACTTTGAATATAAATACTAAAATGGAGGTTAGAAGAGGCAACTAAGAGATATATGTCTAGATGTCCTATATTGGTTAGACAAAAGAATCAGAAGATCTACTATCTATCATGTGAATTGCAGCTAATAACCATGTATTGTTTCTTTGTATGTTTCTGAAATTATATTTTCATATTCCTACCAGAGAGTATGATTACTATGGAATATAATGTGTAAGTTAATAGTGTTATCCAACCCAAAATATAGGTACATGTGTGTGTGTAGCCAGGTATATTTAGATATTTTAATTATTAAAAAGTTAAAGTAACACAAAGACAAGACACTTAGTTCAAATAAAAAAAAGCTTCCTTTTGAATTTTGGACGTGGTCATGAAAAATTCTTCTGAACTTTCTCTTCAAAAAGTAAATAATACATTTATATAAGACTAGGGTCATAATTATTATAAGAAGAATGTGAGAGAGAAATTGAACAACATTATATATATGTATATTATAGTGTATATCATAAATCATTTTAATGACAATTAAAAAGTGATAGGGAAATTCACATCCATTTTGCTAAATTTTTTATTGAGTGAGTTTCCTATCTTTTATACTCCACTTATTCTCATATTTACTATGAGAACTTTCATAACAGTATTGAAAACAATTGTTACTATAATAAAAATCATTAAGATAGTTATTAAAATGTACATATTAATTATCTTGACTAATTTCCAATCAATTCTTTAGCCAGTATTGTCACTCTCAATCTATGGTTTGCTTGAGTTGCACATATTTGTTATCATAGAGTACATATAAAAATTATAGAGCAAAATTAATTATACTTGAAGGAAAATGCTCATGAATTCGGAAAGTCTAATTATGTCATGGTTGTCATGAGAATGAAATGAGTTAATATTTATATATAGCTTTTTCCCAGGGACTGACGCATAAGAACTTCAAATCTAGCTGTTTTCTTCAAATACTTTTTTATTAATTCTTGAGGAGCCAAAGTAGCTAGGATTCTGAAAATTAAACTAAAACACTATGACATATTCCCTTATTTTATAATTTAATAAGTTATATCAGAAGTTGATTATATATTTACACTCCCATATCCTTTATACAATAGGTATTATATGTTAAAAGATGGATATCATTAAAAGATATTTCTTTACCCAACTTTGGTACTTTAGAAGTGGCAAATAAAATATTAAATAATTATTCTAATGATTAAATACAAAGATTCCTAGAAAGTGATAATATTCATATAGCATTGTAAATATTAAGAGGAGTCACTAGTTTTATCATGGTGTGTTGTAATAACCAATATCTAGTCACAAAACATGATATCTAAGCTAATATTTAATATAATGAGAAAAATTATCATGCACATACCAAGAGAAATTAATCTCTTACGTAGGAAAACCTAGGACATTCCATGTTACCATGAGAGTTATATTCAAGGAATGCTAAGGATTTTTGTGTTGATAAATAACTTTTATCTGTGAGAATGCAGGTAAGAAATTTTACAGAGTGAATTGAGTAAATAGAACCTAGTGCAGTGACAATGATTTAACTCAAAACAAGAATATGTACCCTGTGTGGTTTTTTTTTTTTGTTTGTTTGTTTTTTTTTGCCTAAAGGAATGGAATAAATAAAATAGCCATGATAGCCGTGTGAATAACACATAAGTGGTACCTGATTGAATAGAGATTTACTGTAATAATTGCTAGGAGAAGACACCATGGCTTAAGTTAGGGTAGTAGTAAAGGAGATGGTGAAAAGGTGTTCAGACTTTGTTTGCTGGAAATGAAATCAGGGAGATATGATAGACTATCATGTAAAATATCAGAAAAGCAGACATATCAATTTGACAACAATAGCTTCTGCATTGACAATTTTAAGAATAAACTTATCATCAACTAATTTTGAAAAAGTAAAGTACAGGTGAAACATACCAATTGGAGAAATGATGTGATACACTCTTGCATTAGATAGACATTCTCTTTGACAGGTTTAGTGAGAAACTGAAAAAGGGTAGCAAGATTTAGAGAGAGAGAGAGAGAGAGAGAGAGAGAGAGAGAGAGAGAGAGAGAGAGATTGTTTTAAAAAGAATGTGTAACTAGAGACTTAGATCATTCCAGTTTGAGTAGAGTTACAAGAATGAAGGTAAAATTAAGAACATGTTTCAAAGGTAAGAAAAACTGCTATTATGAAATGAAACCTATCAAGAAGAGGAAAGTTATCAAGTGATAGAGTGATAAAACTTCTTAAATACTGAGAGAACATCAAGTAATATCAGGAGAAAAATCAAATATTGATAAGGTGATTACCAACTAGGGAAGAGCAGTGAGAATAAATATCAACCTGGGTGAGGTAACCTAATCACAAAAGACCACACATGGAATACAGTAACTGATAAGTGGATAGTAGCCTTAAAGTTCAGATTACCCAAGATACAATAAACAGACCACATGAGTCTCAAGAAGAAAGACGAACGAAGTGCAGATTCTTCGGTCCTTCTCAGGAAGGGAAAATATATTACCTCTGTATAAAGTCAGTACTCACCTACTATGTGCGATGAATATTTTGCTGACTACATGCTTCAAGAATAACAGGAGCAGTCCTAAATACCACTAAATAAATCTGGAATTAATTTTTCAAGCTTTTTTATATCTATTATATAACTCATTATTAGTATTGTCCTACATATGGATTTAAAAATCTGGGATGCCTGAACACTGTTAACTTCTGTGCTTCATAAGGTTTGTATAGTCTAACATGGTTTATAATATTTCACCATATTGTTCCAATTGTCTATTAGAACACAGATTGTTCTAATTTGTTACTGTTAACAAATACCAAATTTATAAAATCACCTGGGATATTTTACCTCTGGTATAACTGGATTATTGTCTTGATTACATTAATATATGTATGGAGACTCATCATAATTATTTATGGATCTGTGTTACATAACTTGAAAAAGACTGCTAAACATTGGCAAATAAAACTTCATTCCTCTTTATCCATAATTACTGATGTCATGTGACCAGATCTTTCCATTTTCCTCTGCTGTGACTTTCTAGCAACTGTAGTACAAAATCCTTAAAGTTCCTCACTCACAGTATTTTATCATAATAGGAAAAGAATCCATGGCACAGTCCTTTCACAGTTTGTATTCCCTCTCTTGCCATCATGAAATCCCCTAACAAAGCATATAACTCCTAGGTTTTAGATTTTCTGTTGTTCCTTACTTTCTTTCCAGTGTGCATTTCTGTCTGTTCAACATTTAATCTCTTCTTCTACTTGGAACATTTCTGTTCTTCAAAGGTTCAAATCTTAGAATATATCTTTTATTAGGCTGCTTCTGGTCAGGTGACTCCTTTTAGGCCTAGCAATCATACTTTGCACTTAGCTGTACTGCAACACTTACCACAATGTACTTTAAGATTTATGTATGTCTGCTTCATATTTACTATACAGTGAGCTCTGTGGTAAGCTATGGTGGACCTAATTCATCTTTGTATTACCAGCACCCAGCCATATCTAACACAAAAAACATGTAAAAGAAGTTCTGAAATAGGTAAAAAAATATGAACTTCCTATTTACTCTTACTTATATTCTGTGTGTAATTGTCATTTCACCACGTATCTGCCTAATCATGAAGCACTTTCTAATGTCTGTTCTCAAACTTATTTATAACATTTTGTTAGTCACCACAACCCCATAGCTTCTGATGTTGGAAGTTATTTGATGCTAGGATTATTTGATAGATTATGTGTAGACATTCCAGTTTGGTTTGGTGCCTTTATTAGTGACAGCAGCTGCCATCATTTAGCTGTTCCCATGATTTCTTCCACTCTGAGGTCATAGATTAATTCTATAGCTAGCATTAATGGCTTGAGGCTTACAGTATATGTAATTTAGTATTGTTTTATCTATATTTATTATACAATGCATATTCTATAATGGTAGTTATTTCTTTAAAATTTTAAAACAAATAAGGTAATGTGTTTCATACACATATATAGTTGTATCATTTTAAAAAGTTTCTAATGAAATTCAGAAAAAATCATGTGGAAACTCAGTAAAACAGTAATATTTGTACATGTCAGCTACAAACATGAATGGAGTTTAAGTTGTGAATAAATAGGTATACTAACTCAGGGTTTTCTTCAGTGTTTTGTTTGTTTTTCTTTAGAAAGATCACATAAAATCTAGGAGGGCAAATCTGCTATTTGATAAGTTACAGAATATTAAAGAGACAAAGTTACCCTCTGGGACTTAAATTAGCATTTAATGATTTTAATTCGTTAAAATATTAAACACAACAATATTTTGGTAAAGTATAATTGCAGTAGTAGAAACAATAATGGTAAGCTATAAATTTTATAGTATACTTATTAATGCAATTCTCCACTTTTAACATTAATTTTATTTTATTTTTACTTATTCATTTTACATCCCACTCACTATTCTTCTCCAGATCACCCCCTCCCACAAATTTTCTCCCATTCCCCACCCCCATCTCCTCTGAGCAGGTGGGACCTCCCCTGGTTTTCTCCCAGATCCTGCCACTTCAAGTCTCTGCCAGGTTAGGGGCTTCTTCTCCCACTGAGGTAACACAAAACAGCAAGCTAGAACAAATCCAATGTACTAGCAACATATTTTGGCATAGTTCCTCCCTGTTCCAGTTGTTCAGTACCCACATGAAGGTCAAGCTGCACATCTGCTACATATAAGCAAGGAAGCCTAGGTCCAGCATATATATGTCCTTTGACTGGAAGGTCATACTCTAAAAGCTCCAAGGGTCCAGGTTATGTTATACTGTTGGTCTTCCTGTGGAGTTCCTATCCCCTTAGGGTTCCACAACTCTTTCTCCTATGAGTCCCTAAGCTCTATCCACTGTTTGGCTATGAGTCTTTGTATCTGTCTGCTGGGTGTAGCTTCTCAGAGGATAACCTGCTCTTATTTGTAATATTCTTTACATAAAAGAATATTAGCATGGATTCAAGCCCATTTTATTAGAGGGAAATCAATAGGGCAGGCCAGGTGTAAATCTCAGCAGATGCCAGGAGGAGGAGTAAAAGAAAAAAAATAGCGTGGTGAGCTATAGTCCTAAAATGCAGGCAGGCATAGTAATGTCTGCTAGCACAAGTATGGGAGTAGAAGATCTTCACATAGAAAGTGTAAGAATTCTCAGAGTTTCAAGTAAAACGAATATAAGAATTTGGATAGGTTTTGAGATAAAGATAAAATGGAGGAAATGAAAAGTTTACAAGGTATTTTAACTAAGAACTCATAAGAGTGGAGTGGTTTAGCCATTGAAGACCTTGGATTGAGGAAGGATTTTCTGCAGTATATACATACATTAATGGGATACTTCTCCCATTTTTTTGATATGTATTCAGGTGCATTACTTTTTTATGACTGTCTCCCATCCAAGTAATTAACAGGTCCAGTTGGGTCGTATTGTACATGAGGAAACACTATGTATGTAAGAGTTATGATCCTTTATGAAGTGTAGAATTCCATATCTCCACAATGGGCTTTTGATACAACTCAGATCCCACTTCTTTTAGAAATGTCCTGTAACAGAGTAGATTGGGGGGAAAAAGGACAAGTCAGAAGGGAATACATGTTTTAAAAAATAGCTTATTTATCCTAGAAGGAGTAGCTTTCTTATAATAGGCCTCATCCAAACCCTAAGACCTCACTTTCGTGTGGCATCTGAAATCGTTAATGTACAATGGGAATGTTTTAAAGTTAAGTAGAAATGAGAGTCCAAATCCAAAGCTGTTCATGAGTAGGAAGGCCCATCTTCAAAGACTGCCAAGCCTGTTAATGCTTAATACTCTATAATGTGATTGTTTTTTGTTTGTGTTTTTGCTTGAGTCTAAACAGTTTCATTTATTACAGAGAAGAGTTGCTCTGTTTATCTGTAAAGTGATTACAAATTGTGGGGATCTGTAAGCACCATAATTGTCTCCACAAATGATTGAAATGTTTAACATTGAGCATGCTTATCTTCACTGCCAGTAGAAATATGAGCAAATGGTAATTACTAAATAAAACAACTGTCATAGCACAACTAGCCTATTTATTTAGTGTTCTGTGTATGGGCAAGCTTTTTTAAATGCAGTGAACTAATACAATTTTCTAAATCTTGCCTCATCAAACACAAACCAATTGTCTCAATAATCAGCACCTTGAGGATTACATCAGAAACTGAGGGGGCATGGGCAAGATAACCAAATGGTATATATCTTATCCTTAATTGCCCAAGCTTAAAATTAGCAAGAAAATGCTTAGTCTCTAATTTCTGAAAAGTAAAGACAGCTGTGACTGTTTACTCTAAGTTTAGCACAGAATTGAACTGAATGGAAACAAGAAATGGTTTAAATGTGTTAGCATTTTAAAAACTTATAGTTCTAACCTGAACTCGTGTGTTTATTGTCTAAAAATAAATTCGGAAAAGTAGATGATGTCAGTCTTTCTTGAACTGTATCCTCCATGTCTCTCCACCAATGTCATACAGCCCACTTTACAAAGCACCACCCAATTATCAACTCTAAAAAGTTTTTCATCCTAATTATTGGTAAATATATTAAGGGTTTTGTCCTATAATTATGTCTTTTGATAGCTGTCTTACAAGAATATTTTTTTGATTTTTTTAAATTTACAGTTCAAATGTTATCCCCTTTTCTGTTTTCCCTGTACATAAATCCCCTATTCCATTCCTCCTCCCCCTCCTTCTATAAGGCTGTTACCCCACTCACCCACTTATCCCTTCCCACCTCCCAGTCCTGATGTCCCCCTACATTGGGACAAACAAGAAGTTTTAATAATTGAATTTAAAAACAGAAAAACCTTCCAGAATGCATATATATATATATATATATATGTGTGTGTGTGTGTGTTAAAATCATGAAGCTGATTTACTATTGATTTTCTATGAAATAAAAACAGATTACCTATTCAAATTTATTAATTTGTTATTGCAATAAATAGCTACCAGTGCTGTTTGTGAAGTTCATTACAAGGGTCCATGTATGCTACTATACAGGACTTGTTTCCTGCTTTCAAAACTTGATGCATAGTACAATCCAATATTAAACACATAAATAAATATTTCTATAACACCATTTCTGATAGGTTACAAATCCATATCCAAAAACTATTGATAAATTGAGCTAAAAATTAGAACTGGTGTTATTAAAGGAATAACTATTTTAACCGACTCTCCCTATTTAATAAAATTTAGCCTAGGATCTGGAGTAATAAAATAATTGTCAGTATTCAGCTCTGGGGTTTCTTAAGTGTTGTAGGAGTCCACTGTCATGAACAATTTGTTAAACAGGCATGAATGTATATTTGATAAGTGGCCCTCGGCTTGTACTTGTGAAGAATGAGCCCTTAGAAAATAATTTGCAGCCAGAAATTATTTCGTTTTCTCTATCTACCTTTTAGTTCATAAACTGGCAAAACCTAATTTAACAAATGATAGAAATTATATTTTAGATATAATAATAAAAGATATTGGTAATTTGACATACATTATTAATTAAAAGCATTCCCCATGCAAATAACCAGTGTTGTCAATCTGCTATTAGCATTTGAAAGTTATATTTAAGGACTTTGAATACATCAAATGGAATTACATACATTTTAAAGGATAAGATATAAATCTATACTTTTAGAAGTCAGCTAAGTTTTTAAATCTCGGTATTATTCTGTTTTATTTTAAAATATGTGTTTTAAAATAATGTATGATCTATGTGGAATGACTGACCTAATTTCCACTAAAATACCTTATTAAAACATTTAAATCATGTTATATTCATTAAAATTATCACTCAAAAATATTTTATTTTTGTGAGTAAATATTCTACCAGATTTTAATTTCTGTTGCTATAGGTGACTTTTGTTAACCTCTTTTAACATATATGTGGCAATTGGGAATAATGGACTTGGCTTAAATATTTAAAAATCATTTTGTTACAGTTCTTTAATTAAAAATCTATATATTGTTAGCTGAAATTTTCAGTTAAAAGAACTGTCCTGGCATTAAACATTAGTTAAGTCTAATTGATGACTTGAAACTTTACATGTTATGGAACCATGGAAATGTTGCAGGTCCAGGGAAACCATTTTTGACTATTTTAGCCTCTCAAGTAGACATTTATTGCCCAGCGCTGTTTGAGATAACATCCACCACTGTGACTACAAGAGAAATACATCTAGAATGTCAGTTCAAAGCCACAAAAACTATGAGTGTCATTACATAGAATCGGTATCCTCTAATAGAGATTTTGCTGTAACTAGCCTAAATAAGTTTTTTTCATTTGATATTAAATGTTCATGAAACTATTACTATGCTGAACACACTTTTTGATTATGCTCCCAGGCCACTCATCTTTACCTCTGGATTACATTATTTCATATTTACTTTGTTTGGAGAGCTTTATCAATACCACTACTTCTTAAAATTTTCTTCTGTAAAAATAAAGATAACTGGTATCATTGCTGATTGTTATTTTCTTTAGGGTGAGTTAATGCTTACAATTTTTTTAAAATTTTTTGACATTTTGTTCTAAATTTTTAATCTGTACATATGTTCAAGATTATTTTATAGTTAAAAATCTATTTCCTCATTTTTTGTTTTGTCTTTCTCTATCATGCTTTTAAAAATACCTTTATTTAGTTTTGTTTGAGAATTTTATACATGCTTATAATGCCTCGATCATATTCACAGCACATGTCTTCACCATAAATTCTTTACTTATTTTTCCTTCTACATTCCCTCCCCTAACCTGCTTCATTGGTTCTTAAATGTACAAAACCTCATTAATGGGGGGAGGATGGGGAGGGGAACATCCATATGGAAGGGGAGGCAGAGGGGGGAGGGGGATGTTGGCATGGAAACCTAGAAAGGGAATAACAATTAAAATGTAAATCAGAAATACCCAAGTTAATAAAGATGGAGGAAAAAAAAGAAATGAGGAATGGTTATACCTCCAGCAGATTGTGATTGTTGTTGTTGTTGTTGTTGTTGTTGTTGTTGTTGTTCAGGATTGTTTTAGCTTATCCCAATTTGATGTTCTTGTTCTTTCCATATGAAACTGAAAATGTCCTTTCAAATGTGTGATGAATTGTGTTGGAATTTTGATGGGGGTTGTATCCAATTTATACATTGCATGTCCATTTTCACTATATCAATCCTACTAATCCCTAAGCACGGGAGATCATTCCATCTGTTTATATCTTCTTTAATTTCATTCTCCAATGTCTTACAGTTGCAGTTACACAAGTCTTTCATGATTTTGATTGGCATTACCTCAAGATATTTTATAATATTTAAGGCTTTTCTGAAAGGTGTTGTTCCCTAAATTTTTTCAATCCATTTATCACTGGTATAGAGGAGCACTACTAATTTTGTGAGTTCATTTCGAATCCAGTTGCTTTGTTGAAAGTGTTTATGAGCCATAGGAGTTTCAAACTAGAATTTTGAGGGTTACTTGTACATACTATCATATTGTCTGTTAATAAAGATAATTTGGCCTCTTCAAAAAAAAGTACAAAACCTCAATGAGTCAACTTACTGTTTGCTACTTGTATGTGCAAAGATGAGGCAGAGCTATTCGCAATTGATGGTTGCTGGAAGAGGGGAATCATTCTTTTTTTTAGCTAAGCATCTACAGAGGTTATCCTTGCTCTAGTACATTGGTTTCAGAGTTTTCAACTGAGAATCAAAACTCTGAGCTGATATTTAAAAATAATTTATCTTTAGACATCTCATTTTTCTTAACATTGTCTTTCTTTACAAGTTTTAAGTTTAATGCTTTACGGCCATACAGAATGATCTGCTTGGTACCCACTTTCTTGTTTTTGTTTTTTGTTTTTTGTTTGTTTGCTTGTTTTCTTTTCATTTTATTTTGAATATACTTATTCCCTGCGAACAATATAAATTTTGATAAAAAACCTCTTAAAATGGAGATCATTTTAATTATAACCCAGGAGACTCATATCCAAAGCACAATTCCACAGAATTTTGGTTCACCGATGAATGATTTTTTAAAGAAAATATAAGCTATCAGTAGTTTTGTAAAGGTCTTGACTTTATCTAAGGACCTAATTCTCATTTCTCACTTCCTATGAACCTAAGACAAAACCACAAGCCCTTTCACTGCAAACCAATCAAAGAGTTTGAGAACCTGTAAATCCCTCCTCCATTAATGTTATCACCAGAGCAGTCTATAATTCAGGTTTGTCTGTTCTGTTCCTCTGAAAGCTGCTTTCATTATTGTGATGTAAATAAATCATTAAGGTAGTAGTATTATGTTTTTCCAGCTGTTCGATGAATTTTGTGTCAGATTTTAAACTCTGTCATATTATTAGAAATATAGATTTCACACTCCTGAAAATTGTATTAATTTTGCGCAGCACAAAACTCACATAAGTAGCTGTTTGCCCTATGGAATATTTGCATTTTACAAAGATAAGGGCATATTTCAGCAGAGACCTGGTCATTTCTCTGAAAGTTTCGTTTGTTACTTTTATCTGGAATTTTCTTTATAATATGTCAGGTTACCTTCTTTTTTTCCAACTGAACATTCCTAGTACTTCAGAAGAAAAGGATATATGTTTTTTTAAAAACTCACAAAACTTTGCGTCTTCCTTGAAATCGACTTTATGGGAAATTTTAAATTAATTCAGCATAAAAATGAGATTTTTCAACAGACAGAAACCAGGAACGCAGTCCACAACTGGACAAACCTCGTAGACATTTACAACACAACCCCTGCACATATGATTGTTTCAGAAGGCATTGCTGAAAATGAAGCAGAAAGAATGAAAGGTCCAGAGGACATAGAAATATGCTGTGAGACTTAGAGTTTTTACTAGTAATGGCAACATAAACAAGACTTGAACAATTACAGTCTCAATAGATATGTGAAGAAAAGAGGATAAATCTCTGTATCTCATTCACAGACAATGACTTACAGCTAAATAATGACTTCTGAGAGATCAAGAGGTAGCTTTCCCAGGGAAAAGCACCTTAATTGGTCATCAGATATAAAGCAGTTATGGGTAGGGCTGGAGAAAGCAAAGATGGAATAAGGGAAATATATTCTAATTAAAATATATTATTGAACATAAATTAAAATAAAGCAAAACATGAGAGATGAAAACAAATTTTGATTTGAATACATCAGAGTAAAGCAAAATGAGCCTCTCCAAAGGTGCCTAAGGTTCAATTTCACAAAGCTCTGATATTTCTATACCAAAGGACACTTTGTAAGTATAATTCAGAGTAAATCATTGTTTGGCAGCTGGAGAGATTCCTAAAAGAATAAAAATTCCACTTAAGACAAAAATATTTGACTTACCCTTTCATGGCACCCACTTGGTAGCTCATAAACATCTGTAAGTCTAGTCCCAGGGAATCTAACACCCTCTTATTGCCCCATGGGCATCAAACATGTACATGCTGCATAAGCATTCATGAAGACAAATGCTGCTAATAAAGTTTTATATATATATATATATATATATATATATATATATATATATAATTCTTTAACATCAGAAAATAGTTATGTTATGCAAAACTACATAATTCAATAGATATTTAAGAGAGAAAAATTAAATATAAAACATGTGTAAGAAGGAACATGAAAGCAATGCTTCTTTCAACATTAGGAAATAGATCCTTAGATCAGGAAAGAACCTTTTCCTTGCCTAGAAAAAAGAAAGACAGAGACTGTCCTCTAGAGACTGCAGAAGGTTCCATAACTATTTTGTCCCCATTATTTCAGTACAATAAGGATTTACAAACTATAATAGATTTGTATCATCTTTAACAACTAAAGTTTTGATAGGCTTTAACAGTAAGAGAAAAGCAATATATACATAACATGAATCAGGTGTTGTGTATTGACATTAGCTGTGGCAATGACTTTGTGAAGACTGCATGAAAGGGGTTGAATTGAAAATAAATTTGGTATATATGGGATACAATTAATTTGAATATAGTAACTTTATTTTCTTAAAGTAGCTTGAAGTTTTAGATATTTATATTTTGACAGGTACCCATAACGATAACCAATGAAAATTATGTCACTTGGAAATACCATGATTTTTAGATGAGATGGTCTATTTTTTTTTTCTTACCTCATCTCATAAAATCTACTTTCAAGAAGAGGCTGAGGTTAACTGTGCTGAAATAAGCTTATGTGAGCTAATCACTGAAAGAAATAGATTCTTAAGGAATGAAGCCAGATATGAAAGTGGGAGAGGAGGCATCTGCTGTCCTCAGTGTGCTGGTATATATCCCTGTGGGAGGCTGAAAAACATCTGTGCCTCATAAAACTCTTCCATGAAAGAATTATGCTTCTTCACCAGACATTTCAAGCTCTTAAAAAGGATGCATTTAAAAATGAGAGTTTTCCTGTACTAGCATTTAACTTAGCATTTAGCTTATTTTTCTGCTGAATTAATTTAAAATTTCCCATAAAGTCGATTTCAAGGAAGACGCAAAGTTTGTGAGTTTTTAAAAAAACATATATCCTTTTCTTCTGAAGTACTAGGAATGTTCAGTTGGAAAAAAGAAGGTAACCTGACATATTATAAAGAAAATTCCAGATAAAAGTAACAAACGAAACTTTCAGAGAAATGACCAGGTCTCTGCTGAAATATGCCCTTATCTTTGTAAATGCAAAAATCTCATTCTTTCATGACTAATGAGATTTATACTTATCTATGAATATAGTGATATATTTTAGAAAGTAGTTAGGAATTAATCTGGTCTTGTAAAGTTGTGGTTTATGTTCCCTTCTAAGACCTATAAGCTCAAATTTGACTAAGCAATTAGGAGTATAATCAATCCTATTCAGTCACTAATAGTGTTGCCATGAAAGGGTAAGTCAAATATTTTTGTCTTAAGTGGAATTTTTCTTCTGTAAATGTAGTTAGGTGAATATTTAAGAAATATTTATTGATTAGAATATTTAATGAATACTTATTGAGCAAAAGCATGAAATTATCTGAGACATTATTAGAATTAATTATATTGGGTAAGGAGTTATGTCAAAGTTTAAGAGCACTTGTTTCTCTTCCAAATAACTATTCAGTATGCAATAAACGTATTAGGTGGCTTCAAGTGATCTCAGAACTTCTTGTGGCCTCTGTGGGTACCTACATATGTACACTTATACCAGAGAGACACACACAATCAATGAACTAATTGCTGTCTTGTGTTTATACTAAATGAGCAATTACTTGTATATACTAACTATAAAATTCCTTATGCATGTTCTTGAATATTTCAATTAAATTATTAAAGTTTCTAAATATCGTGGTAAATAATCTATACTACTAAGCACAATTCATGTTATATATTAAAAAGAAACTCAAAGTTGTTATGTATTATAAAATTTTAGAATATTTTCATTTTTAATCTTTAAAATATTCATCCTGAGATCTCTCAGACACTGAGCCACCAACCAGGCAGCATACAGGAGCTGGTCAGAGGTCCCTGACACCTATACAGAAGAGGACTGTCTGATTTGCCATGTCTGGCCTCAGTAGGACAAGACATGCCTAACCCTTCAGAAGGCCTAATGAAGGGAAAAGACCTGGCAGGGGGAGCATCTTCTTGTAGACAGGAGAGAGGAGAAATGGGATGAGGAACTGTGGGAGGGCAGACCAGAATGGGGTCCACTTTGTCTTATTTATTTTCTCTTATCTTTTGACTATCCAGAGTTCTCTTTTTTCATAGTGAAGTCATTGAATTGTAAAGTATTCAACTAATATATCTTAAAATATTTTAATTTAATGTATATTTTCCTTTATTTGGTTGCTAAGATATAGAATATCATCATCCCCCTCATTTAAAGTTCATTTATTTTATGTTTTGAAATTATAATTGCATTTCTTCATCTTTCCCTTTCTGCATTTCAGATCCCTCCATATATACACTCTTTCCTCCCTTGCAAATTCATGGACTCCTTTTCCATTGTTTTCTACACACACACACACACACACACACACACACACACACACACACACACACATATATTCATGAATACACATATATTTATGTATTTCAAATTATAACCTATTCAATCCCTATAATGCTACATATATTTTTTTTTTCATTTTTTCAGGCAAGGAGGTTTAACCCTGCACAAAGTACTATAGGCAACTAAGAAATGTTGATGATGTAAGAAAGTCTTCCCCAGGGAAGAAGAATGCAGATAATTATCTAATATTGAATCATCTTTCTTTGCTTAAAAATATTATTGACAATTTACTTCTCTTTTATGAAAATAACAATAAGTTAATTATACTAATTTATTTTCAGTAATCAAATTGTCCATTGTAATTGTAATATATATATCACCTGAATTAGTTTTGTTTAAATAGGAAAAGTCAAAATTTCTTAAGTACACAAAAGTATGAAGCTGATGAAGTGATCAAAATTATGCAAGATTTGATTAAGTAAACTGTGTGGATATTATGCAATTACTTTAATCAGAAGAATAGTCTGTACTGATAAATCTAAATTAGAATATCTTAATTTTTTTATCCTCGTTTTTCTATTGTTACCTTTTGAGAGAATTAAACTAGTTTGCAATTTCTATGTACTTCCTATTGTCTCCATGCTAAATACAACACAGTATTTGACAAAGATTTATTTACCTGTTAGACAACATATTCAGTCAGCTAGCCAGGAAAATTTACATTTTTACTAATTTCTTTCAAAATTAAATGATTGGCTGTTGACTTTTTTCTTGTAGTTATTCAAATTTAAAGTTAAAATGATATATTTTATACAGTGATATACTGTGGCATGCAAGAAAAAAATACAGCATCAACCTCACCTTTGATATGTATGAATTTCAAACAGAACAGGGAGTTTGCTGTGAAATCTTTGTGTCTTATAGAATTGCCACAGAAGCTATATTCATAAAGTATCACCAACATGACTGTCTGCATATGACCTGACCAAGGACAACAATAGATATGCTAATGTGGGCTAAAGAAAGTTTAAGGGGAAACCTAATCCTCCCACAGAGAAATAAAAGCAACTGTGGAGAGCAAGAGAAATAATCTTCTCTAAGGCCAAACACAACAATTGGTTATCCAATACCACTGGACATTAAGTAACATCAAACAGACTGAGCATATTGTATTTTTGTATTTATTAAAATGGTTTACAGTATATGGTTGAAATGACCTTGAATCTGGCAGTTATTCATTATATGAGCCTCGTTGTTTCAGCTGTACAAATCTGATGTTTGAGTTGTGGAGGATTCCTAGAGAGCTGTCAGTCTCCAACCTATGTTGGAATCCTGATGAATTTGAATTTAATTCTGTCCACAGCAACATGATTGGTATACATGCCAGTGAGTGTGCAGGCAAAAAGCAGAACTTCTTTCTTTGTATAGGGCTTCCACCAAAAGTTGTAGCTCAGTCAATCCAGCGCAGGTGTACCCAGCAGCTTGAGTTTTAGTTGATTCCAGATGTATTTTAGTTGACAACCTATATAAGTCATTGAAAGTCTAAACCTTGTCAACTTGGCATATAATCACATCCCTTAAGCCACATTTAATTTAGAAATGTAAACCACAATCAAGTCAGAATTCTGACTGATATGATGTAATGAATGCAATGTACAGCTAAAAATACCATATCAGTTTTAGAATATGTAGCAATGTATTTCTAGTCTTTTATTCCCTAATAATTTAAATATAATAAGACATATATATATATATATAACAATCACTGATATTATTACACACAACATTATATTACAGAGCAAACTCATAGAGGAAAGAAAATGTAAATGTAAGCTTAATGTATCTGTTTATATGTGCAAACATATTTTAAACAAAATAGAACAGAAGTGTTCATATCTATTATAATTCACAATATTGTAATGTTCAGATGGCCTTAGATGGTATTTATATTACCTTTTTTCTCTACTATAGTCTATATTTCCTCCAGTCTCAGCAAGTACTTTAGCAGGTGTTAGCTTTTTTACTTGTAGAAGGGACATATATATGTATTCATGAAGGGGTGGTCCTTTTGTCACTGTGCTTTTATGATTTTTACTTTTTTATTCTTTTTTGAGATTATAATATAATTACATATTTTGCTCTCCTTTCACCTCTCCAAACATTTCCATATAAACTCGTGCTGTCTTTCAATTTTAAATTTCTTTGTTATTAATTATGGTTACACGCATAGATCTTTATCTAGATCTTTATCTACATATATGCATATATATATGCCTATATACAACTTTCTTAGTCTATATGATGTTACATGTAAACATGATTTTAGGGATATTTGATTTTGGTTAACCAATTGATGTGTGTTATTCCCTGACAAAGAGTATTTCTCCCGCTGTAAGAATGTTTTAGTTGCACGTAATTCTTAGTGTAGGATTGATTTAAGACCATCAGAAGTCCAAGTGACTAGGAAATCTGAGCTTCCACTTCAATGAAATATGTACTGTGTTTCCTGGCAGGGGTGCTCCCACATCAGGAGCCAGTACTTAGGAAAATGCTAAGCAATTACACCTTAAGGACCTAGGAACAGAATGTGAAACAATTTTCATTTCCCTAAACACATGGCCAGTCACATAGTTTAATTTGAAAGAAAAATATTCAGATGTACAATTGCATACGTAGTCATCACTATGAAAATGGCTTGGGAATCCCTTGAAAACCTGCCTCAGTAGAGACAAACTTCTGTGATGTCAGGTTAGAAAGTAAAGATTGAAAGGTGATTCTACCTGCAAAGTGAAAGGGTAGGAGCATAGCCAGACTGAGGCACGGTAGGGATGATTCATGGGTCCAGAGAGGTGTTAGTAGAGTACCCTGAATCAAAAAATTGAAGAAACCCAAATGGAATCCTTCGGAAAATGGTGAGTTCTCTGCCTGTGGTTGCTCAATGCATCATGTTTCTTATTTTGGCATTCTCATTAGCCATCCAATGACTCCCCAAATATACAAAAAATGACATTGAGCCCTTTATTAATGTCACTGAAATTCTTTGTCATCTAAGGAGTGTTGTTCTGAATAATGTTCTTGGATTTGATTTTGCTATTCAGTTCCTCTAGGAATTTTTATAAGTTGTTCCTCATAGTTTAAAATCATGGGGCCAACATTTCTTTCTTATATTTATTAATATTTAGGGTCTCATTTTGATAACCAAGGTTAGGTTCTAAATAAGACAGCTAATATTGAATGGATCAAAGTTTCAGCTTCTTCCTGGGAATGTTAAAACTATGATTTTTGACTATGATAGATTTCTCTCTTCATTATGAGTATAAATGGAGATCTATTTTGAAGTATACCCTGACACCAGCTTTTTTTAATCAATTAATGTAACCTTATATCAAACATTTAATGAAGTTCCAAATTATATTAGATATTGCAATTAGCAATGTAAATTTAAGAGTGAAAAAATTAGTTGTGTTTTTTCTTATGAAGAAATTAGTTATACTAATGTTCATTTGCAGGTTTACTAAACATTTTTCCAATCAGCCTCAATTTATGTGCAAAGATGAGCATACTCAGCAAATGAAGGTGAAATTTGTAGAAGTTTAACTTTTTTTTCAGATTAACAAATTTGCCAAGTCTATGTTCTTGTTAATTAGTTTCACAGTGTGATAAACCGGTTGCACTCTGAAATTCTGAAATGCAATTTTGAGCATATATTACCCACTGCTTTTAACATGCAGTCAGGAAATATAAACAGGGCCTCCACTTTCAAGTTTTTATTTATTTCAATGATTAAGAAAATTTGTTATGACTACCACTGTTTTAAATTATACTTTTCCAGATGGGCAGCTGCATGTTAAGTGGATAATGAGCATTTTTTTCTTTTAATTTAAGAATTATACTAAAACATAGATTACTCTCTTGGATATTAGATTTGCCATATCATTTTAAGAAATGCAAGGTGAAGAATGTAGGAGAAGGAATATACCACTACACTGAAACCATGTTTCTGTGAAATCATAAGGAGAGTGCTGAACAGTAATGGAAACCTCATTTTATCAGGAAATGATAAATCAGGTGTAAAACTGACAAAATTACTTAGCCAGGATGCTTCCAAGGAAACATAAAGGAATCAGCTTGTTAGGATATTCCTCACTTCTCCTTATCTGAAGAAGTATTGTTTCTGTCTGCTAATTGGTCTAGCATAATTTATACTTAAATTTATTAATGTCATATACAAAAATTTGCCTGCTGTGCTTGTTCAATATAAACTTATCTTCCACAGCCTCCTGTCAACTATTTCAAAGGCTTCAATTAAAAATATTTTCTTTATAAAGCTGCCAGAAGAATGTTATATTTATAACTATTCCATTTTCTCTCCTGTGTTTCTGTGTCACTAGGGTATGGCTTTAAAATATGTATATTTGTTTGAAGCTCTTCCCTACTTTCTCTTCTATTAATATCAGTGTATCTGTTTCTCTGTGGAGGTCCTTCATCCACTTGGACTTGAGCTTTGAACAAGGCAATAAGAATAGAAAGATTAGCATTCTTCTACATGCTGACCATCAGTTGAACAGCATCATTTTTTGAAAGTGCTATCTTTTTTTTCCACTAGATGGTTTTACTCCTTTGTCAAAGATCAAGTGACCATAGGTGTTTGAGTTAATTACTGGGTCTTAAATTCTATTTCATTGATCTACCTGCCTGTCTCTGTACCAATACCTTAGAGGGTTTTTTTTTATAACAATTGCTCTGAAATACAGCTTGAGGACAGGGATGGTGATTCCCCCAGAAGTTCTTTTATTGTTGAGAATAGTTTTTGCTATCCTGGGTTTTTCCTTATTCCAAATGAATTTGCAAATTGCTCTTTCCAATTCTATGAAGAATTAAGTTGGAATTTTGATAAGGACTGCATTGAATCTATACGTTGCTTTTGCCAAGATGGCCATATTTTACTGTATTAATGTATTAATGTATTTTACTGCTAATGCATGAATGTAGGAGATGCTTCCATCTTCTAAGATCTTTCATTTCTCTATTCAGAGACTTGAAGTTATTGTCATATGAATTTTTCTCCTCCTTGGTACACCAAGCTAATTTATATTATTTGTGACCATTGTGAAGGGTGTCATTCCTAATTTCTTTCTCGGGCTATTTATCCTTTGAGTATAGGAAGGCTACTGATTTGTTTGAGTGAAAGTTTTATCCAGGCATCTTGCTGTTTATCAGGTTTACCAGTTCTCTGGTGGAAATTTTGCCATCACTTAAGTATACTTTCATATCATTTGCAAATAGTGATATTTTGACTTGTTCCTTTCCAATTTGTATCTCTTTGATCACCTTTTGTTCTCTAATTGTTCTGGCAAGGACTTTGAAGACTATAATGAATAGGCAGGGAGACAGTGGGCAGCCTTGTCTTGTCCTCAATTTTAGTGGAATTGCTTAAAGTTTCTTTCCATTTAGTTTGATTTGGGCTACTGGTTTGTTGTATATTGCTTTGAACACTTGGACAAGGGGGAAATTTTCCTAAACAGAACACTAATGGCTTGTGCTCTAATATCAAGAATCAACAAACTGGACCTCATAAACTTCAAAGCTTCTGTAAGGCAAAGAACACTGTCAATAGAACAAAATTGCAACCAACAAATTGGAAAAAGATCTTTACCAATTCTTTATCTGAAAGAGGGATAATATTCCATATGTAAAAAGAACTCAACAAATTAGAATCCAGAGAATAAAACAACCCTATTAAAAAATGAGGTACAGGTTTGAACAAGAATTCGCAACTGAGGAATATTGAATAGTCTTGAAGCACCTAAAGAAATGTTCAAAATCCTTAGTCATCAGGGAAGTTGAAATAGAAACAAACCTGAGATTCTACCTCATACCTGTCAAAACAGCTAAGATCAAAAACTAGTTGACAGCAGTTGCTGGAAATGATGTGGAGAAAGAGGAACACTCCTCCATTGCTGATGGGATTGCAAGCTGGTACAACCACTGTGGAGATCAGTCCAGAGGTTCCTCAAAGAATTGAACATACTACCAATGGACCCAGCTAGAACAACTTCTGGGAATATACTGAAAATATGATGCAACATATAACTAGGATACATGTTCCACTATGTTCACAGAAGCCTCATTTACAATAGACAGAAGCTGGAAAGAACCTAGCTATCCTTCGTGAGAGAAGTTGATACACAAAAAGTGGTACATTTCCACATGGAGTACTAGTCTATTAAAGAATTCATGAAATTCTTAGGCAAATGGATGGAACAAGAAAATATCATCCTGAGTGAGTTAAGCCAACCACAAACAAACAAACAAACAAACAAACAAAGAACACATGTTATACACTCACTGATAATTGGATATTAGCCCAAAAGCTCGAATTACCTAAGATACAATCCACAGACCACATGAAGTTAGGGAAGAAGGAATACCACAGTGTGTATGCTATAGGCCTTCTTACAAGGAAGAACACAAATATTCATAGGAGGAAATATGGAGACAAATTTTGGAGCAGAGACTGAAGGAAAGATCATCCAGAAACTTCCCTACCTGGGGATCCATCCCCTATACAGTCACCAAACCCAGTCACCATTGCTGATGCCAAGAGTGCATCCTGAGAGGAGCCTGGTATAGCTGTCACCTGAGAGGCTCTGCTAGATCCTGGCAAATACAGAGGCAGATGTTTGCAGCCAACCTTCAAACTGAGCCCAGGGACCTGATTGGACGAATTACAAAAAGGACTGAAGGAGCAGAAGTGCTTTGAAACCCCATAGGATGAAGAATAGTATCAAACATTCAGTCCCCCAGAGCTACCAGGGACTAAACCACTAACAAAAGAGTACACATGCAGAGACTGATGGTTCCCACTGCATATGTAGCAGAGGATGGCCTTGTAGGACATCAATGGGAGGAGAGGCCCTTGGTTCTCCAGTGCAGTGCAATTTCAGGGCTGGGAGGAGGGATGGAGTGGGTGGGTGGATTGGTGAGCATCCTCATAGAAGGAGATGGAGGGCGTATGGGATAGGAGTTTGCCAGAGGGGAAACCAGGGGAAAAGATAACATTTGAAATGGAAATAAATAAGATATCTAATAAAAGAAAAAGACTGCATTAGTCTATACCTTACATAATGTGTACATTTAAGTTATACAAATTTATATTTTACTATACATGTACAGTGTGATATGCTTACATGATCATGCAATTGGTATAGCAGTCACCTTCTACAGTTGTATGTTATATCTGTGTGGCATAAACATATGAGTTCTGTGGTAAAAGAAAATTCCAGGCATATTTTACATTAACTGTAAACATAATGGTGCATATTATAAGATTTTATTCAGTATGTAACAGAAATTTATGTCTTATTACCAATATAACTACTTTTCCTCTAACCCCCCAAGTACCGATAACCACTATTCTGAAATCTGTTTTGAGGTAAAATGCACATTAAAAGATGTTGTGTAAATTTTTTTCATGTGTGTAAATTATTTCACTGAGCAATTTCCTGGATCATTTTTGGTCTTACAATATGCAAGATCTTTTAAAAATATGTGGCAACAGTTCTTTTTATGTTTAAATATAAACATACATGCATAGATATCAATTTTTCTGTATCTATTTATCTAGTAATAGGTACTTGGGTTGTTTCAATATTTTGGACAAGGTGACTAGTATAACAATGCACAAAAGAATACAAGTACATCTTTAAAATACACTTTTGATCTCCTTTGGACATATATTTTAAAAAAAGTTACTGGATAGACTTGTACTTTTAGTTTTCCTTTTGGTGTATGGATATGTGCTCATCATGTATGCATGTGTGTATGCATGTTAATGTATATAAACTTGTGTGTATGAGTGTGTCAGAATTTGTTACTGAGTGTGTTCTAACATTCTTCTCATGATGGTACATAAATTCAACAGATAGGTTTGGTTTGTGTATAGCTAACAAACGTCAATGTATTTTAGAAAATCCAAGTTTATTTCAATTAGTAAAATTAGACGTGTTTTTCATTTTATTTCTTTTCAAAATAGTTCTTGTTGTTCACTTTTTGTAGCTTCCAGTTAAGATTAATTGAAATATTAATACATCATTACTGCTTGATATACAATATTTTCCATTTTAGCTGCTGTATTTGAAATTGAAATAATTATATGTATTCTATTCTAACTTTCAGACATACTAAAAAGTAACAAAACAGTACTGTGTAATACAAGGTCTGAGAAAACTTTAAAAAGAATAAAAGTTATGTGTTTTCTTCCATACAGAATTCTGGGACATATGATTTTAATAAGAAGCATCATGAACTGTTTTTGTTTCAACCACTTTGCTGAAACCGTTTATCAGTTGTAGAAGCTCTTTACAGAATTTTGGGGTTCCTTATGGATACTATCATATCATCTTCGGTAGTGATCTCTTGACAACTTCTTCTTTGCCAATTTTTATTCCCTTGATATTCTTTTGTTGTCATATTGCTATAGTTAGAACTTCGAGTACTATATGGAATAGGTAAGGGGAGAGTAGGAATCCTTGCTTTGTCCCTGATTTTGGTGAGATTGTTTCAAGTATCTCAACATTTAATTTGATATTGGCTGTTGGCTTGCTGTATATTGCTTTTATTGTGTTTGGGTCTAGGCCTTGAATTCCTGTTCAGTCCAATACTTTTTAACATGAAGAGGTATTGTATTTTGTCAAATGCTTTTTCAGCATCAAAGGACATGATAATGTGAATTTCTTATTTGAGTTTGTTTATATAGTGGATTATGTTAATGGATTTTTGTATTTTGAACCAACGTTGCATCACTGCAATGAAGCCTACTTGATCATGATTAATTATAGTTTTGATGCGTTCTTGGATTTGATTTGCAAGAATTGTATTGAGTAGTTTTTGCACTGATTTTAAAAAATGAAATTGGTTTAAATTTCTCTTTTTTGTTAAGTCCTTGTGTGGTTTAGGTTTCAGAGTAATTGTGGCAACATAGCATCAACATATATGTCTTATAGAATAATTGCGAAATTGTTCCATTATTCATTCTGTGCTTTTAAATATATAGTCAATGACACGGATTTTCTTCCTTCAATTATAAATTAATCAAAACTATTACTATGTAGGCACTATTTTAAACTGTAAGTTCTCTTATCAGCATATTAATTCATGATCTAGAAATGTCTACAAAAGGGTTTGTAATTTTTATCAGAAATATTTTTAAATCATTACATATATAGTTTTTTTTTTCATTTTTATATAAATACTAGATATATCTTAATTTGCCAGAAGACCAACAAATACTTTATTTGTAGGTCATGAGTAAAACATTCCTTCACTCAATATTTGCTTTTCTGTTTGTTTGTTTGGTTTGGTTTTTACCTTTTTAAAAGAGAGAAATAGGGTAAAGTTTAGAAAGTTGTATATTACAATTGAATATGAAATGTTCTTCATAGCCTCATGGTTTTGGATATTTGTTACCTCTGAGAGTGTTTGAGAGTACCTTTGCTAAATGTTATGAACCATTAACATTTGGAGATGTGTGGAGAAATTTTAATCCAGTAACATAACTACACTAGGAAGTGATCACATACAAAATCCTTGGTCTGTGTGATCCATCTGAAATGCAGACACACCCTTAGTACACACATTCAATCCCAAACAATGAAGTCTAATTGAGGGACAAACAAAGTGACAAATCATGAGAATAGACTATAGAGTAGAAAGTGAAGCTACTTAAGAACAGTGCAGAGAGAGAAGACAAGTTGGTTTCATTTGAGTTTGTGCAATTCCCTCAAGTTTGTGCAGTCAGTACAAATAAGGTTCCGTTCATGAAGTTTAGAAGCAGTTTGTCCAAGCAACAAAATTCAATCAGCGGCTGAAAGAAGGCAATTGAACCAGTCAGCTTGGAGAGGGGTTTGAGCAGAATGGCTGAGTTGACCCAAGAAGACAGAGTACAGAGAGTTAGAAAGGGTGATTTTATTCAGCAATAAGTCTTAGAAGGTGAAATATCATAAACCTAAGTGAATAGAGACAGATTCTGAAGCCACCAGGGTCCAGACTTTTGAAAGATTAGATTGTGTGGAGGCTAGAAGCTTCTAGGCCTAGAGACAGAAATGTTCTGAACTTATGCCATCCATGTATTCTTAAAAGTTGGATATGACTCTAATCTCATCCTTTCATCTGAGGAAATAAAAATGAAATTTACAAAGACTTAACTAGAGCAAGTGGGTCATTGAGGTTAGAGGAATTTTAATCTAGCAACGTTGCTTCTCTAGCAGGAAATCCCATCCAAAGACCTCCTAGATATATATGATAAGGCTAGAATGAAGACATATTCTGGATTACAGTGTGATCTGGCTGGAATACAGACACAGCCTGTCTGTATTTAATCCTGAACAATGAAGGTAAAATTAGTTTGTAGAAGGAACTGGCCATGTTTGAAATAAACATCTAATTGAGGGGCAGACAAAGTAATGAATAGGAGAGAGATTTGATGCAATGAGTCAGAGATACTAATTCTAACTAGAAGAACACAGGAAGCAGAATCAAATTAAGACAGCAGTACAGAGAAAGCAAGAGAGCTAGATATAGAGAGAAAGACAGACAGACGGACGGACAGACAGACAGAGATCAGTTTTCAACAGGACAGTTTTACAGAGACATATGGCAGAGAGAACAAGCTAACCACAGGTGAGGACACAATGAACCAGAGAAAATGAAGGAGTCAGAAAATTAGAACAAATTCCCAGAGTTAGTTTGAGGCCAAGCAGAACAATTCAGTCAGAAGCAGAGAGAAGCCTGTTTGAATCAAACAGCTAGGAGAGGTGTTTGAGTCAGAACAGCTGAGTTGAACCAACCAGCCATAATTTAGGGAGAGTGAATTCATTCAGCAGTAAGCCTCTGAGACAATGTTTATACCAGGAGAATAAAAGATGCTTGTACAACTTGGGGTGAATCTTTAACCTTCACAAACAAATCCAACTTCCCTGTTTACTCCTCACTTCCTGAGTATGAATGTGACTACATTTGACCTATCTATCTTCTTTTTAATGAGAACATGATTCCTTATATACATCCATGCCTTCCCCACCAAGACAGACTCTTTTGCTCTGGAATTATGTGCAATAATAAATCATCTTCTATTCAGTTTCTTTCTTCAGAATAAGTCATAACAAAAACACAGAAATAAACTAAGACTTATAGAAAGGTAGAGTGGAAAATACAAAAAGATTTATTGATAAAAATAAAGGAAGGGGAAGCTACTTAACATTTAGAAGCAACATTAGATGGGACATCAAAATTGATTTAGTGGAATGAAGTTTTAACCATAATACATAATTATATGGTAACTGGGACTCTTGTCATTGGTAGAGACAGACATAAGCTTTCAACCTAACATTTTTTGTACAGTAATTAAACTACATGTTTAAGTCTCCTGTGTGAGTATTCAGACAACTTTAAACTAATGTTGACATACATGAAATTGCAGTAACTTAAAAGGTAAATCTAGCTCTTGTCTTTGCTCCTTTTAAACCTTAGAATCAACATGTTTCTTTGCCTTATATAAAAATAGTGTAGTGGTAGTGAATATATAGAACAGCTGTGTGTTCATAAAAAAACATGTGTTATTTTTATTTAATATAGGAATGTTGTGATGAGCAGCTGAGTGGCTTGTCTTTGGGAGACAGTCAAATGACAGCTGGTTTACCCTAGAAAATGTCTTACTAGAGAAACCCAGCTGTGAATATATGATAAGTCTTTAAATAGGCAAAGGCATGTTATCCTATATGTAAAATTGTTCCTCACATCTGTGCTGCTTTAGAAAGCATATTTTCTTGTATGTTGGATTAAACTAGAGAAATTACCTGAGAAAATGTAGAAGAAAGCTTTTTTTTTTTAACAACTGGAATAAAGAGGTAAAAACATCTTATGTAGTACACTCTCTGATTGTATAATATTACAGATACTTTCTCAGAGATAAGTACAGTTACTTGTAAGTAAATACTTAACGGATAATTTTATTTACAAAACAAATCCCCCATAAGTTTAAAAAGGCAGATATGGTACACCTTAGTACCACTGAAGAATTTCATATTACTTATATCAAAATCAAAGTTAATATCCATGGTTTTATCTATCAATCCTCACATTGATGCATTGATGACAAGGTATAAATGAATGTTCTTTTTGATGTTCTATGCTCTTCTGGTATCTTACTGGAAGAGGGCAGATTATTTCTAGATGACAGTAAATGTGGAAAGGAAGTCAGGTTTCCTTAACACTCATGCTTATATTGGGTCTGGAGAATTTGATTATGTATAGTAAACTTTGGTATAAAATGCCAGATAATAAACATTTCTATGGACACAAATAATACTACTGAAGAAATTCTTCTGGATTCAGTAGCATTTTATATTTTTTTGTGTTTAATGACTTACAAAATATGAATTCATGTTTTGTCAGGTTGTGAAATACATAGATAGGAGCAACCAAAACAACAACCAGTTGTTATAGCGAGGCACATAAATATTTTGTTATTAAACTGCCATCTACTTTGGCCTATTTCTGTAGTCTGTAGTCAAAATTCAAAGAAAAGGGATCTTCTTATAAAATGATTAGAAATTGAGTATGTGAATCATTATGTTTGGTTGATTCTCAATCCTAATTTATAGCAAACACTGCTTTTCAAATAATGCTTAGATATGCCACTGAAATAGATAAATTTACATTTATTTTAATTTGTAGATTATTTGTTATAGAGAGTTCAACCTTTATTTCCTTTACTTTTTTTAAAAGTATTTTCTTTATTTACATCCCAAATGTTATCCCTTTTCCTGGTTTCCTCTACAAAAATCCCCTATCACATCTCCCTTTTCCCTGCTTCTATGAGGGTGCTTCTCTACCCACCCACTCACTCCCTCCTGCCTCCCTTCCTTTGCATTCAACTACATTGGGCATCAAGCCTTCAGAGGACCAAGGGCTTCATCTCCCATTGATGTCCAACAAGGCCATTCTCTGCTACATATGTGGCTGGAGTCATGGGTCTCTCCATGTGTACTCTTTGGTTGGTGGTTTAGTCCCTGGGAGCTTTGGTGGTCTGTTTGGTTGATACTGTTGTTCTTCTATGGGTTGTAAACCCAATAAGCTCCTTCAGTCTTTTAACACCTCCACTGGGGTCTCTGTGCTCAGTCAATGGTTGGCTGCGAGTGTCTGCCTCTGTATTTGTCTCTGACAGAGCTTCGCAGGAGACAGGTTCATCAGGCTCCTGACAGCATTCACTTCTTGGCATCTGCAATAGTATTTGAGTTTGGTGACTGTATATGGGATGGATTCCCAGGTGGGGCAGTCTCTGGATGCCTTTCCTTCCGTTTCTGCTCCACATTTTGTCTCTGTATTTCTTCCTGTGGGTATTTTCTTCCCCTTTCTAAGAAGGACTAAAGCTTGCACAATTTGATCTTCCGCTGTATTGAGTTTCTTGTGGTCTGTAAATTGGGTATTCTGAGCTTTTAGGTTAATATCCACTTATCAGGGAGTTTATACCATGTATGATCTTTTGTGATTGGGTTAGCTCACTCAGGATGAGTTACTGGCTGCTCTTCCAGAGGTCCTGAGTCCAATCCCCATCAACCACATGGTAGATCACAACCACTTGTAATGGGATCTGATGCCTTCTGCTGATGTGTCTGAATAATGCTGTCGTGTACTCATAAGTAAAATAAACATAAATTACTTATTGTCTGCCCTTTTACAGGAAAAAAAGTGGTGACTCTTGCTGTAGATTACCCACATTCAAAGACATGTGAAGTCATTGGAGGTATACATTCCCTAAATGGTTCTTAGGAATGTTTCTTGAAGTTTCTTCAGTCCTTTCCCCCATCAAATATCTGATTATATTCCTCTTTTTCCCCTCCCTGTCCCCTTTCCCACCCAGTACCTCCCTACCTCCCTACCTCCCCCCTCCTGTGGTTGCTTTCTTCTCCTATCCAGGTGGGATTGAAGGGTCCTCACTTGTGTCCTTCGACTCATTAACCGTTTTGAGTTCTGTGTATTCTACCTTGACTATTCTGTACATTTTTGGCTAATGTCCACTTATTAGTGAGTACATACCATGCGTTTCTATTTGGGTCTGAGTTACCTCACTTAGGATGATATTTTCTACTTCCTTCCATTTGCCTGCAAAATTCAGGATGTCCTTGTTCTTAATAGCTGAGTAGTATTCCATTTTGTAAATGAAACACATTTCCTGGATTTATTCTTCTCTTTTGGGACATCTTGGTTGTTTCCAGCTTCTGGCTATCACAAGTAAGGCCACTAGGAACAAACTGGAACACTTGACAGTGTGACACGGTAGGGAATCTTTTGGGTATATGACCAAGAGTGGTATAGCTGGATTTTCAGGTAGATCTATTTCTATATTTCTGAGGAACCTCCATAATGATTTCCAGAGTGGTTTGACCAGTTTGCAATCTCACTAGCAAAGGAGAAGTGATTATCCTGCTCCACATCCCTGCCAACATGTGCTGTCACCCAAAATTTAGATCTTAGCCATTCTGATTGGTGTAAGGTGGAATCTCAGGGTCATTTTCATTTGCATTTTCCTTATCACTAAGGACTTTGAACTTTCTTAAAGCTATTCAAGATTCCTCTGTTGTGTATTCTTTATTTACATTTTAGATCTACACTCCATTTTTTGATAAGTTTTTTCTTTTCTTTTTTTTTTTTGGTAGTTAGCTTCTTGTCTTCTTTATATATTTTGTATATTAGCCCTCTATCAAATGTGGGGTTAGTGAAGAATTTTTTCCCAATCTGTAGGTTACAGGTTTGTCCTATTAACAGTTTCTTTTGCCTTACAGAAGCTTTCCAGTTTCATGAGGTCCCATTTATCAATTCTTGATCTTAAAATGTGAGCCATCAGAGTTCTTTTTAGGAAAAATTCCCTTGTGACAATGAGCTCTTTTCCACTTTCTCTTCTATTAGTTTGAGTGTATCAGGCTTTTTGTTGAAGTCCTTGATCCACTTGTGCAAGGTAAAAATATGTATCTATTGTCATTTTTCTACACACAAACTGCCAGTTAGATGAGCACCATTTATTGAAGAGGCTTTCTTTTTCCCATTGTATATTTTTGATTTCTTTGCTCATGGGATTTCCTAAAGGAGGCAGTGTCAGGAAGAGCACAAAATCTAGGCCAGCCTGGGAGTACTCTGTCTTTTACAACAAATGGTAAATAAAGTAAAACATGGTAGAATAACAATTATGTATTATGTCACCTGATTTCTTCTATATCATTTAAAGAATTAAAAAAAAAACTATAACTACTTCTGTTTAGTGTATGGAAACCCAGTATTTGCAAAAAATAGACACAGAGAAGAAAATAACTATCCGAAAGGGAGAAAGTCACACCTCAAAAATTATGTTTCATAAAACTTTGTGCTTTCATTTATGGAAAGGAATTAAAATAAATATTTATTAAAAATAAATTATTTTTTGCCAGTTTAGTGATTATTACTAGTCTGTTAATAAACACTTTCAAAAGTTCTTATGCTGAAATTTGTTATCATGTAATTTCTCATATGCATATTAACACCTTAAATACATTGTATGCATTTATTTATTGCATGCCACTTGAATAGTTATGATTATTTATGCATGCATCCCATTGATAGTCAATATTATAGCAATAAGATAATTGTTGTTACAATATAATAATATTTTGTTTTCTTATTTCTTTGGAATAGTACTATGAGGGGACTTATGAGTTTGTTTAAAAAATGAAATTGTATGCAAATGACCTTATAGTAGCTACATTTTCATATATCAGCTGTACAAGTGCCAAATAATACAGAACATTCAGGTCCAGAGCAATTTTCACTGCTTATTCCTTAGCTTAAAGATAGGAGAAATTCAGAACAAGTTTAAAAGCCCCAGGGACTATGTGTATTACAGCCACGAAAGACAGAAATGTGACTCATAAATTAGGTTTATTAGATTTTATATATGGTATAGTTAGAGAAGCATGAATATGATAACCATATAGCTTCTCTTTCCATTCAACCATGAATATTCAATTTATCACTTGTGCTTAGTTGTTAATCCATGCATGAAAAAGTCATTATAAAATCCATATAATCATAGCGAGTAGCTGAAAAAAATATTGTTAAATGTCTGACACTCACTTATATAAAGAAAATTGTAATAATGCCCAGGGAAATTATTTGACATATAATGATTCAATAAAAATATGAAATCTAAACCATTGTGATGTCACCAATTTTAAGTGAAATTTACTTTAATATATAATTTTTACCATCTAAGTCATGTGTGTTTAGAGATAAATCTTTCTTTAATATATAATTTTTACCATCTAAGTCATGTGTGTTTAGAGATAAATCTTTCTATTGAAATAAGACACAGTTTTTCAACATTTATAATATTTTTACAATTTTCCTAGGCTAAACATAACTATATTGTCTCATTAAAATCTTTAATATACTCTTTCTCCTATTATCTAACCTTGCCCTTTTAGTAAAAGGTCTGAGTATCCTAAGCTATTTTACTTAATTATTTCAAAGAAGTTAGTGTAATCTTTTATGCACAGTCAAAATATTTATAATTTCATGGACTAATTGAGAGTAAATCATTACAATTTCTATAAAGATCACAAAAAGCATTGGAAGTCATGAAAATCTGCTGAAAGTTTTTTTTTTTAATCAGAGGTGAGAAGCATCAAACAAACTACAAAATTTCCAACATTTAAATACAGAATCTATTATTTTCTTATCTCATGGTGTGTCATAAAAATAGCACTGGACACAATTTCTTGAGTATTTGAAAGAGTTAATCTTGCTTCCAGTAATGCTTATTAAACTCTCCTGGAGATCACAAGTTATGGAAAGAGATTCCAGCCTAGTTTGCTGATAAAATGGCCATCTGTTACAGTACAGGGTAGCAACAACTTCTGATTAAAGAAAATTTGAAGCTCCTTTATGAGAACCCTGTCTGAACTTGTTTAATGCTTATAGGGGATAAAAACTATTAACCCTGCAGTGTGATTTTTGGCACCTCACTCCAGTTTTTAAATGAATGTAGTTGACATTGCTTTATATTCTGGAAATCCCCAGCACTGTTCATTTCCTTTTATCCAACTGGCTTTAGATAAGCACTGTTTCCACTTGGCTTTTGTTATTGTTGTTTTGCTTTGTTTCTATTCTTTAATATTTTTATAACCCAGGCTTTATCCCCCTACCACTCCACCCTCTGACTGTTCCACATCTTCTTCCCTTGAGTATGCCCCCTCAATCCACCCCATCAGACCTCCCCACTCCCTGGAGCTTCAAGTCTCTTGAGAGTTAGGTGCATCTTTTCCCACAGAGTCCAGTCGCTGCAGTCCTTTGCTGTATATGTACATTTTATATGATATTTAGATCATGGTTAGACATATTTATGTGTCCCCTAAATGTCATCATCTTTTTATTCATGTTTTTAAACATGTTTTAGTTATAAACAAAAGAACAGTTTGAATAATAGCATTTTCCTACTTATATGTCATTGAATGTTGCTCAAATTCTCACATACTGTCCCCTATCTATTTTCTTTCCCTTAACACATCATTATTATTATGTATAATTCTGATACTGCATTATAGCACAATAGAGCTCTGATGTAGTACCCATTGATTTAAAAGAGAAATCCTAATTGATATTTTTTTCAATTTTATGCATGAGTGGTAATCAGTGTTAAAAAATCTTACTTAAAGAAAACAGGAGAAAGAATTAAATTGTAACTGTTTTAGTAAAGCTGTATTTCTAAGTATTAATGGAAATAGCTTATCATTTAATAAAATATTTGATACAGATACAGTTTTAACAAAAAATAATGCAATTTAGGTACAAAATATTCATGCAATAGTTTATAACATAGCATTCTTACAATAACATTATCACTGATGGTATTTTATGTTATAGAAATTGTTAATTATGTTATTGGATACGTCTATTTTTTTAACTGTAAATCTGCCAATGATTGAAGTAACAATATATTTGGTTTTAGTTTGGCTATTCTCCATTCAGTGAAATGGAAATCAATATGTATTTGAGAAATGGCATTTTGCAAATGATCTATAATAGGAAACCACTAAGCATTAGACTTAATCTAAATTATTTTCTTATATAATCACACTGTTACTGTTATGAACTGTTACATGATAAATATTTGTTATTTGCTTCATATATTACCTCACAATAACCTCATGTACATCACTAGGTACATTCAAAACCTTAATGTGGTAAAAAGTTCATCTATGTCTCTCTAAATTTTCATGCTCATAGAGGAAATGCAAGTTGAGACACTTTTTGCATTTAAATCAGAAAATGTAATTAATACATTGACCCATTCTCTGATCTATTGATTTTAAAGTGTCACGCTTATAACCCACAATTGTGAAATAGTAAAAGAATATAATTTTAAAGGTGCCCTGTCTTCAGTCTGATTGTACACTGAGGTGTGTAATTGTTCATCAACTGCAAAAATATATTATTGTAAATCAAATAGAACATCTTACTATATTTTAATTTTTTTCAGTATATTTTACATGTAATATGGAAGGAATATAAATGCAAACATTTCCCATGTTGTCCATTTAAATGTAGTGGTCAAATTTAACAAAATCTATAAACACTGAATTATTATTTGTAAGTACATAGAACAATTAGAATATATTATTATATTGTTTACCAAAACCAGAAATTTTTCATTTCAGTCAAAATAAGTATTTACTGTTTATATATATATATATATATATATATATATATATATATATATATATATTAGTGAAAATAATTCACATAATTGATATATCATTATGGACATTTTCATATATTGATGTGTAACTATAATAAAATAATTTAATTTACTTAATATAATAGTAAAATAATAAATTATATAATACATATTATATAGCATATATAAAATTACATGTATATATTTAACACATATCAAGATTAAGATTAATACATATTCTTTGAAGAATATAATTTTTGAGAAATGCATTAGAAAAATTATATGTATATAATATTATATTTTTCCCTAAGAAATAGCTATCATAGATTTAAGTAGTAATTAACCTAAAACAACTTTCTCTTAATATTATACACTTTGCTACTGAGTGGCCATTACCTGTTATTCAAAACAACTCTTTGAAGAAATATGTTGTTTCAGAAACATATGAAGTGGTATTATTTTAAGGTATATTTTCAATTTTTTATGACATAGTAGCTTCCCCACAACTTAATAAATTTTTCACATATTAGATATTTATATCATTATTTAACATGTGAGTTAGTGTTCTTTTTAATAAAACTGAGGCTTTATATTTAATTTGTCCCTCATCTTGCTACTGGATGATGAAGTATTTTCATGCTTTCATGGACTATTGGTGTAATAGTGATGGAGCTAAAAACGGGAACCTATAAAAGAAAATAAATGTATGCAAATAGATAATACCAAGCTGCTGTTATACATAAGCAAGTGTTTACTGTATGAAAAAGAAATGTCAGAAATATTAAATTATCTTGCAAAATGACATATGATAACTACAAATGTTTGATTACATACAAATTCTGACATAATACTTTTACATATTTTTAAATGAATTAGTGCTCATTCAAAAATGTTCTGTCATGGGTGTAACTTTTTTGAAATTTAAAAATAAAACTCTGAATATATTCATTATGATCTTAATTTTCTGAATGACAGAGTTAATGGGACAACTCTTAATGTATTCATATTCTCTATAAAACTGAAATGTTCAGACAACTATTGGTCAAGTTTGTCAATTTCATACAAATATGTGGATGAAATTCCTGAGGATAGAGTCTAACCGTTTGGAAATCAAGTAGTAAAATTCATTTAAAGTTCAATAAACATGGGAAATAAGTAATTTATTTAGATTACCAACTTGCTAAACCAGGATTAAAAGTTTAAAATAATTATTTTTTCTAATTAATGAAATGTCCTTGAGAAGAAAAAGCAAAATATATATATAATTCTGACAGAATAATCCTGATGACTGTGTTGTATGTTAAGGCTTTTCATTAAACTGAGATGGTTATTTTTACTACTGTTTAGTCAATTAGGTTTTGTTTTGCAATCAAGAAAGCAGTTACTTCTAACTGCTTTATAATCTGGACAGGCACTCCCTCTCCAGATGACTGAGATTATGGATTTGTGTATGTAGCAAAAGGATTCTTCTAAAAAAGTGTCTTGGGCTTCTCAATAAATAATGACACACTGAAACAATCAATCTCTCTCTCTCTCTCTCTCTCTCTCTCTCTCTCTCTCTCTCTCTCTCTCTCTCCTTTGTCTCTGTGCACGTCTGTGTTTGTGTCTATGTGTATTAGTAGGCTTATTGTGATAAGTAACCTTAGATCCACACATCTTTGTAATGAAAGATTGACATTTTTAATTCTGCAAAACGTATATGCTTCCTAAATTTACAAAAACAGTTTTACATTAATTTTATTTATTTATGTCATGGCATATTTATAACAATATACAGGATAGGAATTCACAACTATATGGTCATGTCCTTTCATTTTTCTCATACTCATTTCTTTAAGACTATATGTAAGGGGTTCTGAGGGAAAAAGCCACAATATTTTTAAATCTGTAACAAACAATTATCAAGGATGATTAGCTTTAAGTTAAGTCCTGATAAGATAGGTAATATTCTTCCTAAAATAATTATACTTTGGAATAAAATTCCATCCTTTTTATGTAAATATTTAGGTACCAATGGAGTTTTCAAGAAATTCATTATTCAAAATTATAAAAATGTGGAGATAATTCTTGTATCTGCCAAGAAGGATTTCATTGTCACAAAAGTAGAGATTAAAATACAATCTTAAAGATATAAACTTAAGGAACATGATTGGTTTCAGTCAATAACATATAATGAGAAACTCAGGTCACTGGAAGAAAACTTTTTAGTACTCCTACTACAGGATCAAGTTCACACCTATGAGTCTTCAGTAAAAATATGTGTGTTCAAACAATTCCATAGAATTAAATATATTGGACAGTGTTGGAATTAAAATTGAGACATTAGATTTGTGATACTGATGCCAGATAAAATATGTGCAGGTCAAATTTAGATTCAGGTGTTCAAGGAAAATAAAGAATCTGTATTCAATAAGTGTCACTATATGTCTATCACTGTTACAAAACAGCAACTCTGTGGTGGAGTAAGTTAACATTGTTTTACAAGAAGCAAATATGTACATGTCTTTCCAGCTAAATTCAGTGGTTTTATATTAGCTTGAAATAGCTAATAGCGGGTATGTTTATAGGTCAAATATGGACAGCTGCTATAACACGATAGTTTTTTAAGTGTTTGAAAATTGGTTGTCAACTAACCCATCACATCTCTAGCCTGGTATTGCACTTTTGATAATAGTCCCTTTTGGTAATATTTAAGTAGGCAGTCCAATTTTCACTAGGCATTTTGAGCTGGTAATTCATTTGACAGAAAATAGGGAGGCTATATTTCTTCCTTTATTGTAAAAGAGGAATGATCATCTTCCAGATACTAAATTAATGTTCCATCCTCTATGGAGGGAAATCCCCTTGAGAAAATTTAGCTTTAAATATCACCAATTCCTTGGAGGAAGTTAACTAAAAATGCTTTCTTGTTTGTTTTTCAATTGTTATCAGTAATTATGCAAGTGGTTTTTCTTTTCTTTTCTTTTTTTTTTTTTTACGTTTTTGCTCCAGATAACCTGTGTGAGTTGATCCACATATAATTAACATGGGAGAGTTTCCAGGGGAAACAAAGGATGTTTTTCCCTTGAGAAGATCAAATGAGCAACATAAATGTGTATGTCATTATTTAAAAGAGAATACAAGTAGAATATCAAAAATATTTCAGTTAAAATAGTATCAATATCATGAATGCTCTATATTTTAGTAAAATTTATAATATGTCTGTGTGTTAGAAATATACATTTCCATTTTAAATTTTAATTCAAAGATCTACTCAAATATTATATCTTTAAAAATCTTCCCCATGGAATTGAGGTGTTATAGTCCCATTTAAAACTTACCATGTAGCTTTCTTTAAGAGATGATAAAATTAAATTGGTATAGAGTAATGAAATGTTGGAACTATGATTATTCATGTAAATATAAACATTAAGTCCAAAGAGTCAAAAAGAGAAAGAATATTACTTATTTTCTTTTTTCAGCTATACCTTTAAATTAGTATGATATATTTACAATTATACATCTTAATGGATTTACACACGTAACCTGTGGACACATACACACACCCACATACTAGCTTGATTATATAATGTATCCTCTGTTTGAATGCAAAATATTAAGAATACATAAAATACAGTAAAATAAGAATAATATTGTATATTTTCTGTAATACTGTATAATTTCTATTGGGAAAGAAATTATTTTATATCTTAATATTATAGGCATCTGTTTGTGTGACTTCTGAAAACTATGATTCTACTTTAGTGATTCTTTTTATTTCTTGATTCGTCATATTTTATATACATGACATAAGTCACTGCTGGGGCAGAAGATTGCTGTAGCAATTTGTTGTAGTTCATTTTGATGATCAATGTATTTAACATGATTGTTCTTTGTATAGTTTAACTTTGGTCTTTTACTGAGCACTGTTTTCTTTGATTTGATGATGTAGTGGGGAAGAAGATATACTTCACAGAGAAACCTAAATAGAGTATGATTACAGTTCATATATTCAACTCATAGAATAGTGAACAGTATATTCAACTATTTTTGTTGATTCCCAGAAGACAGATTTAATTGTATTCCCTGTTTTCTTAACTTTCACACAGAAATTGAAAGCCCAATGTTATAAGAATAACAGGCAGATTTTTGGAAGCCTAACTTACAAACATGCAGACAATATATTTTATGCAGAGTAAAGAGAACGTTTTAACATCCTGGATAAAAGCAAGAATTATCTAGCTCAATGCAATCTCAAAATCAAAGTACCTGTAGCCAGAGCATCTACTTTGGCTTATCCTTTCCTTCTTTAGTTGAGTCTAAATAAGGGATTTAAGAAGGATATCCTTGGGAGACTTCTCCATTTATGAGGAGAAATGGAGAAGAGATGGATGAGGGGAGGGAAGATGAAGTGGAGAGACTGGAGGAGAGGAGAGAGAGGAAGCTGTGCTCAGCACAAAAAGTAAATAAATAAATTGAACACAAAAAGAAATGCAAAATGATAAATAACTACAAAAAAAGGATTACAGATTCAAGCACTCATCTACAAGTGAAGACTACTTTTTATGTAATTCAAAAGCAATACAATTCAATTTAATATTAAAATTGGATTCTTTATTAATTTTGAAATATCTTCCTCCCTTTCCTTCCTGAAAACTCACCCATATAACACTACATACTATCTTTGAAATACACAGCTTCTTTGTATAATAACTATTGTTACATACAAATGTGCATTAGTAGATATACATCAATTCATAAATAAACAAAGACAGCTTTCTCCATATGTATAATGTTACTTTATATATTTATTATCAAGGCTGACCATGGTGTTGTTGGACCAACAATTGATATACTCTTCCTCATGGAAGATTTTTCTCTTCTTCTCAGTATTCCTAAATTTCTTGAAGATTTCATGTAGGGTTTGAGCTTGTTGGGCTTTCTCCCATTCATGTTAACTTGGATATTTGTATTGTCCTTGTCCTGCTCAAGTTTAGTCCACCATGTTGGTGAGAGATTTTAGGTATAGCTTTTGACATTTCTAGGAGACACAGTCTCACAGTAGACTTCCTATTGGCACCTCCTCCACAATATTTCCAGACTCTAAAATTCAGAAGTCATTATATAAATATATTCATTATGTCTGTGTTCTACAACTCTGCATGTTGATTAGTTATGTTTATCTGTAATGGTCGACATCTAATGAAAAGAGAAATTTCCTTCATGAAGTATAATGACTCCATTATGTGTGTAAGTATAAGTGTTTCCAGTATTGTTAGGGATAATCCTGATTTAGAATAGTGTCAGTTGTTGGTTCTTCTCTGGGGCCCATGACTTCACTAATCCTGATTAGTTGACAAAGTTTCCAGTACCAGGCATGATTTCATTCTTGTTAAAGTGACCTTAAGTCCAATTAGAAAGTTCTCATTTGCCACCACAATATGCATGTTATCATTGCACACTTACAGATATTATGCCATGCTTGTCTTTGATGTGATTCAAAAACATCATAGCTGCATATGATTTTTGTTTGTCTCTTTCCTCTGAAAACTTGGATGGTAGTTTCTAACACTATGAATACTAGCTCTCAATTAGGAGGCATTCAGTTCAGTTCTACATTAGAGACCGCTGGCCCTGTTTCTGAAGTGTACTAGGACTTTATCAATAGAAATTTACCTTCCACTTCTGGGGATCAAAGGCAACAGTGGTAGCCTGCAATGCTTGGGGATTTTATTGGAGAGCACACATGAACAAGTCAAAAATATGTTATCATGCCTGATGTTGGAATTGCTGTTTGGTGATCTTTGATTGTAGATAGAGCATCGTTATCTTCAGATGGTATAACTTCATTTGAACTATACATGAGTATTTATAAACTAATTTTCGTATATTTTACCTATTTTCTGTAAGAGTTTTCAGATGCTGTTATAGTAATTTTTCTTTCCTACTTCCCTCCTGGTATTTATCTTCCTACCCTATAGCTAATGAGAACATTTCCCTCATCAGATCATTTTTATTGATCAATAAAAATTCGTATTCTTTATATTATTCCCTCACTCTAATTTCTCCATGGTGATGGTCAATTTTTTTATACTTGTTACTCTAGTATTCATAATCATATTTGAAGATTTGATTCTCAATTACGTACCATGTTCACTAATGTCTAAAAATGACACTTAGTAATACTCAAAATAAATAACTGATGACTGAACTTACTAACTTTCAGTGGAAATAATACTGGACGAATAGAGTTACATAATAAAGTAAACAAATTACTGTTAAATTCCAAGTTACATAAAATTTTATAAGAAAAAATATCTTTAATTTTAATTCAACATCTACTTTCTCACTTTAGTTATGTAATGCAGCCATACTTTTTCTCAAATATACATGAAAAATGTGTGATAAGTGATACTAGATTTATAGAAAATGTTAAAATCTATGGGACAAAAAGCTCTCCCTGTATCTTACCACACATACTTTCCTTCTCTTTCTCATTTGTATAATAATCAACTGTCAGAAATCATATAAAGAGTCACTAACATTTAAAAATGTATAATCAGGTATTATACAAGTGAATGGTAGGTTGCATTAATTAGGGAAAATAATATATTGAGATTTTTTTGCCCATAACTTATCCAAATAAGATAAATGTGGCAAATGACCAAATTTTAAGCACTATATACGATTATCATACATGAAATAGCATTTTATTCATTCATTAAAAGTGAGAACATTTACTAGAAAATACGATCATTCTGTGAAACTTCCCAGTTCATAATTTCCCATAAAATAAACTTTTAATGATCCCCTGTGAAATATAAGGCAGATAACATAACAGAAATTTCAAAATTAGCAAAATATAGTTGAGTCTTAGAAGAAAGAAAGTTGCATTTATTTATTAAAGAACCTGCCAGTCTGTGAATACAATTTAGATAAAATCAAATGTCATTAAGATTTCAGTTTTACAAAAATATGCTTCCATTCTCTAGTTACTCCCATGCTTTTGTACTTCTTTAGGCAAAAGTGTTGGTGATAGCACCAATAAACAAAATATCTTCCTTACAATTGAAGTTTTTTTTTTCTTTTTTTCCTTTTATTTTATTGGATATTTTCTTTATTTATATTTTAAATGTTACCACCTTTCTTTGTTCCTCCTCAGCAAATACCCTATTCTATCCTCCCTCCCTCTGCTTCTATGAGGGTTCTCTCTCTGCCACCCACCCACTTTTAATTTTAATTTTTTAAATTTTATTGGATATATTATGTATTTATATTTCAATTGTTATCCCCTTTCCCCCTTCTCCCATTCACTCCCCTCCTCACCCCTCCCCATGCTTCCGTTGTGCTCCATTCCACCCAGTTACTCCTATCTCAATGCCCTAGCATTACTCTAAACTGGGGAAATGAGCCTTCGCAGGACCAAGGGCTTCTCCTCCTATTGATTCCATACAATGCCATCCTTTGCTACATATGCAGCAAGAGCCTTGGGTCTCTCCATGTGTACACAATTTTTGGTGCTTTAGTTTCTAGAAGTTCTGGGGTGGGTGGTCTGGTTGTTTGATATTGTTCTTCCTGTGGGGTTGCAAACCCCTTCAGCTCCTTCAGTTGTTTATCTAACTCCTCCATTGGGGTCACAACCTCAGACCAATGGTAAGCTGCTAGCATTCTCATCTGCATTAACAGGGATCTGATAGAGCCCCTCAGGAGACACCCATATCTGGCTCCTGTCATCAAGCACTTCTTGGCATCAGCAACAGACTGGGTTTGGTGGCTGCATATGGAATGGATCCCCAATGAGACCGTTTCTGGATGACCTTTTCTTCAGTCCCTGCTCCACTCTTTTCACCTTATTTCCTTCTCAGAAGGACTGAAACATTCACATTTTGGTCTTCCTTCTTCTTGAGCTGAACATGGTCTGTGAATTGTTTCTTGGATATTCTGAACTTTTGGGCTAATAGCCAGTTATCAGTTGATGCATACCATGTGTGTTTTCCTGTGATTGGGTTATCTCACTCAGGATCATATTTTCTAGTTCAATCCATCTGCCTAAGAATTTCTTGAAGTCAATATTTTTAATAGCTAAATAGTACTCTACTGTGTAAATGTACCACATTTTCTGTATCAATTCCTCTGTTGAAGGACATCTGTTTTTGTTCCAGGTTCTGGCTATTATAAATAAAACTGCTATAAACATAGTAAAAATTTCACTTTAGTCACATATGACTTGTATTTTGGTTATGAAGAAACAGTTCAGACAATAGTGAACAGCCATGTACTAACTACTGCAGTCAAAGTATAGCTATTTCCTTTTGTTTTTTGTAGGCATGTTTATAATGAGAAAACTACTACTCGACTAATAATTTAAATTCTAATGGTATTGGCAGATATAAGACCTATCATCAGAATGTAGAAAAAAGTAAATATTTCATTCCCTTGGAGAGATAATATAAGACAATATAGACTGATACACTAAATCAGCAATGATTACTTTGTTGTTTTTGAAGAAACCTTTACTTGAACCAGTGGATTGAGTTGAATTTACATTATTCTCATTGTATTAGACATATGTAAAAGTAGACATTCCGTTCTTAATATAATTAGCAGAGACTAAGAATTCAACTAGTAAAACCAGTGAGTTATGTTTCTCAAAGTATGATCCTATACTA